>NC_134172.1:59406758-59709789 GCF_964188355.1 Buteo buteo | reverse complement strand
ACTAGGAAAAGTTATGCGCCTCATGAAGTCAAGGTTGTCAGAAGTCATGCACCTGAAGGGGAGGTTTTTAATGTAAAGTTTAATAACATTTGGTGGAAAAAATACTCAAGTTCTTTTCAGGCCCAACACTTTCCAGTACACTACTGCTAATCACTGTAGTTTCACAATGACATTTCCTCACTTTGAAAATATTTTATTCTCTTCATTGCTAAGCAAAATATGCATATACACGGCAGGTGAATTGGGATACTGTGCAACTGAATATAAATAAATGCCACCATGCGTATACAGCAAGCTACCTTAAAAAAAAAAATAAATCCAGATTTTCCTCTGATCTCTTATATGTTATTTGTACTTCAATATTTGGAATAGCCTCAGTACCCTGAAAGATAAAGAGCCTGTGTCATGCTACAGTGAGGGTTTTTTGTTGTTCTTTTTAAAGTAATAATACAGTGCTGTTCTTTTAAATACTGTTTTTCTTGCTAGTAAGGGATCAGAGAGGGAGGAAACTGGTAATGCAAAGTTTTTAGGATTTTCTGAATATATGTCAAATGCTGCTTGAATGAGCAGATACCACCTGGGAGACACGCACTGGCTGCAATGTCTGGTCAATGGGAAAGTTGTTTCTCTTTTCTGCCTTCCTTTTCCCTCCTTCCCTTTATCATCTCTGACAGCTAGCCATCTGAGGTATGAATCATCTCCTCCACTACAGCTCTTCAACTAAATAGATGTTTTAAAGGAAACAGATTGGGGAAAAGTTAGCATTAAGTGAACCAAAGGCAGAGCTGTGTGTTTAGAAGCATGTATCACCCTGTATGTTTTCAGGGCTCATTCCCACATCGCTCCCATAGCTGAAAAAGGCAAATCTGCGGGTTTGTGTGTATGGGTATTAAGAAAGGATGTTTCTTTCCCATCTTCATTTCTTGTCACCACACCTGTATTTTCCATGTCGGAAAGGTGAGGAATGAGACCCTCAAACTTCATTCTCCCATTTCCCCCTGCATCAGGAGCAGGCTGCTGTTAGTCTTCTCCCTTTCAACCTTATTTTCCCTCTTCTCCCTGCTCCTCCCCATAAAGTGGCACGAGGAAGCTTGCAGACAACTTGGCAGGCTGGGTTGGAAGAGTTCTACCTGACGTAACTTAGCATTGATCTTTCTTGTCCCCTCTAAATCTTATGTAATAAAGGAAAAAGAAGGTTCCAGGACAGTAAGCTGATATATGATGAAATAAGGTATGAGGTTTTTTGGAGAGTTACTTTAAGCCGTTTTGTAAATTGAAAATAATCATTTTGGTATTACTTTACTGCTGCTTGGAAGGAGACTGCATAGCATTTGTTCATTTTTGTCCCCACTGTACTTGGTAGCAATAAGCTGTTGTTCATCGTGACTAACATGCATCCTTCCCTGAACGCAGTGTGCACAGTGTCTACCATTTGTTATATAAGAAGAAAAAAGTAAAACATTCTTCACTCCAGAAGGCAAGAGATTTGTATCTGTAGATATATGCTTACTAAAAAATTTCAGCAAATGAAAATGGAGAAGCTTGGCAGGTCTGGAAATCAAACTACAAAGTGCTAACTGCTTGGGAACTCCCCTTACCTCTAAAAAGGCTTCCAGAGTGCCTAAAAATCATACTGCTGCTATTTCAGCCACCCTCTAGTACCACGTTTCTACAAAGTTCACACAGGAATTTCCCAAGCATATGCCACAAAATGGTTAACTAGAAGTGAAACTGATTGCACTGCATGAAGAAATTAGGATCCCATTTCAGTAAAACATTTTCAGCATGAATTGAAATTTTCTCCTCTCCAATAGAACTTTATCATGTACTTGGTCCCCAGATACACTAGGGTCTAAAGCACATTATGAAATGCTTTCCTTCACTCTGAATACTGTTTACAGAAATAATAATTATTCTAAACAGGTAACATGCTGTATGATTTCAAAGCGTTACGGGTAAGCTGTTAAGAGGTTGCTTTTAATATTAATACATGTGCCACAAAAACAATCTCAGAGAAATCCAGAACATAAAGCATGGCACTTGTATAACTTGATTTGGTTTGTTTCCCCCCCAACCGCTCCCCCGCCCAAATTTCCTAAAAAGAACCTTTAATTCATAATTTTGAATTTGTTAGCTTCTGCACACTGCCTCCAGTCAGTCCACGAGGCTATTGCATTAGAAATAACCAGCTAAACAGGACAACCTCCGAGATTCCTGTACAGAACAGCAAAGATCCTTCTGCTCACAGTGCACCACTACTTAAGTTCCAAAATCTGCACTTGCTGCAGCCATTCAGTATGATCCTACTCCAAATGAAAAGCACTGACTAAAAATTCGAAGACTTTCCACCCAGAGGTAACAACATTACCACAATTTCACAGTTGAACAAAGTAAGGCACGAAAGTGTTAAGTGGGTCACACAAGCAGTAAACACCTTATTTAAGCAGCTGTTTAAAAAGAAAAAGCAAATCAGAAAAAACAGCTAAACACATCAAAAACATTAAGCAGTAAGAGAGGAAGAGGGTTACGCCCATTATAAAAAACACCTTTTACCACACACGCACTCACAGAAACATATGTGTGCCCCGAAGTAAACATAAAAGCAGAGACACACACATGCAGGGAAGAACTTATTTACGCACAAGCATTGGCTGAGCACGCATACACAGGCACTTACCTGATCTATTTCCATTAACTTGGGGAAGGCACCTGGCCATTCAATCGCCACCTTCACTATATCAGCAGGAGGGGGCATTGCGACGCTGCTGTTCTTCAGAGCCAGTACAACTGGACACTAAATACTGCAGAGAGTCTCTCTCATTCACACCTGCAGGGAGAAGGGGAAAAAAAAAAAAAAGAATAAAAATAATAATACAGCAGTTCAGACAGAACTCCAGTGCTGCTGCTTCATCTCCTACATTTTGCCTGGCTGGGCAGGTGGATGAAAACGTATGTGTGTATGTATGTGCAAGGGCAGAAGAATGGCACATATTACAGAAGCAGACACAGGACACAACACCACAACACGCTGCATAGCTCGACAGTCTGTTAGAAAGATGGCTGAAGCACTGAAATGTATGGTGAATAATAGCATGCATTAGATTTAAATAGAGAAACTATTTTTAAATATTATTAAATATGCTGGTAGGGAAAAGCGACAAACTAGAGGAAGCTCCTATTACAGTGTCACACATGGAGTCCCAGGGAACGTGACCGAATTGGTTAAAGCTGGCACTCCAGGAGAAGAGATTGCCCAGGAAGTTATGGCCAGGAAACACCGATTCTTTTAACTATAGCAATGATCTTCTGGGTGTTCACAAATAGATCACTGCACTATAGCAACCAGGATGTCAGGAAGAAGGCAGAACACACAGCAGTTTCCACATATACATACATACACACAAACACATACCCTCACCTAACGGATCCAGATACCCGTATAGAAATATTTCTTTATGGTAAACGTCAGACACGTGAACACACAAGGATACAGTATACATTAACAGTAAAATGATCAGCTACATAAAACATCATAGTTCTGCAAAAATATGAATATCAATAGGGTCTCATGTCAAACAGCGCAGGCTGTGAATTTTGGGGAAGGAAAGGGGAAGAACCAAGTCCTCAGGTTTTGCAGAATGTAAGTTCTGTCTCTTTTGGCTCATCAAAGTTTGTAACCTCGCAATAAACAACAAGCATTTTTCAAACGGGTGTAGTGCCTTTTGGAGCTTGCAAACAAACCTTCTGTACCCCTCTCCCTGCTCAGCAGTAGCAGAACTGCCAATGAAGTAGCACAGCTTTGCAATTCTCAGACACAGCAACCCATGCACCCTCCTGCAGGCTGCCAGGTTCCTGCTTGCTTTGCCAAATCCTCCATGCCGACGGTGGCGTTTCCTGCGTGCTCTGCCGAGACCCGGCAAAATGCCATCATGTATGACAAAATGAGAGAAGCTGTAGAAATCCCCAGAGGTGTAGTCCCACTTCTTCTTAGCAGAAAAGAGAAGGAAGTGGTGAAAGCATGGACACATGCTTGCACACATACCCCTTGAAAGAGCTAAGGCAAGAGATGAGCTGACAGAATATACCAGACATCCAAAAGCCACAAACAGGTACAGGAAAAAAAGACTGACCACCGTCAGTTGCTGCTGCAACTAACCCAGTCTAGCAACCCTTCTCCAATTGCAGCAGAAGCATGAACTCAGATGAGCCCAAACAAAATCATGAAGCCATCCCTTTATCAAGAAATTTTGTACCTTCGCCTCATACTACTTATAAGTGAGAGGTTGTCCAGCCTTCATATATATGGCTCTACCCTTCCTTTTTCCTTGTGTGTCCTCTGGTCTACTCTGAAAATGCTCAGTTCTCCATGTTTGCAAGCCCTGCTACATTCTACATAGGGTTCTCAAGACATACCATAAAAGCAGTTTATGAAGTTTAACACTCCAGCAATTTATTTCCAACCATGGCAGTTCTGATGCCGGCAGGCTCGCACATCTCCACAAAGCAAAGCACAAGGCAGTAAATAAGACAATGGACAGTCTATAAATAAGACTATTGCAGGAAGCCCCTTGAAAGACTAAACAACATGATTAAGAAACACAATGATATTGTCTACATTTGGTAGATGTTACAGGGACCGGGAATAAACACAATTAGAGCATGCAACTGGCTTGCTGGTTATTAAGAAGTGTCAGACATTCACTTTTGGCTGTCTTTTCCCCCGCAGAGCCTAAGCAGATGCAAAGTCCCCCCCAATTCTCCCCCGACACCTCCTGCTCCCGCCACTTATACCTTCCATGAGCGCTCCCCTTGCTGTGCAGTGCACTGACTCAACTAACCAGCAAAAAACTATTTTTGGTTATCTGGTTTTTACCAAATTAGGGTCAAACAGCTTCCCAGAGGTGGCACAACGTGGTGGGGAGGGGGAAGAGAAGCAAGACTTGTTGCCAGCAATGAGCTGCTAATCCACCTCTACAAGTCAAATGAAACCGAGATCTTGGCGCCTTTTTGCTCCCACACTCACCTCCTCAGCAGAACAGTCCTCAGTAGTCTCAGCCCAGTGATGTTTTGGTATTAAACTGCCCGCAGCACTTAAGCAGAGCTGGCTGACCCAGTGCCTGACTGACAGGCTTCTCCCTGCGTTCCCTGGCACAGCACCGCATCCCTGGCAGGAGGGATGCTGGAAGCCTCAGCCAGAGCCCGAGTTTACTGGCCGTGACACAAAAAGAGCAGCAGCAGCTCCTGCCAGACAAACTTGACTGAGGATAGCTTCAGATGAGTAAGCCCTTATTTTCAACAGTTTCATTTTCCCTCCATCATGTTTCTTCTACAGTTTTCAGGAAAAAAATCATCTGTAGGCCACATATCTATAGAGAGAGAAGGGAGACCTATAAAAATTATAGAATCCACCTAATGCATGGGCAAACACACTTTCTGTTAACTAGGAAGACAGGGAAGCAGCTCGGAGCACTGTCACCTCTCACCTCAGGCAAAGGGAAGGTAACCCACAGCCCAATACTTCCCCTAGGATGTTAGCTAGCTCCAAAGCTCACAACAAATGCCGGAGAAAAAACGTTGGTTCGTGACCACTGGCCATGCTACGAAAGCAAAATGACATTATGCAGCAATACATCTGCAGAAAACTTCCACTCTCACATACAAATGTGGGCATTAACTCTCATGTTGCTTTAGCAAGTTGTGGTCCGTCTTAACAAGTCACACAGGAAGAAAGCAAATGGTTTAAGAAAGGAGAGTCAAGGAAAGTTGATAGTAAGTTAATCAAATTCAGCTATGGAAAATAAGCATTTGCATTCCAAAGCAAGGTGCAAGAGAAGTCTGCCACAGCATTCAGAAGACAATTTCAGTGTGACTAGTTTTTAATGCAGGCTAGCACAGATCCCCTACATAATTATAATTATTAATATACGTATGCTTACACAGTCATAAAACACAAAGCAAAGTGACAGATCTTGAACTAATACAAATGGATGTAGTTCTACTTCTCCCACCAGGAGAAGACCAACTCGGAGGCATCAGAGTAGTCTGAATGCTGAAAAGCATATATAAAATCATCACTACGAATTTCTTTCTGTTTCTCGGTGGACATCCTAGTCAAATATGCTGACTTTTTTTTTTCCTAGTTTATAATCTTATGAATCCAATGCATGATAATTTAGTTTCCTTCTCCCTACGTGGCAATGCCAGAAACGAATATTGTTTTTTCTTTTTTTTTAGACCAAAATAGATGTTTAGCTGTCATCACAAAATTATGATTGCAAAGAAAATTCTGCAATCTACAGTGCTGACAATTACAAATGACCTACTATTTATTCCAGTGGTACACAGCGTGTTAGACATTGCCCAGTAAAATAAGGAAGACACAATCCCTGGTGTGAAACGCTTCTAATTTAGTAAGCAATTTTCACGATGTGAATAAAGAACTAGAACTGATCTGAACTGCTTTTTGTTATGCCAGCAGCAGTCAAGCAGTGAATAGGATACAGCCGTCGCTAAGATGTCTCGTTACAGAGTTTTCTCAAGAGCAACTCCTTTTTCCCTCCCAGTGGGATCCAAGAAGCACTGACACGTAAGAGCAACTTTGCAACTCATTTTTACGACATTTACTTCCAAGGAAGAATCTGAAGGCAACAGGATGCATGTGCGAGCATGAGTGTATGAAGAGGAGGAGGAGTCTGAGAAAAAGGAAGGCAACTTCCCATTATTTTCCCTTATACATGCACGCAGCTGTAACCTGGAGGAGGTTTAAGCAACTTTCATGCTCAGCAGCACACTATTTTATAATTTGAGGGAAAAACCTCTACAACCAAAACATCCCTACCACTTGAGTACATTTTCTTACATCAATAGGGTTTTTCAGAACCATGACAGATTATCCCATTAAAGTGCAAATTCTGTGAGTTATTACCACACACAGTGTATTTCTGCATTTCAACCAGGCTATGCAGTGCTTCCAGCAGTCTACTAAGCCAGTGTAATAAACACTCAAGTTGGAAATCAAAGTATGTTAAATTTTGTGCAAAAATGCATCAGCACAGACACACAAGCTCTCAATTTACCTGCCTGGTTCTGAGGGAGCACATATGTCAGTAAAAAGTATTGACTTTTCCCCTTCTACCTATGCATTGCATGTGGAAAACAGGATTTTATTCATGTATGAAATTAGTTCTCAGTAGAACTCATTTAAAAAAAAAACAAAACAAACAACAACAACAACAACAACCAAACTTGCTTTGCAATTTCCCTGGCACTTTCCATACAAGGATCTCAAAGTACTTTGAATAACTTATAGCTATCAGAGCACAACTCTCAAGAAATGAACCCTATTCTTACTCTGCGGACAAGAGAAAAAAAATGCAGGCTAATAGGAGTTACGTGACTCACTGTTCTAGTCATATATGAAAACAGCAGCCTACAACAGCTCATTTCTTCTTTTACAGAAGAGAGGTAATATTCAAACAGCAGGCCATGCCATTTCGTGAACAGCTCGAGTAAAGAAGTTAATGATTAAAAAGCGACCAAAGGAACGCCACGTGCATTTGAGAATTTAATAAAACAAAGCACGTGTTTCTCCTCCCTGGACAAAAGGCAGCGTATAGAGGAATCCCCTAGAGCCAGCACAGATCCCCCCAACTCTGCCCTTGCAGGCAGGTTTCCCATGGCATTTCTTCAAGGCACAACAAGGTGAACAGAAGGGAGGGCAGTAACGCAGCCCAGACGAGGCAGGACACAGCAGGTGCCGGCAGGGAGCTGAGCCCTGAGCCCAGGGACCTGCAGCCAGAGGAGAGACGCACACGGGTTCCTCCGCTCGGGACCTTACGTAAGTAACCGCTTCTTGTCAAACCTCATCAGCTTCCTCCGCTCGCCTCCTGCTGCCCCAGCAAACAGAAACTAAGTGGCAAGTTCAGCTGGAAGGTCCCTCGGGGACCAAGTCTGATTAACGATTTTAGAAAGATAATCCAACGCTGGATTAATATCCCCCAAGAGAGTTATTTCTGGAGCTGAACTGCATGACTGCACAGCCGAGTCTAAGGAGCTGTAAACATGCTCCACCATCTCTGCAAGAAATAAAAACAGGGCACAGAAGCCACGGGGCTGGATGTACACTTTGTGTACATAAAAAGGCTTTCATGCTGCCTTTTTCCCTTTTGTTAGGCATTCAGTGCTATTCACCCCTGAACTAGACAGGAGTCAGGGGCCCGGCAGACCCATATCAATAAAATCCACAGATGCTTCGCCACAAACAGAAGATAAAGCTCTACAGCAGCTACAAGCTATATTCTAGTAAGGGATGGAAAAGAGGGGATGATCTCAGAAAGCAGATAACCCGGGAGGGCTGCTATCCCCTCCGCAGCAGCCACTGACACTGCAGGAAGACCTGACCCTACTCAACGGACTTCACGGTTTAGAGCGGTCCATCAGCTTCCCAACAAGAATATTTCTTTGATGGTGAACCTGCAGTCTGCTGATCAATGATGCATCATTAGCCCAGGAATGCACCATTTAATATTATGATAAAATGAGCTTTGGACTCTTCAGGTTTAAATACACCACTTTACATCTCCAAAATACCTGGAAACCTAGTATTGGAGGAGATTTTAGGAATATGGGCGCGAAATGTACAGAACAGGACAGTTTTTGCCACTAGCAAAGCCGCCCAGGAAAGATGGTGAATATCTGTGTGGTTATCACCTGTCTCATTCTCACATACCCATAACCTTTTTTCACAATTTCATTCCAAGTATTTTACCTTTCCCACACTCATCTTGCTGTTCCTTTCCTTAGGAAGCATTTTTTGTGGCTGAGGTTTCACCATCAATGACAGGCCCACTTTCAAAAAAGTACTCTTCAAAACTAGAGAGAAAAATAGGCTTTAATGGGTGCTTGAAAAGAAAAGGTGGAAGAAAACACAGCAGACTGGATGTACTCAGAATACAAGCAAGCAGGCTGTTTGTTCTTGCTTCTGAAGCGCATATTGAAGCATACCAGCAAAATTCAGGTACTTATTTAACTTGAACTCCCCCACTTCTTGGAAGATAGCTTCTTGGAAGATCGCTCTACTTCTACTAAGGAACTTTTAGTTACACGTCTATAATTCAGAAGAGAGAGGAATAAAAACTTGGGTTTGATTATTCAAGGTATTGAACCTTTGTGACAATTTAATTAATATTCATATACTATCCACTCAGATAAAGATACTCTGTTTACTAAAGATGTTAATATCTGAACTCTTCAAAGAAGAGATCAGGAAAGTACCGAACTCAAGTATTCAAAAGACTATTCAAAGAAATAAAAAAAAAAAAAAAAAAAGTTCAAAACAAAACAATACACCCACACCAAAACAAAAAAAAAACCCAAACCACCAACACACCAACAACAACCCAGCAGTCGAAGAGGTAAGGCTGCACAAAAAAAGCATGATTTTTCAAAGGTGCCGATTACCTGCCTAGCATGTGGAATTTAAAGACCATGCAGGTATCAAAATCAAACACTACTCTGAATAAAATGTTAGAATCCACTTAAACTTTTCACAGTTTATCAGGGCTTGCTGCTTCATTTGGGGTTGTTTCTCATCATTGGGCTGTACTCCAGATGTTTCTAAACTGAAGCAAGCAGCAAAAAAATACACTTTAAAATCCAGCTGAATACAATTTTCTTTTCCTACCTCTCAGGGTAGTCTCACATAACCTGAGAGGTAGGAGGGACATAATGGGAAAAAGATGAAGACTCAATTTCAGCCAGTGGTGCTGCTGTTCTTAAAGGGTTGTAAGGACAGAATTAAAGTTTTCAGCAATAAGAAAGTTGGAGCGGAGAAGAAAGGAAAAAGGACACTGGTACTGTGAAATAACAACTAAAATAAAGCAACACTAAATATTACAACTCAAAAGAATGGATGCAATGGTGGGGGGGGGTGCTTTTTAATGCTTAAGCTAAGCACACTCCAAAGGACTCCATTTCCGGTTACACTGGACTAAGTTTATTAGAGGCTGGTTGAAAATATGCTGAAGAGAAACAGAGAAAGCTCATCAAAAGTGCTGTGACTCAGGAAAGCAATTTTGAATAGAATTCAACTAAGAGTAACTAGCATGATCTGCCTACGGTACTTGGGACTTTACTGGCATTTGGATAAATCAGGGGGTTAGAAAGGACACACAAAAGAGCGTCTTGAGTCAAGATGATAACACCTTACTGCTTCGCTTCAGCACAGGCCGAACCAAGACAACGATGACTGGCTATATCTCAAAGGAGGTAACAGATATAAGAAGGTAAGCTCAAGGTTGGGGAGAAACCCTAAACTTCCCGCTAGAAGCAATATGAAGCAGCAGCGTAAAAAACAAAGTATTTTTTACCCTATCAATGCTTATGACACATACAGAGGAACTCATGGTACAGTCAGGAAGTTAGCAGTCAGATGGAGGAAGAGAGGGCAACAGAAATGCATGAATGGTAAAGGAAATAACCAAGTTAAGGAACAGCACAGACAGGATGTCGAAGATTGAAAAAACAACAGAAAGATTTTCTAAAGAAATCATTGTGCAAAGAAAAGTACTGTGGAAAAGAGAGACACATTGATACTCCACAGTGAATAAACAGAGCTTGATGCTCATCAGAAGTAAAAGAAACAGCAAAAGAAAGACTGGATACCATTTATGAGTCTAATGAGGACAGAAAAGTTTTGAAGACACCAGCCTTTTGCTTCAGGGACTAACACCACTGTTCAAAGATGACAAAGCAAGAGAAGGAAAAAAACCCACTTGTCAGTAATCTTGCAGCAGAAATGCAGCAGATGCAGCTCCATCTACAGAGGTGTTTCTACTGGCACTGTTTCTCTTGCACTTACTGAAATCAGTGCATCAAAACAGCTAACAGTCAAAACACCCCACATTTTCCTGATTTCTCAGCACTATACAGTCTCTGAATCCACCCCTGGAGACTCCTAGCTCTCTGCCAGTTCACATTCTCATATTCACAAAGAACAATTTGCCCTCAACACTTGTGGACTTCCCAGTGCCAGCTCTGAAGGACGTTCAGCAAAAAGACAAGACTGCAAATAGGAAATACAGCGATGGCTGCCCAAGGCAAAAAAACGCGTGGCACAGTTAGTATTAGAGACCTTGTCTATCACTAAAACTTGTGGAATAGCTTGAACTATTCTGCATTAAAAAGATTGTATCTCCAAACAATATTAGTTATTAAGACTAATCTGACATTTTAATGGACATTATTAAACGCACTTTGGAAACACGAATACAGAGATGCTAAGGAAACAAACATGGACACAGTCACATCCCCCAAAAATACTGTGCATATGCCCACCCTCAACCCTGATCCCACCCTGCTTTGCTGAGTACTGCTCAGTCTGTGTACCTGCAGGCCTGGAACCACCGTTCCAGGGACACCCCAACCAGGTATCACCCTCCCTTTCAATGCTGACACATACCTTGGGTCCATCATTTGTAATCCTAGATCAGGAAGACCTTGCATACCTGAGCAATCTTCTCAATTATCCAGCCAGGTTAACCACAAGATCACCGTAAGGTAAAATACAAGCAAAAAGACACTGAAGAGCCCAAGAACAGGGCAAGCTCCAGGTTCATACAACCAGAACGCAGAGGGTATTTTGGAGGAATGTTAGAAACCTTTCAGAAGAAACTTGACTACAAGATAACAGCAGCGCCAACACTCTGCTCACCCAGCCCATTTCCAGGGGAGATGTGTCCTGTATGAAGCTTGGTAAACTGCATTAAGTGTGACACTTGGTAATAGGAGATCTAGGTATTTTAACATGAGACTAAGCCTTGCTTATCTCTGTATTGCAAAACCATGAGTAGCAGATGATTCTGCTTGAGCAGAGGTGTTGGACAAGATGACTTCCAGTAGTCCCTTCCAGCCTTAACCATTCTGTGATTCTTCAAGTACACTGATGTAATGACTCTAAGCACTCTTGAAGTCCCAGCCTGCCCACCTGTGTTCAAATATTGTACCTTTTCTGTACTCAGCTGTGCACACAATGAGCAAAAAGAGCTGCTTTTGTAGCAGGTTGCCTTCTATGCCATAACAAGGTTCTCTAAGCACACTAAAACCAGCCATTGGTTACAACTTAGGACCAACAATCTCCATAACTCTTCCCAGCTGGCATCCAAGAGCACTCATTCAAAAAAGATCCCAGTTTTCCGTAACTTGACCTAAGGTTTTAAAGATCAAGATGAAACTTTACTTCTGACAGGAAAACTACTGTAAATTGCTTTGGTGTTACAGTCTAATACATCACATTCAAGCACTCGGTACAATTTGTGGGCACCCCATGATTTTTACTACACACTTTATTCAACATTAAAATCCACATGGCCCAGGGAAAGAGGAAAGAGTGATGCACATATCCTTCTACTGGTTTGAGTCATAAGCTCAAGAGGGTCATGCTGTTTAAGCAGCAGACAACAGTTGAAAACCTTACTGTGTCTCCCTTTTAGCAGGGACAGCAAGACAGGCAATGTGTTCACTCCAAAGTTACAACCCTCCTGTGAACTTAAAACACCACCAAATCTAATTTATGCTATTATGCTGGGCTATTAAAAAAAAAAAAAGGGGGGGGGGGGGCAAAGCACCAATTCAGCCACTGCATTTAAAGCTAAAGTGAGGTCTTATGATTGTCTCCTGTTTTACTATCAGAAAAAAGTGGAATTACATTCACAAAGAAACTTGACTCATGAAAAATATTAGCTAATTTAGTAAATATGTTTACTTCCTTGCTCAGGTAAAAAGTCACTATCAATTAATAAGTCACCTTTGTAGTGTGTGTGTATATATATATATGACCTGCTTCTCCAAGTATCTTCTAACTCATAAGTAACTATAATTACAAAGGTTCTCTAAAGCTCCCTAAATGGCTACAGCTAATACTCACTGTCAAAAGCTGATGACGGCACAGCTGTGTTTCCCCATCTCTACACTCTGGTTGAAGCTCCTGCTCCAGCCTCTCTGGGAACATGCATAGTTATGCCAAGAATGAGCATTACACTCACTGTTTCCAAATTGGCTAATCAACCGAGTGCTTAACCTTCCCACAATACATGGATCCAGACAAGGCAACCAGCACTGTCTGCACACTGAGGAGTGAACTGTGCCAGCCACATTATTCTGCAAGACTCATGGCAGCTTCCTTCCCAAGAACCAGAGTATCAATTGTCACCAATTGCTGCTGCAACTCAATCAGCTTCTATCAAAACACCCATTCAAAATGAACCAGCACTTGCTGTGTGATGCTTTTCTTTATTATCCTAAAAACAAATAGAGTGCTTCAAATATTAAATACCCTCTTGATTCCACCCAGGAGTTACTGCCAAGTACTTTACCTGCTAAGAACTTACAAATGCTAACTACAGAACAGGAAGAGGCTAGCAGCAACAGGCAAAAGGATACTATGCCTTTGCTGCATAATAATGTGTGTGCCTCTAATTTAGTATATAGCAAAAAAATGGATCCTTGTAACTGGTTTATGTTAACAATACTGTAATACATACATTACCCTGAGCCACCATCCTTACGCTCTCCCCTAAAATGAAATCTTTCTATTCCAAAAGCCTCAGGCTTCTGCCATTCAAACTCCAGTTCCACAGCAGATCTGATGCCTCTGCTTCCCCAACGTCATGGCCTGGCCTCCTCCTCCCCAGTGCTAGCACTGGCACTTGTCCAGCAGGCCAGTTCAGAGAGGTGGACTGTCCAAAAACTACCACAGAGCAAAAAACAAAACAAAACAAAACCAAAACCACAAAACCCACATTTTCAGCCAGATTAGCCCTTTGAACACGTTCACCACTCACTCACCTGAGCATCAGGACCACTATAAGGAATGGATAGGGGCAAAGAGGAAAGCAGGAATATAACCTGCTCATCTTAAACCATCATGTCCAAACATGCCCCAAGCTAAAAAAGAGGATTTGTTTCACCTGTGCAAAGTTCATGACACACAGCTGAGGTTCAACCCCATAGAGGAGAACAATGTAAAAATATCCAATTACTTAGTTCATTACAGTATGTTTCATTAACTCAATGAGCTCCTTTATAATTGTAACAGACATTAAAAGATTAAAGTATTTGGATAAAATCCAAGTACATTTTTAGTCCTCTGATGATTGCCAGAGTTTCTACCTTCAGAAATACAAAGTAACATCCCTCCACCAAGGCCCCTGTGAGAGTAACCACTGTTTATCCTTCCTGCTTTCAGATTTCAGTCTTCCCAAATTAAATTTTCCCATTGCACTTGGGGGTGAGGGGTGGCAAATCACTGTTCGGTTAACTGTCTAGTTCAGTTTGACATAGTTGGAAGTGTTTCCAAATAAAGCTGTCAACTGAATTTGACCATTTTGAACTTCCTAGAGGGCTAACACCTGGCTGAAAAAGTCCTTTGTGTGAAAATGGCAACACTAAAACAAAGCACAACACAGTAACACTGTGGCACTTTTCATCTGCTTTCAGTAGTAATTTAACATCAGTAGATCTCTACTGTTCAAGTTGTAAGTGTGATTTAGCTATTAATCTCTTTAAAACAGAACAGCCCTCTTTCTGCCCTTCAGTAAAGCACTTCTACTCTGCTGCTGTGAAGACTAAAACATAGCTTTCCAGGTTTGGCAGCATGGCGACAACAGTAAACACAGAGCCTTATCCACTCTCTTTTTATGCTATATTAAGCAATATTCACAGGTTGTACACTGAAAGTATAAGCATTTCCAAAAAGCCGCAGTGCATATCTCTACTAAAAGAATATTCAATTTTCTTTTCTCTCCTCCTCCCCCTTGCCCCATCCTACAGCACATTGATACAGTCTTCATGCTGCATTCACAGAACCATAGCCACAGCCTATCAGAAGATCTTAATGTAGAGTAAGGAGAATGATCAGGAAAGAGATGTCCTGTTTCCAAAGCTGGCAGACAACTTGCTCTGTAACAAGTGGACTCCATGTCTCTGAAGACCAGGACTTCAGTCCCATTTCAATGACAGTCCCCTCCTCCCAACAGCAGGTTCTGCTGTTCTGTCAGAGCTGGATATGACTTCCTTCTACCTTTCTTGGAAGATTACTCCAGTATGTAGGGCTCACAGAGACATGTTCTCCACAACATGCAGTTCCCAACTGCTTCTTCTTGTTCTGGGCAGGCAAAACGTAAGAGGACAGTGTACATGAGGAATGAAGGAAAAGATGCTTTTGAAGACTTTTTTCCAAGCTTCTTTTTCACATGTGCCCTTCTCCAAACTCTGGAACAGATTCCTACTAGCCACAACACCTTCACAGGCTCTCTTCTTGGGGTGTTAGAATTAGATGGATTTCAGCAACATCTCTTATTTTGCTGGTCTCACCCACTATGCCAACAACTTTGACTAGGACTGGAAAAAAACCAAACTATGGCATTAACTCCACTTAAGGCACCTGAAGGAAATTCTGAAGCAGCAGTGCCTATAGGTAAATGTTCTGCATCAGTGCCCAGGACAAAGTCTAATGTTGCCATTTAAACAAGACAGAAAAATGTATTCTTGCATTTGCAAAACAAATCTCTTGAGACACAAAAGCTCCAGATTCTTATTTGACCTTGGTGTCACTGTGAGAATGTAATCATTAGCAGCTATTGTAAGATTCACCAGAGAAAAATAAACTAAAAAAAACCACCTGCAAATAGACCTTACATCTACCAAGGTTTTTCCCCACAGCATTGATTAAAGAGAAAAATTCCCTACCACACGTAGTAATCACACTGTTTAAATGAACAGAAAGTCTGCTTCAAAGATGAGGATGTTACTTGGAACCAAGAACACTTGTGTTCAATTTTCTTTTATTCAAAGGCTTTGTGTGCGGCCACGTACTTGTCCTTTGGTCCTCTGTGCCTCCAACGGCCAACTATAAGATGGGGCACCACATTTTCTCAGAGAAACTGAGAGGCATTGAGAGGCTACAGGGGGTTGTATCTAAATCAGGCTGACAGATTACTCAGAATGGGCAGCCGCCTTATTTATTTATATGCTCGGACAGACTGCTCACCCAGTTGTTCCTCCATTTTACCATTCCCAGCCCTCAAGGTCCTGAAAGTAGAGGCTGGCTTACCTATTTCTTGCTACCATCCTTAGTTTCAATACAACACCTGCCATTAAAAAACAGAGCGGCAGAAGTGGAGGATGCAGCTTCAGAGTCTGCTGGAAACAGTCTGTGTTTTTTTTAGCATTTCAGAGCACACTGCTGCAGTTATCCATCAGACGGGGCTTCTCACAAGAATCCCAGGTATGGACTTCGGGATGGAACAGAAAGGGGTGAACCATTTTTTGGCTATATTTACTGGCCAATGTATTCCAATTCTCTTACTCCGGCAGTTAAAAGATTCATTACCAGCACAAAATGACAAATACATTTCTAGGTGGATTACATACTTTAAAACAAATCAGTAAGGGAAACTAATTTCCCAGGCAAAATAAAAGCATCACCATTATATTCATTTAAGCCAAGATTGAAAGAGCACACAGAATATGCTGTAGGGAGCAAGTCTGAAGTCTCACTGCCATTTTTCTTTACATATAAAGCTGGTTTTCCTTACGTTAAGAGTCCCTGAGGCACACACAAATGTCTGTGGAGCCAATCAAAATGCAAATACTCTGAAACAGCCCAGTGAGCAACTACCGCTCATCTCTTTACCACGTTTTTCCTTCTACTCAGGCTTTCACCATTTAATATGAGTGATTTTGCCAAACACTGTGTGCTTTGGTTTTAGAGCCCTGAAAGTTTAAGCTGTTCTCAACTTAGAAATAACCTGTCATCTGGCTCTTTGGTTCAGTCATTCCTGGCAACGGCCTTATTTTCAGCACACACATGACAGGAAGAGACCACTGTCCTGTGACAGTGACCTCCTTCTGGCCCCAAATAATCTCTGTAGTTTTACACAGTGAAATTAATGCATGGCTGCTGGCTACCCTACCCTCTCATCTTTGCTTTTAGTCATTTAATTGCTGAAGTGGAAGTACAGATGTTAAAAGAGACAGCCACATGACAGAAAATACTTGCCTCTTGCTTTGAAGACACATAACGCGACAGCAAGATGAAAAATCCCACAGCTACAAAGGATCCCAATTTTCTCAGGGTAAGAGACACTGAAAGCATCTTGCACACAACCGTTTCATCTCTAACTATATCAAACTGAACTATTCCTGGTAAATTGAGGAGCTGCCTGTTTTTAACAGTTCCTTTCTTAAATCTGTACTATTTCTCCTGGTTCATTAACCAACCTTATTTAAGAAAGAAGAATCATATCTTAAAAGGAAGAAGGCAGCAAGGTTTTGTATGCCATGAGCCAAGTTAACTACAGTATGTATTACTGCTTTCTGTTAAGAGAAACTTAACCATGCCAAAGGTTGGCAGTTTCTTCTAGCAGCTGAGAAGTAATAAGTCTTATTGAGCACGTTTTCCTTTTGAGCAGCTACATGTGTGATGATGTATGCAGCACTGCTATTAGCTTGTATATGAGAAGGAAGGGCTACAGGTCTCTATTGTCAGGCTGTGTCCCTCTCAATTTTCATTTTCAAGTTTGCACAAATGTATTACATTTTTATATAGATGACAAAGCTAGCAGTGATACCCATGAAAGCTGCTTTCAAGCATTTTCGATTCAATGTCATCTAAAGCATGAAGTGATGTGGATCTGCTTTCAGATTTTTTAATTATTGACTTATAATATGTGAATTAAAAGTCATTGGAGGCAAAAAAATCATTTGCATTTAAGATACTATTTTTGCTTTTGTATGACTTTTAAGTGATGACAGCTTTAAGACCCACTGGAGTAAGCAGGGATTAAACTTTAACGTGCTTTCCTTGCTTTTAGTATATAAAAGTTTCACATGATCAACTCTTAGAAAGAATAGCAACTGTCAGGAGTTTTACTGCGTTCTTTTAACAAGGATGAAGTGAGGAAACACTTGTTTATTTATTTATTCTTAAACAGGACATTCATTCATAGAAGAAATCTAAACATAATACTCACCTTTAGCCTAGGCAGTACAATTCATCTCTCTCACGTTTGGCTTTTTTTTTTTTCCCCCTTTTCTTTTCTGACAGTGTTTTATTTCCCTCGATGTGACCCATTCTTCACACCTTCTTCCACTCCCTCAAAGAGATTACATTCACACACTTGCTGACCATTCTTCCCCAGGTGGAGGTTTTGTACCAACTGCTGCACTTTCATCCCAGCTGAAGCACATCCCAGCTGAGATGCAACCAGGACACTTCACCCCTCCCCAGTCTCCCTCTGCACTTTTGAGGCTTTTAAAGTACAGAGAAGGAAGACCTTCACTGGCAATTTGGGAATTTCTGAAGTGCACATTTATCATTCATTCTTCCTGGTTTGTTTTTTGGTTTTTAAGACGTCAGATTCAAAAAAATCTATGCTCTGCAGAAGCTAATTACTGTAGCTTTCATGAAGGTTAAAAGTTCAAAAGGAAAGCTGGTTTCTTCATTTAGCAGCATCTTTCAACAATTCCAATAAAAAGATGCCAAAGAGTGAGCGGATGTATAGGTATGGCAACAAGGGGGATGAGGGGATGGGTCTCAAAGTTTTTAATTGTCTTATTTATGACACCAGGTTCTGACCTTGCCCTCTTCTGGGGACACTGTCCCAAATACAACTACCAGCAATGAGAAAAAGCTAGGAGAATCACACATTTCCTGCTGTCTTCCTTCCTCCATGCATGAGGAGCAAACAGTCCCCAAAGCACATTTTAACCTGAATCCTTTGGGAAAACATGTCCCAGACACACAAGGCATAACCATGAAAATTATACCTCTTTCCCAAGCTTGCAGGCTTACTATGCCTTTTCTCAAAATCCCCTTCCTGCTGACAGATATAAATCAAGCAAGCAAACTTACTCTGTGAAGTCAGAACTTCACATGGCCACAAAAGGCTTCCTTTTCTTTTAAAACATTAAACTTTGCACATAGGCATAAGCACCAAAAGTAACACACTATTATCTTGCATTCGTTTTTGTAATGAAAATACAGTATAACCACAAAAGAAAATGCTTACGGATCAGTAATGGACTGATTCATATGCTCCAGAGAACAAGTGCTGAACAATGTACACTCAGTGACATTTCAGCTTTATCCCTTATTAAAATAAAACCACGTGCCTGATCTTTAACCCACTTTGATTTACTAATGTTTTTGTTTTTCGAGATTATGAAAGTATGAACAGAGGAGTTAGAAGAAAACAATTAATCATGAAAGCCTTATACACCAAATATCAGAATAGCCATCAATCTTACTTCCTCTCTCAAAAATGTGTATTTACAGTTTTGAAGGACTAGGTGGGAAATCCAGTTTGAAAGTCACAAACATAGGCTGATGCAAACAATAAAATACTATATGCCAAATGTAACATAACCTCTGCTACTGTACAAAGACATCAGTTGGGCATCTGTCAATCCACTAAAATGCCAAATGCATTTGAAAGATATTAAAGTATTAACAAGAAAAAAGGAAGAGTCCTTTCAAAAAGGTCAGAGATTATCGATTCTGAGTTGTGCTTAAATAAATCCTCAAATCCAAGGAACAACCATGTGCTTTACATCGCAATACCTTATGTTCCAGACACCTTCCCCACCAGAATCCTTCACTGGAATGCAAATCTGGATTAAAGTCACAATGCAGAACAAGGTTTTATCCTTTTGGTTGAGCCCTGTTCCAGAAGATATTTGTTCTACGTTACAAAGTGTGTCACATTTTCCGTGAGGCATTCAGGAAACTCCTAGCACAAAAACAATGAACGGGATGTTGCAGGTCAGGATAGAGCTACACTCACTGAATGAGAACATTTGAGGAAGCAGGGGGGACCTTGCACAGTTTTTATTACTCGGCATGTTCTTGGTTCCAGTCCTATACTTTACAGAGCTTGTATTTGTGAGATAAGCAAAGTTTGCATGCAGCCCTTGCTTGGCCAGAGCTGTCCCTTGGTTTTATAAGAATTCAATGCCCCAGCCAACTTTATAGGACCCTGGCAACCATGAGACAGCTGTGACAGCTTCAGCCAGTCCACCCCGGTTCATGCTCTTGGACCATCTGTGCACCTAGCATTGGCATGTCTGCCAGTCAACCCAAACACAGCGACAACAGCCCTGTAGTTTTGGGTTTTTGAACGTTTCTGCTAATAATTTATCACAGCTCAGAATTATCCCTGTAAGTTAGATCTGATCTATTACTACATCACTACTGTCCTCTGCCTGGACATACCTGGAGCATTACTATTCCCACAGCAATAGGGCAGCTCCACACAATGCAAGAGCAATGCCCGTACATTGAAGTTTCCCACACCCACAGGAGTTCATAAGGTGGTGCTTACCTCCTCACTGGATCCTTCCTATATAGGAAGGCCTTTGCACAGTACTTCAGTTGGATCAAAGCTTATGCACCTTCCTGAAACACCTTGCTCCCAACTCTTGACGGATTCCACGTAAGGACAGGTGCTGTGGGACCACGCGAGGGACCACAACTCTCACTCTTCCCTAAGCCATGCTGGCTGTAAGAGGAAAGAACCACAGAGAACCCTAGTTCTTTAAGGAAACACTAACACGTAAAAACCACTGGGAGTACTTGAAGAACAGCAAGCTCCTGAGCACCGCTCTCGCTTAGTAAAGCGGTCACCTTCGTTTTACAGCAATGAAGCCCCAACAAGCATTTGCAGCAGCACACATTTCTAGCTTCCCTATTTCAGATCTGGTTTTGTTCATCAGACTTTCTCCATGGCAATCCTGGAAAAGCAATTCTAATGCAATTCTTTCAGCATCAAACTGAGAGGCCTAATTTGTGGCCATAGCTGTGGCCTGTTATCTGTACTTCATCACTCCAATTCAGCACAACACAAACTCCGTAAGTCTTCAAACTCTGACATGCCTCTACACCACAACAGCAATTCATTTGCCTCTTCCAGCCTATGCCACTAAAATAAAACTGTAATATACCACAATCTGAAAATAAAACAAATTCTGTCCCAGCCCTACCCAACCTTTTCATAATTTAAAGAAAACCCCTGCAACTTCAGCATATAAGAATTGGGACTTTTGTCAGAAATTATTTTTATTCATATGCGTACTTTTAACTGTTACTGATAAATCTGAATCAGTAACTTCATATTAGCACCTAAATTACACCATTAGCCAAACTTTTTACATGGACTTGGAAAAAAATTTTCTCCTATGGTCAAAACAAATAAAACTTACTGAAATGTTTTCATATTGACCTGGAAGAAAAAACAAAACTCAAAAAAACTCATCAAGTATTGCACTACAAAGAAGATTACATGGCAGTTTCAAAGACAATTCAATCTAAGAAATATCACCCTATAAATCTGTGAATGGGGGGCTCATTTGATAATGTCCTCATTAGGTGAGCTGGGGCCATTAAAGCTTTTTCCTGATAACACAGTAACTGGCTTTTCATATCAAGAAAAAAGGTTTACTTCCTTTCATTTGCAAAGAAAAGTCAATGGCTTTTGCAACTCCACCCCACAGCAAAATAACATTAATTAGATGGAATAACACTTCCTCATTACATCATAAAAAGAAACCTCACTTCAAAGTAAAGATGATTTTAGACTTGAAATTAGTAAGTTTTTAATCAAAAAGGAAATTCACATTACAGTCACTGTGATTTTATTTGAACTTTTATTCACTAAGCTCACTCAGCCCACTCTCTCCTCTTGGAAGCAAATATAGTTCATATTAGTCCACTTACATTCCATATGGAGCATGGGACAAAACCACTTTGATATTCCCCTTAGCAATAAGACTAGCAGACCAGGCAGGAGTCTAAGGAGGAACACACCACTTCCAAAATAAAACTGCATTTCATTAAGTAATTAAACATCCCATGCGTGTTGTCACAGCCGTACCACTCAAGAAGCTCCATGATTTAAGAGTGACCTCAAAATACAAACCCTGCAATAGGATAGAGCCTGAACATAGCACACATCCCCTCATAATAGCCACACTGCTTTACAAGGTATTAAGGCATGCCCTCCAAGTTCACTGGATCTCCATGAGCTTTCCTGAGGCTTAACCAAATAGTAAATGTAGCCACAGCAATCTTCAAAATGGTTCTTTAAAGTTTTCCTAGAGACCCTTTTCAAATTAACTGTGCAAGATAGAGAGTGCTTTTCAGACTTCATCTTTCTCTTCCCCTTCTGCTGCGACAGGGGTATTCTAAAGCCACCTAATCCTAAAGTTTGCTAGCCCCAGCACCTAAACATGAATCAAGAACTACCCTTCTCAGCTGGTATTCATTCTCTTCACTACTAAGGTGACTATTTAATATTGCTGCTTAAAAAAAAAAAAAAGATATTGTTTCATTAATATGTTTTACACGGCAATTTTAAATGAACTATAGCTAAACGCGCGCTGCTATACACCACAGCAAACTCACATGGGTAACCAACTAAAACAAATAAAAGCTAAAAGAAACAACCATTTATTACTGGAGATTTAAAAAAAAATTAAAGATTAAAAAAAAAACAACTCCCCCTCAAAACCAACCCCCACAAACAAACCACCACCAGCCTTTCAGAAACAAGCCTCAGATCATAGCTGTAATATATAACAAAAGATGAGATTCAGAGACAATAGTTTTATTGCACATTATAAAGTGTCTCCGTGTTTTACAGACCATATGTTACTTAACTCCTTCCCATAGACAACAGCCTTCTTTCTTCTTTTGCTTTATCATGCCCTTTTACTCTGCAGATACCAACAATCCTTTTCTCTCAGACTGATACAGACCTAAACAAGTTCAAAGCATGTGTTCTCTAACTTGAATTTAGCTTTCAAGTCTGCTGCTTGTACTGCACGACAGAAAACAGTTTTTTTACAATTTAGATTGTTTACCTTCTCCAGCTACACCAATTAGACTAATGAGAGTTATTACCCCCTCAAACAAACCTCTTTTTAATGCAGTCATATAGCTTCATGAGCTCAGGCTTTTAGAATAGCATCAAGAGTTGATATTTGCAATAAAACTACAGCAGCTGGTTTCACTGCTAACTTTTAGTGACCTCAAAGTCCTTCATAAGGATGTTCTGGAACTTCCCAGTTTACGTATTATTGGCATATACTATTAGGTATGCAAATATATATCACTACCCAGGTACAAACAAGTTCTGTGACTTGTCCATGGCCTTGTGTTCACTGCAGCAATTAAAGGGCCAATTTGCACAACATGCCAGTACTCCCCTCCACAAAATTACTGATCCAAGTCTGTTCATGATATAAACTGATGTAAGCTGTGCAGCTGGGGAGCAGAGGTTCAGGGCACAGACTATAGCTGAGGTAAAGATGTCTCTTGGTTTTATAGCCTGTCTACATTTTGATGAAACATGAAGGACCTCATGCATCCTCAAGAGTCCTACCACACAGGAGGAGAAATACATCAGCTGCCAAATGTACCATTTACTTGTATGCAACTTTGCAATGTGGCAGCCCACAATGCATTCCTGCCCTGTAGATCCAGGTAAAGATTATCTGCATAAACTCTGCTGATAAGATCTTCACACCAAGGTCACGCAGAAAGTCACTGTCAGAGCTTAAAGTAGAAAATAAATTTCTTTGCCGTCGGTTTCCATGAGGGAAGGATTTCACCACTTAACTCCCAAATTCAAGGCTAGTGCTACAGCCATAAGAGCAACTTCTTACATACACAGAAAGGGGTGCAGGAATCAAGAGAGATCCAAAAGGAAACCAATTAACTACTGAAATGTGCAAAGTCTCTATTTCTTTAAGATATTGCATAGATTCTGAAGATGACTAAGAATTTTATTCATGAAAAATCAACCCCAAATAACTCAAAGAACATTCAGCGTGGGAGGTTCTTTTGCAAAAATTAAATAGCAATTGTGATGAAATAGTATCTTCTGCCGAGTTACCAAAGAATTTACATTTTGCTCATGCTCTTACCTAACTGTGTATAGCCAGGAACCATACACAAGGGATACAAGCCAATTTGTTATCTCAGAATGTAGATTTATTTCAAAAAGCGGGGGCGGAAGAGCAGGAAACAAAAGGAAGGTTAATTTTAAAAACAATCTCAGGGCAAAATTCTTATTTCAGAGCTATCCAATAGATCTAACCTCCAGTTCACATCAGCTGCAGATCTGCACAGAACCAATTTTAGCAATATTTCAAAAAATGCTGGCTAAGTACAGAGCATGTTGGATCTACTTGTATTCAAACTAGTTATCACTGACTTACGTGTACCCACAGCTGATGCCTCATGATTTAAAACCTGGTGTCTCAAAAGTGCTGCCAGAAGATGACAAGAAAGGCTATTAGCACAAATCCGTATTTGCTACGTATGCTGTTTAGAATTCTTTCCTTCTCCCTCATCTGCGCTATATTCATAGGAATGTGATTTTAGTAAGTAAAGCTATGAGCTCCGTCCTATCAGGTACACCATCTAGATGTTTCATGAACACCAGCAGGTCAACAGTTACAAATCTTCCAAATACTGTCATTAGAATATACGTATTTTAAGGATCTTAGTTTCCAACGCTGTTGATAACTTCTAGAAATGGAACAAAACAAACAAACAAAAACTTATTACACACACTGCGTAGTTAAAATAACTGGGTTTTAAGGGGCTTAACATTACCACAGAATTTACCAGCTCTTATGCATTCAGCCTCAGCCTGAGAGAACATTACTTATCTGTTGTCATACTGCTGTAAATCCAAAACGAAAAAGAAACCACTGCTATATCCTGGTTTCTCTTTAAAAATGTATGAAATCAATTCTCCTATTTAAAAGGTCTTTTGCTTAGCATTAAAACAATACATTTGTTCAGTTGAAGAGATCAAACACTGTCTAACTCCATCAGTTTAGGACAATGTGCTATTATGCTTCAAAGTCACATGTAGCACATATCAAATGAAACGTCAGAGAAGAAAGGCATTTAAATGCATATTTTACATACTTTTTGCAAGTCAGTATGTTTCACTTCTCAACAGGCTGTGGGTAGAGAGGAAAAGGTTGGTTTCTTAGGATTTGAGTGTAAAGACATCACTTGGCAATTCAAATCATCCGATGTTACAACTGCCCACTGCTAGATGCTGCCACGTACAGGAAAAATACATGCCAGAGATCACCATTCTGCATATTCAGAGGGAGCACTTACAATCACTGTCTGTCTCCTCATATAGCAGCATTATACAGCCCTCACACTGCGATGCCAACATGAGTAATTTGTCATGAAACTTTCAAGCCATTCATTCTTATTTGTGCATAACAATATTTACTATTCTCAAGTACCCCATGTCACTGGACTTGTATCAAGCCTTGAACAATGAAGAAAAAGCAGTGTCTTTTGAAAGGTCCAAAGTTGCTGCTGCCATTTTGCAAAGCAACTTCTACAATGTTAGGTTCTGGTCAGTCAAAGCAAGGTTTCTCTCAAATTTTGTCGCCACTTCTGTAAGGGATAAAAAACCCCGTATTTACCATCTGTTGATTAATGTGTGTATACGTCCCTCATCTAAGAGTCTGCAAAAGATAGAGCACGTTTTATCTTACACAAATATACTAAGCCAGGTGCAGTAAAAGCAGATGTAGATGCCTGAACTCTGTTACATTAAAACCACAGTTTGTGTCTCTCATAATTTTACAGAAAAATAACTATACTCATGGGTAAAATTCCTGTAAATCATTAATTTTCCCCAACTCCACCCTCACCTTTACACTAATGAACAAAGCCAAAGACAAACTTCAGATTTCCATTTGGATGCTAATCAAATACCACCACACAGCTGTTACTTAGCATCTCCCATATGGAGGGCTTTTAGTCCCTTCAAGGATAGCAAAATTATTGCTGACAATTCAAATAAGGAATGTGAGAACCAGAAGACCAAGTTGGGTAGTATCAATAAGTAGAGAGACAGAGTTGGTCAACCTGAGAATGTTAGTGCACAAGAAATAAAAACTATGAATTTGCACCGAACTAGCTAATCTCATCTATTGCTCATTTGAACATGCCTCCAATTTGCCTACAAGAACATAATGAAAGTAAATGCAGATAAAATTTACTAAAAGCAGGTTAATAAGATATTAAAATTCCACAGGCATTTGAGTAAAATTTAAATGCCTTTGATTTGATTTAATGTACTTAACTGAGGAAGTAAAGAAACTAAAACTAAAGCCACTTAAATTCTGCTTAGAAGTCCTTGTATAGGAGTACTATGTAATTTAATCCACTTCCAAAGCATATCTTAATACAGATTAATTTTCCCAAGTGTTCCTATGTAGACAAACCCTCAGCATATGCTCAATGCATAGGCAGCTTTCTCAAAGAAGATAAACTAACTTATACTTAGCATAATAGACTGAGACTACTGAGGAGTTGCTAGTGACCTATAAATTCACCTTAGGACACACCAATATCCCACTTACATACCCTTAAGTAACAGAATCCACATATTCTTCATCTTGGGTTCAGTGTTTCCCATCTACTGGAAATTAAGCATTTTTGAGCTTGTAGCAAGTAAAAGTTTCAAATACAGTCTTAACCAGACCTCTCAGTTTCATTGTCCCTTAAATCCAAAAGGAAGATTTCACATATGACATCTAATATTTTTATCTACCATTGTCAAGATTGATGGTTGCCTACAGATGAGTTGATAGAGCTTGTTTCGTTTGATTTCACATAGATATCTTAACTTCAGTCAAATGAAATGCACCTCCTTCACAATCAGAGTTTTCCAGACTTTCTTGGAGGGCATGAGAAGTAGGCTGACTCTTCTGTGTGCAAAGCTTCCTCGTGTATATAAAGGCCATGTATGTAAAACCTTTCACCATGACCCAGTTCTCTTTGTATGAGAGGCAGACACCAGCTTACAAACTCGTTTGTAAAATGCAGAAGCACTCTGGCTTGTGATTCTGAATATTTGGCAGTGCACAACTACACCTGAAGATGTACGTCTTCCTAAACTCATCTTCCCACGAGAGCCGTTACTCCACAGCAAAGCCACAGAAACTGTTCTGTACGTCAGGTCTTGCATGCAGCCCATGGGCAACCATCCCACCTAACCCACCCACCACCATACAGTGAGGTGTGCCTCAGAAGAAGCCAGCACCAGCAGCCACAGGTGAGACAAGACCTGAAACCAAGCAAAGAAGTTCTACCAGGCTTCATCACTGGTCCCCCAAACAGGAGAAGAGAAAGCCGCCCTGCCCTATCCAAGGGGGAAAATGGGTCAGCGGCCAAAGTTGGAGGGGAAGGCAAGGAGGCTCAGCGATTAAAGTGACAGGAACTAATGCACAGCAGGTTGGTATTTGAAGTCTTGGTCTTGCTGTGAAAAACCTACATTCCCAGTATGGTCAACTAATGAAAGCAAAACACAAAATTAAAGAAGCTGTGGAAGCTTGTGCAGAAGACTGTAAACTGTGTTTTCACTAAGATTTTAAATTAAGTTAGTTACATTAAGAACCCACCTTATTCATAGTTAATTCAAGGATACAGATGAAACTAGAAATGCATCTCTTCCCAATCCTATCACTAACCCCCAAAGAAAAATATTTAAATAGCAGAGATTTGTAATCTAGAACAGAGTAATATTCTACAAAGTATCATCTAATTTAAATACATCTCTCCCATTAACTTAAAGGTATTCTAAAACACATCATCACTGCTTTGTTATTTACTTGATATTTCACACTATATCTCCCAAACATTATAGAAACAAATGTGTAATCATAAATTTACTGTATTCAGCCAAATAACGCATCTGAAATTCTAAGTTTGTTCTGAATACTAGTAAAATATTCTTAGCTACGTAGTTGCTTTTTTGCTACAGCTCCATTATCCAAGTATTCTCTACTGTTTGCAAATCACAGAATTCCTGAATATTTTAACTGCATCATGCAAATAATCTTCCAAGTTCTTATGTGGGTCATTATTAAAGAACTAAATGCCTCACAACTCTTCATGCATTTATTCTCACAGTGCCCCTCTCAGACAGCAATACTAGACAGCACTAGCTACTAAATCAATAAAAAACTAGTAGGTAATCATGTAAACCAGAAGCATACAAAAAGCAGAGAATATAGGAGCAAAATCAGCATTTGAACGGAACCATGATATAAGCTTACTCAACTTTAGGAGCAAGAAACAAAACTCAGGATCTTCTCCTGTGACATATGAGGCTGAACCTCAATTGTTCTTGTGAGAATAACTTTGGCTTGGAAAGGTCAAGAAGATACAATTCCCCACAAAATGTGCAAGC
Organism: Buteo buteo; assembly: GCF_964188355.1. NCBI lineage: Eukaryota > Metazoa > Chordata > Aves > Accipitriformes > Accipitridae > Buteo > Buteo buteo. Next base: position 59,681,497 of record NC_134172.1, on the reverse strand, counting down.
AATGTAAATGTGATGTGAAGTGCATTCACCCTGTGCCTATTAAACGTAACTGGGAACAAAATCTGGGGTGAAATGAGGATAAGCATATACAACTTAACTGAATATATGCAAGGTGATAACCCGGAGAAACTGATCCTTTTTATCCATCATAAAACCATAGTGAAACAGAGATGAGTAACTCACACAGCTAATGGGGTGTATAAAGTAAAATGCATAGCAGACACGAGCAGGACTGTTCATTGCACAGAACACAAAGTATCTGCAAATACTTCTGTCACATCAAGAGGTACAAGAACAACTTTGGAACCTGATGAATTACAATCCCACTGCAATAACAAACCAGCCCCTCTTTCTGGATGCATGCTTCAAGATTAAATGTGGAGCATTCACTCTCTGACCAAACAAGACGGCATTTGAAACACAGAGTCCTCCAGAGTATAAATGGTGTATGTGGTGGGGAACCACAGAAAGTTCACGTGTGATGGAATAGCCCGACAAGTGGCCTGACAAGGCACATATGCTTCTTAAAACTTTTGGCTAGATCTTCACCTAAAGATAAGTATTGTCTACCTAAGCCCCAGTCACACTGTGATTTCACCTTCAGTCTGTTAGGTATGGCCATCACCTTTTGAGGGTAAACCACTAGAAGAAAACTTACACGTGGAGGCCAGATGGGGCCATCCCTCCAACAGGCCAACCAAGATGTGACCATGATATACACTTGCCAACCAACTTGGATGTAGTTGTAGCACTCTAATAAGTTCCCAGTTCAGTGTGGACTGACCTTCCTCCCCACAGGCTTTTTACAATGAATGCTGCTGACCCAGGCTGCAGCAGAAGGAGAGTAGATAGCAGTAGCAAATCAATTAGAAAGCAGCAGAAATGCCTAGCACTGCCTGGATTCAGAGCTGTATGGAAGATAAGGGTAGGGAGATCAGCTGGCTCCCCAATAGCAACTATCCTGAAGGGACCAAGCTTATCCACACTGACCAGATGGCTTCATAGTTTCAATGAGCTATGTAATGTAAGATACAGCGCCATGAAAGCAGCACTGGAATGATAACATATCTTTAACATCAATGGAATAACCAGTCGGAAAAAAGCAAGCATGACAAAAAAAAAATCATAAAACTGTAAGAAAATCTACCTGTAAGTCTGATTCAAAGCATAGTTTTCTAATGCTAGACTGCACTGTGTAAATGCTGCTTTGCAAAGTGGATAAAAAATAGGGATAGGCAATATAAAAGACAAGTGTATGTGATTTGTGTAAAAACAGGCTATTACATGGATATAAATTATTTGATTTGCTATTTATTAAGTACCTGTAAAGTGCTCAGTGTTATCCAAGTTACAAAGAAAATTGCCTTCTGCTTTAAGAAACTGACAATCTAAATGACAAAAGGGAATAGACAAGGTGCAGCAAGAAGCCAGTGATGAATGAGGAATATTTTGATTGTGTTTTGAATGTGATTGCTTCCCGTCAGCACCTCTACACTAGAGTTCTTGCTGCAGGTTTGCCAACACATGGGCAAATGTGGCGGAGCAGTGTTTTGGCAAGGCATTTCAGACACAGAAGCAGCACAAAAAAAGCCAAAGTCAAGATGAGATAAAAAAGACAAGTTTGGAATCACGATTAGCACAGGGAAGAAAAGCATGAAAGATGCCTTAAGTAATCTGAAAAGAGCTTAGGATGAGGAAAGAAAACTGCAGGAACCTGATACTTAGAACATGAACTTAAGGCAGAGCCACTGTAAGAAACTGCAGCTGAAGCTGATGTCATGGTAGAAAGATAGACCAGAGCAACCCTGCTTTACAGAACTGTTAAAAAAACCAACATGGTTTTTCAGAAGACCCATCTGATGAAGGCAGGTGATGAAGGAATCCAGTATCAGCTGTTTAGTGCAATACAAATAGTTACGCAGTTAGGGAAAAAACGGATGAGTAGTTTTTATGGCCAACCTCTCAGCCTTGGGAGCACATTCATCACTAGAGGTCCAACATGTCACATTTCTTCATAAAGTTTCAGTGAACTACCCAAGAGTTCCTTTGGCAGTGTAAAAACACTGCTGTCACAGATGGGCCTCGTACGAATGAGGTTTTGTTTTATTAATGAGTGCCCTTTTTTTTTTTCTTCCCCCCAAAATCCTCAACCTATAGCAGCCTTCAAATTTCTTTTTCCCTTTCTCATCACTTACAAGCATGAGAGAATAAGACATTGTTTGTTTGTTTTCTTTACTTGATAGGAGACTAGTTTTTCTCCAGTTTGGTGGTACTCCAAGTGAAAAGGACAGCAGATATACTCTTGGCAACTGTACAGGGTGTTTTTTTTGTTTTTCCATAAAACACTTCACTGTGCCAGCTTTCTGAGTAACCTCAGAAATAATATATTTTTTCTGACAGATGACAGCGGAGTGTAGTTAATAAACAAATTAGACCCATATGAAAATGTGATTCATACGCAATGTCATTATTCCAAAGAATAAGGTGGTACATGGCTACCAAAGAGGCCATCCTTATACATAAGCCTTCAAATGAAAATCCTTTCCTAGTCTTTTGCAAAGCTCTTTTTCCAGCTCTTCAGCACTTAACAGTTGCTGAACTCTTCTAGCAATAGAAGAATCTCTCTTACAATGAAGCATGAAGGTCCACCATGAAGCTATTCAAACAGAACTGTCTCCTCACAGCACCTTACACACAGACAGAGTAAGAGGTATCAGATGGTTTCACTGAAACCATATGAAAGCAGAAAGAGTTTGAAAAGTTTCATACAATTAATAGGCTTTTTTGCATTAAAACAAGAAAAGGAAGATTCAAACAAGCATAAAAATCTATTATGGTAACAACACTTTCACTGTGGGACGTGCAAATCACTGTTTCCGCCTAAATCTGGCTACAGTACAAATGGTTAATAACATACACACGTGGTACAGTTCGCACTAAGGACAGAAGGATTTGATAGCTAGCCTGGTTCAAACACTAGTATAGCAAGGGGTTTAAGTCAGGCAACAGAAGTGCTCTCAGTCAATGCGTGTAAAGGATCATCCTGCTAAAGGATTTTCATCCTGAGACCTCACACGTGTGCACTCAAACAAGTAGCTGTTGCTGGCACCATCCGCCACAACAAACACACGCTTGTGATTTTACGACAAATGGATGTCACATCCAGAATGAGTGAATTTCAAGACACCATACACTATGCAGAGAAAAGTTTATTTATAAACCCCCTTGTTTCTCCCCCCTCTCTCCCCCATGTCAGCAGCTCCAGGTCCAGTTTTAGGGGATGAAGGGGATTACTGCAGAAAGCCGAAGAGATTGGCAGGGTGATGGAGCTAGGAATAGGAAGTCTAACAGACATGGGAGACCTGCCTCAGCAACTGACTCGGCTTCTGACCCACTTCATGAACTTGGCCAAACTGCTTCTTGGTGCCACTGCTCCTCACCCAGACTCTATGATCTCATGTAATGAGGCAAGTATCTTCAAGACAGTGACTGCCTCTCACTAATTTTGGTGAGAAACAGCCTATAAGCTTGAATAACACCTTAGTAAAAAAGGGGGCTGATTTTACTAGGATCTGCCATGCCAAGAATAAAACCATCTTTTCACTTAAATAATGAAGAATACCTGCACAGTTGAACCTGCTAATATTCTTTAAAAATACGTACAGCTGGAAGAGTGGCATGTTGCTCTCATTCACAAGATTGCTGTAACCTTACTGACACCTACGATCTCCCCTGAAGGTCTATTAACAGAGACATTTCTCTCAGGATCCAAGTTTTCCCGTTCATGTCCTTTCTTTCCCCTTCTCTCCTGCTTTATCCCCTCCTCTAGCAGAGCCCCTCAGTCACATTAGGCAAACTTTTTGCCATGTGACACAGGGAACTGATCCAAGCCTCAAATGTGCAGAAAAATAATCTGAAGAAAACCAAACAATTTATTTTTAACCTGGATGGGTTCCCTGACTGAGCTTATTCCCCACCACAACAGGTGTATCAACACACCTGAGAAGCAGAGCAAACCAAGCTGCAACTATTGCTGACAGAGACGAACATATCCATTAGTAGGATAGCAATGTTTTTTAAAAGATTAATACTGGAGTAGGGGTTCTCACACTGGGAACTCTTTAAACATCATAAAATGGACTTAATACATATTCCTTATGTTGTTCACAGTTTCTTTTGCCAGTTTGGCTAATTATATGATATTTAAGTTTAAACATATGTTGCCTCCCTTGCAGTGAATCCTATCCTCCTACATGATACAGCAGTGAAGTCATCTTGCTGACTTCAAGCCGAATCCTGCACCCTCTCAAGTAGGTGGGCATTTTTAGTTCATCTGGAAAGCAGTCCAGCCCTGCAAGCACAGTGATTCTTGCTGCAATAAGCTACCAGGAGCTTCACCACCACAAATATCCCGAAACACACCATCCAGGTGCCATACGTTAAAGAACCAGCATAACTTCCACCATCCTGGGCATATGGTTCTTCAAACATGTAAGAGACACTCAGGATGCATCTGCATTAGTGTGAAAGGTGAACCAGCAGACCACAGGCTTTTACTCTCCTTCCTTCCACACCATCACCAACTGACCTGAAGATTTTTCTATTTTATTGTTGGTTTTTTTGTTGTTTTTTTTAAACCAAGACACATAAGAAAGAAGAAAATTCCAAATGGAAGGAAGTGGCAAAAGACTAAGCCAAAAAAAGTATCTAGAAGGGCAAAAAATCTTGCAGCCCTTTATGAACTATCATGTGCTGCAGACAGGAAAATCTTTCAGTTAGTGCATTCCACATTATGAGTACCTTTAGTAAGGAGAGCAAGCAGCCGTATGCCACAATAGTGTGTTTCATTAGCTTAGCATAGCAGAGTATAGGATTTAAAGAGAAAAGACAGCAGCTGAAAATAACTGCATTAAATTAACATTAACCCACAAACCCAGAAGAGGCATATAATATTCAGGACTGCTACAAAAGCAGTAACTCAGAATTAATATCTCTAGAAGATGAATAATCCTGCTCTGACTGGGATCACCTCAAATAGTGTTCGGGGGGGGGGGGGGGGGTGGAGAAAGGAAAGCATGGCCTAGTTAAAAATATCAGTAGGTAGGAACACAAACTGTAAAATGATGTGGTTCCCAAAGGACTAACATTTTTTATGGTTTATACACACATTCCCACACATTCCTTCTCAAAAAGGACTTTGAAAATAAATCTAATTTTAAGAACTGTAAATGAAATAGACATGTGAGAATTTAAACACTTAAGACAGAAAAGACCAAAACCTCAGAGACTACAGCAAAAAAGGCAGCCAGGACTGAAGTGGACTAAAACGCAGCCAGCAGTGACAGCTGTAATTCCATTGGTGGGTGTACATTACAACAGTCCATGAGTCTTGATGCCACAAGGGCTTAGAAAAGAACAGTATGACCAAAAAAGGGTACTTAATAAATCTAACTGTTAGAATGGAGACACACATGACAAACTCTAGGGAGCATGCTTTCCTCAAATTGAAGAGGGAATTTAGGCTAAGCATGAGGAGGGGAACTAATTATTTAAAAAATTAAAAAGATGCTGAGTTACAGCATCTATTCCTTTCATCTATGAATAGGTACCAGAAGTAAGCAATGGTACTATTGGCCCAGAGGCATAACAAAACTCCCAAGTTCTTTCTCCCAGTTCCAGCTGGAAAAACCAGCCTGGTCAGGCCCTTGGCTAGCTGCAGTTCAAAAGGATGAACTAAGCCACCAACTGAGGTCTGAGGAAAGCCATGGCAGAACCTACTATCAGACCAGCTCTAAGAAGACTTCACCAGACCTGGTGCCTCGTTAGCCACTGGCCATCTGAATTTACATGGCTCCTCCAATTGGAGACAAGTAATAAGTTCTACCTAACAAGCAAGCCAGCATTTGGAAATAATTAACATCCTATTTTCCTTAACCATCATGTTCAGGGAAGTTTTTACTTCCCTTCTCCACCCCTGTAGAATTTAAAATATTTATAAAGAGACAAAAAATAATCTATGGACTTTATAGCTACAGCAAAACTAACCAGCATGGGTTTGTGCTTTAGGATATTTTTAAGCTCCAAAGACTCCTATCAAACACATAAAATTAATTTGTAATCCATCCTTACTGGGCAGTAAAAAGTTTCTTTTTAGTTGAGTTCCCCAGTAAAGCAAGATTTTATAACTCTTCATCTGTATTTGTCTACCATCTGCACAGAACTATCCCATATGGACACATGGCACTTTCTTATGTTTTTGTTAAGCCTCCTTCGTTAGCAGTATTATGCCCAATTCTGCTCTTTCATTGTATGATCAGCACAGGACTGCCTACAAGTGAATAAAACATAGTGCTTCACTGAAAGTTTTTAATGTTTGAAGTAAGTGCTCCCAAATATTTTTATACAAACACTTTGATGAAAACATTAGAGCAGCCTGAATCTCACTTACAGAGAAGACCCCTTATAACTACTCCAACAGTGAGGCTTTGTGTACAGTAAAATCACACCCTACATGTTTCAGAGTAGACATCAGGTAAGTTATGAGACGGCAATCTGTTTTTAGCACAAGTTTCGGCTTTCAGGCCTTTCATTTCATTTTTCCTTAGAAAAGTGAGAGATTCCTTTTCTCATAGATTTGCCTAACCAAGCAAAGAGCTTCCCTGTGGGCAGCAGGGCTAAGGCAAACCCATCTGAATACCTGGTGCAGGTTTCCAGCTGTTTAGTAAGGCTCCCACCAGAGTCTTTCCCTTACAGTTTCTGCTCCATCCATTTTCCTACTTTCACAAAACCTGTCTGAACTTTGCATCTTTGGGACCTCTATTGCTCTGCTGACTTGGCTTGAATCAGCTGACAATTTAAAAGTTATTGTAGAGGGGAAAGGTGAAAAGAGACACAAATCCCATACATACAAGCAACAGAATCTGTTGCTCTTTCTAAGGGTGCCAAGCTAAAAACTGAGAGGGTGGGGGGGGATAACCCAACTTTTTGAATGGGAGCCCTTCTTGCTCTCCACATCTAATACAACATTTTGCCAAGAGAAACCAATCCTAAAGCTTTGGCTTACAAATGCTGGAAACAAGACTACACCTGAGGTTCTCCTTTACACACGATTTCAGTTAATACTTCCATTTCATTGTAGAAGATCTCCTTCCAGCCCCAGTGAAACATGACATTTTTGATCACCCTTATCATTACTGAACTTTTCAAATAAATATCTGAAGTTAAAGAACTCTATAGCTGGTGCTGTTCATTCTTACATTTCCATCAGTTATTTGCATAGTCATTCCCACTCTGATTTAATCTTTCATGATTGTCTAAGTCTACGTAGAAAATGAGAACAAGTAAATCAAACTAAGCACTTGGCAGGCACATATTGGTGAGATCACAGCAAGATCCTGGAATAGCACAGGCCCTCTCATATGGAAAAGGCTTGTGGAGTTCCCACGGAGTTCAAGTAATCATCATCTGACCCAATGAGCAATACTGAGACGGACACAGACCTTCATGGAAACCTGCTGTTAACTGGGTGAACAACCAGGGAGGTGACAGAATTGGCTCCAAAGCTTCAAAACAAATGTGTCACATTATGCGATCTAGCCATATTACTGCATTAATAAAACCAGCACAGACAAGAGCTTTTTAATCTAATCACATGATGGAGCTCAGAAGTAAAAAGTGAGAAGTTGGGGGACAAAGTGCCCATTAAAAGGTAAACTTGAATACACAGAGAGGGTTTCACCTCTCTGATCTTCCATTCTCTGATTAAAAAAATAAAAGGTTTTATGGCATAGAAAAATAAGGTATTGCTTAGGAAAGGTGTACTTGGCCCAAGGAGAATGACAAAAGAATTACTTAAAATGTGTTTGTGATTCATCGTGGTTCAGTAACTTCTCATGAATACTAACGTGTTTCGGAGAGATAGAAAGGCTTGTGCAGGTGTTACAGAAACAATTAGTCAGTTATTAGTAAGCTGCTGGCTTCACTGGCAGCCACACTGCTGAAGCTGTAAACTACGTAAAGGGCCTGCCAGTAACTCTCCACACACTGCTGATATTTAGAACTGCCAGAATAGTCAGGACAACAAATTATATCTGCAAACATTTATTTCTTTCTCCTCGTTTTGCCTGCCTCTATGGTAAAACCTGTAGTTAAAGCAAAATGCTACATGCTTAAGTCAGCATGGCTCCTCTTCAGAAGCAAGTGTAAGGAATGAATCTGTGTTAATCCAGAAGCCCCTACTTAGTCTAAACAGTAACTCACTACCTTTCCTCTCCAAGACCTTCTAAAAAGGTGCTTATTTCAGAAGAAGTGTATCTACATGGATCTATCTACATGGACCAGCACAGGCAGGCTGGTTTAAATTTAAACTTCATCTTGGTTTAATGTAACTACTCCCTCCACCAGTAGCTTTACAGTGAGCAATAAAACTTTATTCTCTTTTAACACCCTGGAAAGCCACTCATTTCCACAGGTCTTGCAACAACATTTACAGAAAATTTTCAGATGTGTTGCCTATTACCCTGATACCCAACATCCTTTTCTAACACAAAGTCAGAACAGCATGAAGGACTGTTAATTTCATTCATTTTCAGCTTTCAAGAAAATACACTATGATCCCTTAAGGACAAATGATGTTCAATCCTTAAAAGGGACCCTCCAACACATACTTAGGAAACAAAACCCAAAACCCAGCACCCAAAATTTTCTAAGAGCAACAATACAATTCAAGCAATCGTGCTCCGACAACAGCAAGCCAACGGTGTGCTTACAGCACCAAGGAGCAGTCCAGCTTTGGCTCCATGCCTCACTACACACCCAAGATACCGAACTGCTGCAGCATAATGCTCATCCTTACTATGAGACAGACATTACAATTTTTGTAGCACAGTGGATTTCTTAATAGTAAATAATCCACTAGTGGCTTAATTTATTAGCTATATAAAATTCTCAGGGTCAAAGGTCAGTGAAATGAGATGAAAACCATTATTAATCCAGCAGACTTCAGACTCTTGATAAAGAACACAGCCATATGCTTGTGTCCTTTATCCAACCACAGTTCCCATTAAATTTGCAGAAACTCAGTTTCTATCTACAGTTTAATGACTAATTTCTTAACATTCACAACCATTAAAAAAATAAGCAAAGACCCTACTGCCCTACTGTGCTGTCATACTGCGTGTTTGCACACATGCACATGTGTGCATGGATATAAAAGTCAAATATTTTGATTAAAAGAGTGTTTCCTGAATGCAAATTACAATCTCTTGTCTCCTAAATAGCAAAAATCTTCATAGGAAGACTTTCCAAGCTGTTTAGAAGGTAGCTATTGTCAGAAGCACAGCTGCATAAGATGGGTGCTTCCCACTCAGCTGATCTGACCCATGCATTTATTTTCCCCATCATTATTCATGCCTGTACTGCAAAAAAGAATATGGTTCGTACCTGTCTTGGTTTGTGCAGAATCAACAGGATTACATACAAAAAACCCAAACTTAAGCACATATTTAACTGTAATTTAATGGGAATAAGAATCCCTCCTGTCTTCACACACACCCACCCACCTTAAAAGACTCAGAATAATCTAGGATTGGCCTTAAAAGCTCAAGAGCTTCCTAGCTCAAGAGCTTCCTTACTCCCACTGCAGCCTTATGGTAGACAACCCGTAATGCTGTCTGCTGAGGACTCAAACTAGCTCTGCAACAGCAGACAGAAAGGATGGGGAGAAGGAGAAAAAAAAAAAAAAAAAAAAGAGAAAAAAAAAAAAAGGAGAAAGCCCAGAGTGACAGTTCTGAGAGAACAGCCAGTTTGTATGGCTCCTGACCCACAGGACAACCTGAGTTGCAATAGGGCTTCATCATTCACCCCAGAAGATGCAAACATTGTTTATGAACATGTTATGGTCCTGCCCTGCCACCAGCTAGAGATTTTGTACCCAGTTGGACAATATATTATGTAAAAATAAGCATGTATTAAAGCTCTAGAGGAGTGAGGTGTTACTGAGGAATGTTTACCTGATGAATGTGCCATTATATATCACTCTTCCATTCTTCAGAATCAGTTATAAATTATACAACAGCCCAGCAATATTCAAACTCAATTTCCATACCCCTGACAGATTAAGCTTGTGTGGCTGAGTCAGGGGGGAAAACCCAAAATACAAATTATGTATCACATAGATTTAAATTGCTAAACTAAAATACGAGGGATCACCAACCCCCTGTTCCAGGCTTATCTTGCAAAAAAGATGATGCCTAAATAAACTTGACAATACCCTCCCCTCCTCTTTTGGGGCTTTCTAATGCTTTCCCCTTGCTGCTTGCAATATTTCTCTTTTTTCCTCCTTCATTTAACCTTATTCTACCATTGTCAAAACTTTCAAGGAACGTGAACGTTTTTTTCAGCCATTTCTTTGCGATGCCAAGTTCTGCCTTTTGCTACCGGCCTTGGTATCCCGCTCCCCCCTCCCCACTTCCTAAACTATACTGCATTCTTTCAAGAGCAGCATTTTCTGTTGGTAGTGCCAGAGGCCAGGAAGGCTCCTAGCAGTACAGCTCCAACAAAGAGCCTGAAACTGAACAATCTCTTTTTTTTGTGAAGGGAGATAAGGAAGTCCAAGACATGGTTTTTAAAGGAGAATTAAAAAAAAAACACCACTGGCATTGGCAGTTTTTAAATAAAAACATACAAATTTTCCCTTCCAAAGGGGCAGGTAGCATACAATGGCTTTCACCAGCAATGAGCACCTGCTCCTCCTACCTACATAAAAATGCTCTGCAGAAAAGAAGGAAAAGACATTACATTGTGGATCTCATATACCCACAGATGTAAATTAACACTCCAGTAATTCTACCCTGTTTCTGCAGAAGCAAATGGTGAGGGCAAACACTACAAATTTCTGCTGGTTCTCCCCAATAGAGTCTTGCTCTTCTTTTGACAATTGTACAAGGCAAGCCATTGACAACTGCAGAAAGACGCTATTTTTTGTCAGAAATAGTTTAAAAGAATTACTGCAGAAAGATGCATTCTTTTATACAAATGTTCCAGCAACCCCACCTCATCGTGTACAAGGGTAACGATGAGGAAACTGCTGCTCCTAAAACATAGTTGCTCTACTAACACAAAATCAGAGAAGGTCCTTCTCTTTTTAAGTACAATTATTCTGCTTTAGAAGCATACTAGCAAGAAAGAAGCAGACAACTTCTTCCCCTATGGTATCCAAATTGTTCTGCAAATAGCAAAAGCCTTTGCAATTATCACATGTATCGTGCTCAGCTTTCACTGATCTCCTGAATTCCTCAATGGGACCAGAAGTAGCTGAAGACCAGTGTTAAACCTTAGAAAGGAAAAAGTAACTTTGAATATTTTAACAGTCTGCATCGATTTCTCATACAATTCAAGGAAGGCACCTTCCTTTCTTTGAACTCTTTTTTTCATTCCACACTGTTAAGTGCTGAACTATGAACCCATGGACTGATTCTCTGCACAGAGAGGTTACACACTGGTCACAACTGAAGAGTCAACATTTATGGCACTGCGTATCTGAGATAATTCTCTTTGTTCCTCTTCTAAAGGCCAAACTCTCTAGTGGTTTACCACCACTGGACTGAATGGTGTTATGTTAGCAGGAGGAACTGAGTTATGCCAGCATTTCAGGATTGTTTGGTTAACATTTGTATTGGAAATACTATAGGAAATTATTACCAGCTTTCATTGTATGAGACCAAGAAAGCCACCTGCACAGCTTTCTCCATTAAGCCAGAAAAAAGTTACAGATTTAGTTCTTATTTTGGAAAAATAGAAAAATAAAATAAATAAATTAAAAAAAAAAAGAAATCACACCTCAGATTTTTTCCAGTTCTAAGTGTAAATATCCGTATATGAAATCAGTATGAATACAAACCAGAAAATTATGGAGAATGCCAAGGATTAGTATTTTTCAACTAAATCATATTGCTACTTCGTGATTTTCATCTAAGGACAACCTTTAGTAACACACAGCAACTACTGCCCAAGAGAAGAGCTGTTGCCTATAGAATTACTGGAACAATCAACTCTCTCTTAGTGAGGAAAAACAGAGCTGATGGTCCTTCCCTTCACGAAAACTAGATGTTTCCAGAGAGTCTCTCAGTACACTCCTGTTAGAGCTTGTGTCAGTGGTTCAGTAACACTTTAAAACCACCTTTGTTCACATCTGTTGACAAAGTGCCTTCTAAAAAAGCCCCCTTTTCTTTGACTTCATGTTCATGAGGCTTTGTGCCAGCATCAGATTAAGAAATGAAAACAATCGCAGATATCTCAAACTGAATCTAACCACCTAATAGTTTTTTATTTGCCTTCAGCATATACTAAAAGAGTTCCAGAATTTCTACCTATAGCTGATACGTAGATTTATTCAAAACAAATACCGGACAGTCAGACCCCAACAGAGGTGCCCTGAGCTCCTCCCAGTGTTTGGTGGGAGTTCCTCTACTATCCGAGGAGCTCCTCTACCATTATTCAATAGATGAAGCAGTTCAATTCTGTCAGTGTCTGAAAAGAATTGATCATAGATCTTCTCTGCCCAGTTAGGCTGAATTAGCTCACCGAGGCCCTACAGCTACAGCAGTAACTTCATATTACAATCTGAAAAATGGTAGGAAAGAACACGAGTTCCCACTGCTGATGCCCACCATCCATGCTGTCCCTAAGGAAGGCAACTCCCCAGCTTTTACTCAGAAAATAGCTTGCAAATATATCCCTTTATGTCTGCATTCTGCCTACTATCTACCCTTGTATTTTTAAGTTAACATTGAGAAGATGCTCAAAACACCCTGTCCTGGTTTCAGCTGGGATAGAATTAACTGTCTTCCTAGTAGCTGGTACAGTGCTATGTTTTGAGTTCAGTATGTGAAGAATGCTGATAACACTGATGTTTTCAGTTGTTGCTCAGTAGTGTTTAGACTATAGTCAAGGATTTTTCAGCTTCTCATGCCCAGCCAGGGCACCTGACCCAAACTGGCCAACAGTGTATTCCATACCATGTGACGTCCCATCTAGTTTAGGAACTGGGAAGGGGGGCAGGGATTTGGCCGCTCGGGGACTGGCTGGGTGTCGGTCGGCGGGTGGTGAGCAATTGCCCTGCGCATCATTTGTACATTTCAATCCTTTTATTACTACTGCTGTCATTTTGTTAGTGTTATCATTATCATTATTAGTTTCTTCTTTTCTGTTCTATTAAACCGTTCTCATCTCAACCCAGGAGTTTTACTTCTTTTCCTGATTTTCTCCCCCATCCCACTGGGTGGGGGGGGGAGTGAGTGAGCGGCTGCGTGGTGCTTAGTTGCTGGCTGGGGTTAAACCACGACACACCCTCCAAGTTTCCTAACTGCTTCAGGTTATCTTTATCAATACAGAACACACCCATGCCTTGCTCCCCCTTGTAACTTCACACAGAATGGGTAAAGATCAAGTATCCACGCTAACCATACCAGACATACCTGTCCCTTTCAGTAAATACTGTGGATTAAGAGATCTTGCTGCAGCTCTCACAAGCTAACGGTACTACAACTGATTACTCTTTTTCAGTGGTACTACTTTTGTCAAAACAACAGATCCAGGTTATTTTTTTTTTTAAAAAGATAGTTTTCTTCCAAGGTTTCTCTTTTAAGTAGTGCCTCTTGTCTCATTCAGTATGCATATGAAATGGACATGGTCTACCATACTTAAAACACACAACTCTTTCCCTTTGGCTAATACTGATAATGCAGTTAATTACAAGCATAGCTGTAATTATACATGCATAACTAATGCCTGGGTATCTCAACACAGATGAGGTGGCTGGAAGCAGACTGGGATGAAGCAGCTAGAAGATGCAGAAAATGTTTTATGAGCCCTTCTAACTGGGGTTATGCCTACTCATTCTTACCAGAATTTGCACTATGCGGTACACCTGAATTCTCCTCTCCTTCCTATGGGACCACTGCTAGCGCTGGAACATTGGAGAGCAGCTGTCCTGAGGACACACTCACGTAGGACACCAGTCTCTACCCGATGCAAAGACTGAAAAGACATCCTTCCAGCGCCAAACCAGTGACTTGGAATGTCTCTTCCATCACATTAAAACTACATAGCTACACAATGTAATTCCATCACAATTAAATATCTCAGAAATGCAACCTGTAGCAGAACACGCTGGGCCTGCCCAGGTACCGTCTGAATTCAAGCACAGGACATCAGCGGTCTGAAAACTGCACTGACTCAGGCTTACCATTTCCAAATTAAATTAAAACTGCTGGTTTCCTAAATGACTCCAAGTTGCTTCCCTGAAAGGCTACCTCTCTCTTCAATCCATATCCACAGCTGGAGCCTCTTTGTTACAGAGGAGACAGCTACCAACAGGACATTCTCTAAAGGGGGCCCTCCACTCTGAATTTCAATAGATCAAGAGAGAAAAGCCTCAAGACAGGAAAGCAAGGCTTATCCCCTTAGTCAAGCTTATGGGGACCAGTGAACACAGCAAGAACAATTAGATGGAAACAAAGGATCTGTGGGTTGACTTAGGTTTGATTTTCTAGTCTAGTTTGGTGGTTCTCTATTTACTGACTTAGGGGAGGGAAGCCTGACTTCTTTTTCCCTTGTGCCATCACTCCTTTAATTACAGAAAAGTAGCCCATAGGCCAGCACAGTTGCTTTTTCAACCTTCATATATTAATTACACAAAATTAATTCAAAGCTAAAAGCCTCGCCATCTCTAGAGTGAGATGAGTAATTTTACAAAATTTAAGCATTTTGGAACATAAAAAAAAAAAATCTTAAAACCTACTGTTTTAATTTGAATTCACACACCAGCACTGCTGAATTCTGGATGTTTTGATCCCTCTGGCATATGAGCCAGGAAATCAATTTAAAATTCCAGTGCAAATAGCCCAAGACCATTTTATTTATGTGTTTGTTTTAAAATAGAACTCAAATTCCTACTTGGATTTAAAATTATGTAGATTATTTTCTTCCCTTCTCCCTCTGCACACATCTCTCCTTTATTATAGTGTTTTCTGACTCATTCGCAGCTGCAGGGGATGAAGTCTTTGAAACCTCTGCCTTCCAGAAAACCATCCCAACACAGCACAATGCTACCAACTCTTGTTGTCACACTAACACACACATACTCTTCCAACAAGCTAACTTCCTAAGGTAGCTGTAGGAAAAAATGGGCTCATTTTGGCAGGTCAAGAAATAAAAGCCCAGGTCACTGCATAGTGGAAAAGTTTATGAAAGGTACTGTACATGATACATCCTAAGGCTAACCCAAAAAACACAGACTGAAATCACCAGCATTTTATACAGAGGGAAGAACAGAAGTTTCAATAGGTCAAGTCCAAATATGTCAGAGAAGAAAGTCAGAACAGAGAAAGGCTCAGAGATTATTTTTCCCTTTCCAAATTTTATACATTGCTTTCCACAATTGCACTTTTGTAAAAATTTCACTTTTGGCTACAAAATATGAAAATTAGTCTTTTCAAAGAAGATCACATAAACTGACCTACCTCTAACATTAGTTACAATTTAAAAAAAAACCAACGGGATATTTTTGTTCAAGATGTGGGCCATTTTTCATGGCCTTTTCTGGCACTGGCACTAGCTGTCAACTCTTTAATTGCCTGCCACAGATACGACTAAAATTGCATTAAGTGGTCCAAAGTGGAAAAAACCTTACAATTTCTTTCGGCTTCTAGGCTTTTGGGTTGGTTGGATCTTTTTTTCCCCCTTTACAATCTTCCCTGAGCAGTTCGTTAACATCCACCACACCAAATGTTCTGTCTTTTGCTCTCCAATGGAAGTTCTCAATTGTTCAAATTTTCTGCTTTTTTTCAGGAAAAGAAGATTAGGCACACAAGAAACTTGTATGCATATCTATAGGAGAAGAGATTATAGACCTACATAAACTATAGCTCAGAATTAGACCCTGCATCTAGACCTGAATTTCCTGAGTTTGGTGAGCAGAAGAGATGTCAGAGTATGTGTAAAGAGGGACAGTGGGAGGTGGGGTGAAAAGGTTGATAGCAGGAATGTACTTGAACCACAGGGGGTAGGGTTTCAACAGATGAGTGCCTTCCTTGAAGGGAGGTGGGAAAAAAAGAAAACTTCGGAGAAAAAAAAAAAAAAAAAAAAAAAAGACAAACACCAATACTCCAGCATTTTAAAAGCCTAGCGACCAAAGGGTATACCAGATATCCTTTCCAGAATGCAAGGACCAGTACTTACATTTGGGGAAAAATTTTTTTTTAGTTGGTTTGGCTCAGTGTTATTGAAAAAGTTTGTCCAAAACTCCATGTGCCAAGCCAACACTTACCAGGTTTCAATTTCCAGCTGAAGCCACGACTGTTGCTATGAAAGCTAACGTGCAATTGTATTCCAGAAAGCAAAGCAATGGAAAAGACTATATTGGAATGTAACAAATACATGCATTGGCATTAAGAGTAAAAATTGTATTATACTAACCTGTGTCATAGACATTTTTCTCCTCTTATTATTAGAGAAGAAATGTCCAAATCAACATTATTGTCTGGCCAGAGGGTATTATGTGAATACTTATAAATTCCTCATTACCCTACCTCAGTAGATTAACATCTCTCTTAAAATATGAAGCAGCAATTTAAAGAGTCAACCCCACTATGGTCACTCCTGCAAGATTCAACAAAGTATGCAGCAGATTGCCAGTCTAGACAGACAAAAGCCTGAACCACTCACGTGAAGTTATCTTTGCCAAGACCCACATATCCCTTACGCTTCTGCTGGACTATATGATACATGTACATTGGCTGAAGGGAAAGAAAAATAGACAAATAATATTTTCACTTTGGCTACAAATTCAAGCACCAGAATTCATGCATGCATTAAGAATATATGAATAGTTAGCTAAGACAGTTCCATATCTATGGAAGACAGTGTTAAAACAACCGCATTTTGTAGTTTATTGAAATACTGGCTTTGCTAAACTCTTCCCATCATTCCAAAACATAGCAAAAAATTTTAACTACATTTTTTAAAAAATTAAAAATCATTCTCCTATTTTCACAACATTTATACATCTCCTATTGCTACATAAAAATCAAGTCAGCATCAGCAGAAACAGATAGAGGCTTCAAGTCAGCAAACAAATACACAAAGTATACTCTTTACCTACAGCATGTGCACGGTCACAGGAAAAGACAACTACATGCTTAATTTTATGGAAGTTTCTAACTGACCAAATTAGGTGCCCTGACTCTTCCCATTCTTGCTATCAAGCTGACAATGAGCTACAAGAAAAACACCTCTGAATAGCACCAGCCAGCTAGTCCCAGGAACTGTACATAAAATTGCAACTGAAGGAGGAAGGTTGACGTGCTGACAGCATTATTTGAGCCCTTTATCATACCCTGCATATCCCTCCTTTTGTCTAACTTCAAAATGTCCAAAGTGTTTGATCTACAGGTTGTCAGCTTCATACATTAAGGAAAAAAAAGGTCCACATGGAACATTATGTCCACGTTCACACACACTCTGTCTTGCAAAAAGCTCTGGGAAATTAGATCATCTTCAAGCAAGCATCCTCTGTGGTATTAAAGAATGGGAGTTTAAAGACATCGCATCTCCAGAATCTGAAGTTCTCTTAGAAGCAGCGACCCATCCTCCCTTTCAGCTGAAGCAAGCTCAACAAGTAAAAAGGCTAGATTATCATATATGTATTCACGTAGCTGATAAAAAAATTACTCAGTCCCTGAAGACACAGTATTTCAGAGACAGTTTTACGCTTCATATGCCCTCCACAAATTAGGACTGTACAATAAACACTTTGAGCTAGAGACTCTGAAAGAACGTCGGAGGTGATACACACTTCAGTCAACAGCTCTTCTTGCAAATCTTAAATAAAATTATTTAATTGAGTAATAATCTAAGGGATGCCTGGGAAAGAATTTAAGAACTGGACAAAGTTGGTAAAACCATGAGAGTTCGGATAAATAAATACATTAAAGACCAAAGAATAAGGTCCCAAGGTAGAGGTGGCAAACATGCATGAACAAATTATGAGGAGAGTTAACTTTGAGAAGTAAAAACCAGAAGGAAAGCAGAAGCAAAAGACAAAACACACAACAGCTAGGGGACAACTACTATTTTGTAATAGACTTGTTTGGGAACAATTAGTTTTCTTATTCCCCCACTCCCCCCCCCCCCCGCCTCTTTACTGAAGATGATGTTTCACAAACACTTCAAATCAACCGAATTCAGTCTGAAAGGGGAAATCTTTTCCCTCAGCATTGACTAGTAGTTCCCACTCCCTCCCTTGCAATACCGCTAGCTCCTATGGAGTTTTGCAGTGCTATCTGACTATAAATGGAACACAGCAGAAGCATCAGTAAGTAGACCTATGTCCTCAAAAACAGTAAGAATAGATCGCTTATCACATTTGCATAAAATCTCCAGGTAGTATATTCAGCTTTCTAAAGAACTGCAAAGGCTGCTCACTAGACATGTACCAAAGTGAGTTCATTTGTACATAAACACTTTTCTAAGGGGACCCCTACCAGCAGTGGCTTTGAGTCTTCTTCATAGTGCGATTTACTGCTGAACAGAGAAATAGCTTGTCCATCGCTTCCACTCTCTCACAACTAACTTCCCCCTCCCAGCAGCCATTGAAAACAAGCCTGCTACAGTCAAATCAAAGTCACAATGGAAACCCACCATTAGGAGAAATATATCAATGCATTTTCAAGTGTTTGCGAACAACCACCATGTGAATCACTGTTCACCTTGCTCTTAAGCACAAGCATGAGCTTTACAAACCAATCCACTCAGCAGCTTGAGAAATTAGTAGCTTACTGATGGGTACCACCCATGTGGCACCAGCCACTTAGCGTCTGCCCATAACAGAAGTTTACCTGTCAGATCCGAAATGGACAGAAAAGGAAACACGTTAGCTATCCCCCATCATAGACTTCTCATTAATATTCCTCTTAAATGTTAACAGTGATCAGAAGACTGAGGAAACTAGCAGAAAGGTTATGATATTATCCTTCAATCTCTCTTTTGTGTCTCGCAACACTTGCAGTAATGAAAGATCACACTGCAAAATCAAATCCTTGCAAATAGCTTGATGCAAAACTGCTGACTGAAAGACAGCTTCACAATTTTGTGATTAGTCTTCCATTCATCTCTGTAACACCATATGTATGCAGTTTATTTTAAGTGTCACATATATATTATCACCTCTTACGAACCATACTATCAAATGCCTGCCAACATACTGACTTCTGCCAATTGCTTTTAGTTTCTCTTTCTCTCCTTTTCCAGTGTTATATTTGGAGAGAGGGGAAAAAAAGAAAAGAAAAAAAAAAGTGACTGACTTAAGTAGAAGGAAAATTATCCAAAATCCTTTAAACAGTTGCTCTGTTAAATTGACACAAGTTTAACAACGTGTACTTGGCACATTCATCTTGCCACGAATACAAGAACCTTTTTCAAAAAAACTCATTCAAAGCAGGGAAATCTTTTAAAGATACAGCACAGACCTGACTGAATGGTGGTTTGATGGGTGTTAAAAAGCCATTTCTAGTCACAAGTGTTCAAACCACAAAGACTTTATAACTGTAAAACCTCTTTTTGAAATCTCCTTTTTAATAGGATAATGACTGAACAGGGAGGCAAACCTGACCAACTCGGTTCTCCCTCAAAGTTGTACCTTCAGGACAGTGCAGGGATACAGCAGAGGGGAAAGTCTACTAGACCCAGGCATAACTATGCAGAGAAATAAACCAGAAGAAACAACAGTACTTTTGCTTGCTCCAAGGGTGTATGATGTTTTCCAGTCTCCAGGGTTCCCAAAATCCCATTACCTTCTACAAACTTTTTTTTTTTTTAATACAAGGACATACCACACATTCGCATCACAGCATGACAAAGAGAGCTCCTAAACTTTAAAGAGATCATTTACTTTGAGGAAACTGAAAATCAAGTGATAGCAGAGTCACAACTCATATGGAAAATTGTACTTGATGGCCTCATCTAAGTCCCAAGCAAATCCTTATCTGAGAATCACAGAATTAGAAATGTTGTGGTTGGCAACATATCCAAAAAAGCAGCTTGTCATTAGAACAGGAGGACACTGCATGCTAGTGTGCAGGTGCATTGGCAGAGATCTATGGAAACCTTTTCCTAGTTACAATTAAATCTATAGACATGATCCTCTCACTCCATCACACACTGAACCCATCTAGAGTATCAAAAAAAGAAAGCCACGCATCTTATGTGTGAACATGGGTCCTCTGCTCCCTGTGTATCAACATGGAAAACATGAGATCATAGTTCAATACCACTTTGTAGTCTGGACACTGCGAGAAAGCGCGTCTATGAGCCCAAACCTTAAAATCAAAGAGACTTCTACTAGGTAGAAAAAACAAAGAACGGAAGGAAGGGTGGAGCAGCACGTTACTCTTGATCTGTAATTCGCTGCAGAACGGCATTGCTGTCAGGAAGTACAATGCACACAGCAGTGTTTCAGCAACAGTTACACCTTTATGTAGCATAATAAGCTTTTTTTGTGAATAGTAGGGTGAAGGGGCATAAAAAAAAAGAAATCACTTCTTAGGACAATGTATGCAATATGCTGCACCTGAACAGTGAGGAAACAGAAGTACTTGCTTTTAAGAACACAAATGGTCAGGTTACATAATAATGACTACTGAACTGCAGATACTTTCAGTGACCACAAAAGAATGCTACAGAATAAGTAGGTAAGAATTTTTCCTATCCCCTCATCAAAATCCATCTGAATTGTACACCTATTAAGTTTTTCCTGACATCTAGAGAATGTAAGTAAAAATATCAAAACAGTAAGTATAGCAACCAGTTCTCTCCCCCCCCCCCGTTATTCATAAAAAAAAAAAATAAAAATCCTCAGACAATGACACTCTTAGCAAAGTTGCAAGCTACAGAGAAGTGTGTTGTACTGCACAGTGAGTTTCAAACAGATTACAAAAGGAGACAAAAGAAAGTCAACTACCCCTATGCAACCTCCCTAGCATGAAGAAACTGGGAATCAGGTGCACGTCTAGACCAGTCAAATCACACACTCAGATCCACAGACTGCACTGACAGTATCTTTCAATAATACCCGTTTCACATCATGTTGATGTTTTAGCCACATTAATCTTTATTTTCTCTGACTGGTGAGTTTTTAAAGTTGCTGCAGTGATTTTAGCAGCTTTATGACATGTGTGTTAATGGATATTTTCCTAGCAATACACAAGAGGGACTTTTACCAGCAAACTGTCACCACTGTTCTTCCTCCTCCTTATCTAGTTACCGGTCATCAGATTAGAGCCCTACCACCTACTTACACAGCTCCACAAAAAAGAAAGGGCCCGGGGGTGGGGGGGGCTGGGGGTGGGGGGGGAATTAGGGAAAGAAAACCTTCAAAGAAAGCAAACTTGCAGCTCAAACTGGAGGAACTTTATGACAATTCAAATACATTTTTCTTTACTGTGTAATATCCTGCATAAATCACTCAATCAAGCAGGAATGACATGGAAAGAATGGGACTAATGCGAATAATGAAAGATCCATAAATGTCTACAAGATTATATAACTGAGGATGAGATGGCATGCATGCGTGTGTGTGCATTTGGGGGAAAGAAGGAGAAAAAGCTAAGGGGAAGAGGAGGAAACAACATCCTCAGTCACAGATACAGGACTCTGCACACTTACTCAATTTCTCCCTTTTCCCAAAAGATAAATATTTTAACCAGGGGCAATCAGGCAGCCGAGGGACAAAAGCAAAAGAAAATCCATTTGCTTACAAACATACCTCAAAACACCCCTTGCTGAAATTGCACTGTAACTGCTGTATCATGAAATACAGCTCACAGGCAACCATGTTTATACTAAGGCAATTAACACACGGTACATTTCCTGCGCTATTATTATCATTGGCCCTCACAATGTGTTTGTTGCACATTTTGAGCCTTGGCAGGTTAAGCGGTATTCTTACAAAGTTAACAACAAAACGCTGCTGATTTGAAATGTACTCACTGTTATTTTTCAGGAACTCCTATATTTACTTTACACCATTCTCGGGGGAGAGCTGGACAGTTGTATTAGCTCTGCAAGGAAAAGATACTCAAAATAAACTTTGTAAAGGCTTCGAGCCAAGAAACTTTAAAAACGTAACTTTTTGGACCCACTACCCACTTGCTTTACAAGGCTGCTCACCGTGGCTTTGCATAATCACCACCCACATTTCAGAGCAATCGTTTCATCTGCAATTCATCAGCGGTCTGAACACTTGTACGAGCGCAAACTTAGGAAAAAGGCGCACACGCACTCCCACCCCACCAAAAGCTCTGGAAGGCCAGGCCGAGGCGGAGGCGGCCGGGTACCGAGACCCTGGCTGCGTGCGGGGATGCACTTGCTTGGAAGTTGAGCTTTCTCCTCCCGAGCGATGCCCGCGCCTCTGCGGACACTTGCTGTGGTCGGAGCCTCCGCCCCGGCCTGACCCCCCCCCGCGTTAACCCCCACGCGGGACCTGCCCGAAGCCGGTGCCCCCCCCCCCGCACCTCCCCCAAAAAACCTCCCGCCCTCCCGGCCCCCCGCCACCGCCAAGCGACGCGCCGCTCCCGCCGGGTCAGGCGAGGCCCCCGCCACTACTCACCCCCCGCCCCGGCGCTCGGAGGTGCGCGGCCCCCGCCCGCCGCCCCTCACCAGCGGCCTCCGAGCATCAGGCGCAGCTGGGGGCGGGCAGGGCCGCCCGGGGCACGGGAGGGGGCTCGGGGGGGGACACGGAGCGGGAAGGAGGCGGTGGCGGAGGAGGAGGCGCCGGCAAAGTCGCGCCGGGCGGCTGTGGAAGGAGCGGCCGCGGGCCGGCGGAGAGGGGAGGGTGGCGGGAGGAGCCGTTATGTGAGGCGAGGCGAGGCGAGGCGGTCCGGGCCGCCCCCCCCACCCCCGTCCGCCGCCAGCAGCCGCCGGCCGGGGCCCCGCCGCACTGACAAGCACGAGGCTGCGCTTCCTCTTCCTCACAGAAACGGCGGCCGCTCCCTCCGGCCGCCCGCCTCCCGCTGCGGGGGGACCGGCCGCGGGCAGGTGCGGGGCTCTGCCGGCCGCCTGCCCCCGTCCCGTCCCTCCTTCCCGGCTGCCCTCCGCGTCTCCCCGCGCTCCCCTTCACCGCCCGGCCAGCCCCGCAGCCTGCCCCGAGGTTCGCCTACCTCCCAGGGCGGGCAGCACCGCCCCGCGGCGCAAAGCGGAGCCGGCGGAGCTGCTTGGACGCCCACCGCCGCGGGAGCCGGGCTGCCGCCGCTGCTGCCGCCGCTGCTGCCGCCGCCTCGGTGCGCTGCGCCGCGCTGCGCTGCCGCCGGCGCTATCCCATCCCGGGGCTCGCAGAGGCACTCGGCGGCTCCCCGCCGCCGCTCTCACTTCCTCTTCCTTCCTCCTGCTGGCCGGGCCGCGACCTGCAGCCCCGGACCGGCCACCGCGGAGGGGGTCCCGCGGCTCGGCAGCACCTGCGTGCGGGGGGCGGGGGGCGACGACCGCGACGACGACAGCCGCCCACCCCTCCGCCTCTACCCGCTCCTGCGCCGCCCGGGAGCGCCTCTGCCCTCGGGCGGTGCGGCTGGCGTCCCTCGTCCTGCAGTTTCCAGTGAGGGATCTGGGGGGCTTCCTCCTTGCTTTTGGAATAACTGTTTTATTTTTTGCTGTCGCTTTTCTTCCCAGAGAGCCGCCGCCGCGGAGCAGCCTGACACAGCTGGGTCGCTGCGGAGCGCAGATAATTTCCCCTCCGAAGCGAGCGAGCAGCCGGCGGAACCCAGCCGAGACCCGGGACGCTCCGCTCCGCGCCGCGGGTCGGGCCCGGCCGGGAGGCGGCGGCAGCGCCCGCGCTCCGCACCGGCCCTGCCGAGCTGCCGCCTCCGGGTACCGGGTACCGGCTGCCGCCCCGGCTGGCCTTTCGAGGCCCTTTCAGCCCTAAAGAGATGAGTGCCTAAGTCGTGGCTTTCGCTCGCTGGGAAAGTAAAATATGGGATCTCTGCTTTTTTGTTCTTGGTCTCCCTAAAAGAAAAGCAGTCAGTAAGCGGTTTTTTTCTTCTTTTTTTTTAATGCCTTTAGTCACAGGTACTGTATGGACTACACAGGATATGTGACATTACAAGCCATCAATTTATATCTTCTAATACTACAGATAGTGAGGTCTTCACCCCCCCCCCCCCCCAAAGTCCTGTACATTTCAATTTGATAAGAACTGATAGGATATCCACGAAGCCTTGCTGTGGTATAGCAACTTTTATTGGCTGGCATAACAAAATCTACTCTTTGTGAACTATCACATGATACAGGAAGGCCCAAACGTGCAAAATTAGTGGCTCTAATCTTGCAAAAAGTTACGTATGAGAGTATCTGTATGCAGGTTAGTAATTCCCAGTGACTTCCTATAAAACCACTCTCCTGCAACACCCAGGTCCTCAGACCACAATAATGCTGTTATGCATCAGCTGACATTGATGAGGCTCATTGCCCTGAAAGTACCACAGCCACTTACCAAAAATCCTAGCAGAATTACTGCGGGCTTTCCAGAAGAGGAAGCAGGGCTTGATTCTCCCCTCAGGCTGTCATGCACCGTGTCAGCAATATGCTAGATCTGAGCAAATACTCTGGTGCGAGGCAATAAATGGGCATGACTCACCTGAGTCACACATTACTAGATTTGTAGGACTAGAGCAGAGACTCTACCAAATGACAGGGGCTAAGAGTGCACCCCAAAACCATGGAAGCTCCTTTTCACACATGCAGAAATTGCCTGCCTGCTCACCCTTCTTCCAGCACCTCGCAGGTTGGTGCATGGCATGGGTGACAGCAATAAGAACCTGGGGGGCAGGAAACCTCACGGTTCCTTGATCTGAAACTTCTCCATGGCAGGAATTCCCCACAATCAAGGAATGTTTCTGTAAAGCCATTGAGTTTTAGAACCTACTTGAATGCTAAAATCCATGGAGAGGCTTGACTTAGCACATTGAACTGAAATGTGTTGGTTCCTGTGTTCAGCATACATTTTAAAGCACCTTTTCATATTGCTTTATTAAGGTAGAACCCCAAAACTGAAAATGTGAGGTGCATATGTAATATAATTCTTATCATATACACTGAAAACACATATCAAACCATCTCAAGAGTTTCTTATGGCTACACAGAGTTTATTGAAACAGGGACAATATCAACACCGGTGAATGGCTGTTCCGTTTGCTTTTGTACTGTTTCTGTAACACTGAGACTTTTTTCTGTATGTGTTACCTGGATTTTTGGTGCTTGAAATGAAAAGAAAAAGTGTTTACAACTTAGAAAAGGGTGCTGTAAATATAAGATGTGCAAGAAAGTTTTGTTTACCTCATTTTCCACTGCTAGCTGAGGACCAGTTTCCCAGTATGCTTACATGGTGGGCTAGCTTTGTTTGTGAAGATAAATGCACATATAAATGGTGGTAGGAAAGATGTTTGAAAGAATATTAAGAATAAACAGTACTTGAAACGCAAAATTTTGTTCACCATGTTTTCATTTTTCTCTCAGGCTCAGCAATGGAAATCATTAAAATTGATTTCAGCTGTATATTACCACAATAGTTGGATTTTAAACAGTGCAGGAGAATGTTTATTTAACAATGCTATTATTACACAATTCAGAAGAAAATTTGTGAAAAAAATTCTACTAGTTTTGGGGGACAAATTTAAGCACACCATTCTACTGCACTGTTCAAGAGACCAAACTAGAAATCTGGAGAGCATGCTCCAGTGATGCCTTCTGTTTAGCCCTATCCCTATCTAATATCCATAGTATTGCAACTATTGCACCACCGTTAGCATTACTTTTGCTCTCCAAAAGCCTAGGGAACCTTTGCTTGCAATAAATACGTGGAGAAGTGCTTGGCTGCTATGGCCATTATTAAGTAGCAGTCCCTTTTGTGATGTCTGCTACCAAAGCAGGCGTTATCCTTACAATTGATGCTTTTACAACCGACACTGGAGTTGTTCTTACAATGTGGGCATAAGATGTTTGCTAAATAATAATAGAAAGCCAGAAGAGGGAGCGCAGGAACAGAAAACATCAAGAATTAAGCATTTTAATTTGTGTGGCTATTTCAGCTGCAAGCTTAAAAATAAATCAATATGCAAATAAATAAATAAATAAAGGAATTTCCAGGAAGGGCTGCTGCTTGGCTCTGCTGACAAGGAGGATATTTCAGGACAGTCCAGTGGCTGCTAATCACCTGTTGAAACCCAGCCTGTAGAAATCTCAACTTGACTGTCCCAAAACCGTAGAAAGCATCAAAGCCATTAATCACTTTTGACAGTAAAAAACTTAGACCCTGAGATGAAAGAGCTCCTGACAATTTTTGCAGAATTTTGTCATAGTACTTCTGGCTGAAACCTTCCTGAGGCACAGGTTATCCAACATTGTCTTTGTTACCCCCAATAGCAAAGATGGTTGGATTTTACTGTTCTTACAGGCTTTATGAATGGCCTTTAAAAATATCACTATTTTAAATGTATATAAGAAATTACCTACAGAATCTTGTTCATAGCCATTAAAGCATTCCAGGATGCCAGCTGTGATGTAGAAACAAAATACAGGATTATTATTGCATTTTGACTTTTCAGAAGTCACAGATAAATTTCCCTCTCTTTTGACAATGCTAGCTATCTACTGGGTTTGAATGAAAACATTTTGGCACATGCATGTGCATGTATAGTCTATTAGATATTTTTAAATAGGTCCTGAAGATCTGACCTAAATTCATGAACAATGACATCAATAAAAATGGACTGTATCAGAAACTTCAAGCTCATTTTTCTAAGCTGCAGTATGTTTGCGGATCTCCGTACTCCAGTCCCTAAATTATAGTTGTCCGTTTGCTTTTATAGACTTAGATATGTATGAATTTTATATTCATATATACATATATACGAACATTTGGTGCAGGACGATTAAACAAGGTCAGTATGATGTAAGGGTTATTATGACTCAGTTTTTAGTATACCTATTCAGACTGTAAATCTGCTGCTGTATATACATTTGTGTATAACATATGTGGAGAAGAAGATGACCTTTGCAGAACAGCCAGCTTAATGAAGAAAGAAATAAATCTCGTGTAAGACATGTTTTAACTAGCCTACAAACCACCCCATTCCAAACAGTAGTTTAAGTCTGTTTATGGACTCATTTCCATCTTATCTGGACATAGATTTACAATAAAATAAATTGTTAAATGTTAAGGTTGTGAAATTATAATATTTATATTATGAAATCCAAGCATGAACAAGCAGGATAATGAAGAGGTCAGGAATGGCTCTCAGAGTTTTCATGCCATTAACCTGTTGTGTTTCTACAAAGAAAAACACACCTCTACAAACTGTTTTTACTGACGTTTACTTGTTCTTCTCTAGTTTAGCTTGCTTATGAAGAACCTCTTCAGGAGTTCATGAACAATAAGTTCTAGAAGTGATTTCATCACAGTCTTCTGCTGTTTGAAGGAGAAAAACTTGGGAAGAGCTAGAAAAACTAAAAAAAAACCCCAAACCAGAAACAATTTAATGTTGAAGTTCAGCAAGCTCTGAACTTGAGAGGCGCTTCTCTCCTGTTGCAGTGAAAACAATTAATCACTGGAGCTGCCCAATAGTGGTTGTAAGCTGGTCCTGACCAGAAAAGTTTAAATCAAACCAGGCATTTTGCTGAGACATTGATGCAAGCTAAATCTCACTTTTATAACTTCAAGCAGGAATTCAAGGGAGTCCTATGATCTGCAGTATGTAGCGAATGCAGTGCTATTTCCCAGCTTTCATGTAATCCCTAGTAACTCTTACTTTCATAAGAAGTCCTGCACATCTATTTAAATAACAAGGAACCTGGGCTGTTCTCACCATGTTCACTCTTGAATCTGCAGCAGAATAATTTACCAGAAAGGAAGGCTTACCACAGCACTGTCACCAATAGAAGGAACGGCCCAGGAAGCGTGGTTTTCACCCTCTGTTTCCAGGGCTTAATTCACCCCTGATGAAAATGAACAAAAATCGCCCTTTTGGTAGGAAACAGCATTGGATCCCCCTCAAATAATGAAGAAAAGCATTTGGTGCTTGACCTGGGGAATGGGAAGTTGATTATCAATCATCTTAGGTTACAGACCATGACATCCAACCGTGCACCTTGACAAGAGAAGGTGGCCAACACCAACACGGAACAGGGCAGGGTCCCAGCCCCGGCTGGCTGCTGGCTGTGTGATCGCTGGCAGGGTTTGCTCCCCTCGCTCTCTGTAACACCAGCAGTTTATCAACGATGACTGTGAAGAGAGTTTAGCAGAGAGGACGAGAGAACTTGATTTCTTCGCAGCTCCAAGTTCAGATGCCTGGCTGAAAGAAGAGACACTAAAAGAAGTCCTTGGAGAAGACACAAGAGGCATTTTAATCACTTTTCCAAGACATAACAGAGCTGTTTGCTGCATGCTATGTTTTCTTCTCCACCACACAGTGACGTACCTTATATCTGCTGTCAGATTAACATTTTATGATAAAACCTTTTACTTGTTTCAACCACATTTAAGGATCAATATCTTTTCTGCTCATTTTAGCCTTTGATTCATTTCCCTTATCTTGAAAGGATAGAGCCGGGCAGTCAGGGAATTGGGACTCCTGAGTTTTGACTCAGCTGTGAGCCCTTAATCCACCATACAACTGTGGGTGAACTGTATCAGCTTTGGGAATTCATTTCCTACCCTGTCTCTCTCTTTTCTTTTGTTCTGTTGTTGGGGGGGTTTTGTTTACTTGTTTGTTTGGGTTTTAACCTTGTCAGTTTAAGCTGTAAATTCTCCAAGACAGATGTTTTTTTTTTTTCTCTGTGTGTTTGTAGATAACCAATATATTTCAGCTCCAATTTCATTTGTGGTCTCCTGATACAACTGTGGCACAGTTATTATTAATAATCCTAGCCTTGTGAAGAAACTCACTGCATTTTGATTGAAGTTTTTACTGCTTTACCCAGTCTGCTATCCTGCTTGATTTGTAGGTAATAGCATTACTGGCCAGTGCACAAACCACAGAAAACTTAAACAAGAAAAGCCCCAAAACTTAGGGGCTGCTCACTCCTTCAACAGGCTGCAAACCTTCTTGAACATTCACTCATTTTCTAGTCCCCTTGTGTTCTATACAGATTAAGATTTGATAAAAATGGCCTGTTTTTACAGTTCAGCAGCTCTGTTTTATGTGCTGTTGAGGTTTGAAGGGTGCTAAGCCATGTCACATATGTACTACTTTAATATTAATGACCAGTTCCATCCTTTCTGGGCAGCAGCTGTGTTATTTATATTGCAATAGGCTACAGAGACTTCAATGAGCAAGAAAGTAAACACTGCCCACGCTCATGGTAAATGCCATAATTTCTCCAAAACACAGAGTTCAACACATAAGGAAAACAAACAGGTACAGAGAAAGTCATAGAAGTAGTGCAACATCTGCCTCCAGCAGTGGCACAGCACAATTCCCTACCAATCAAGGTCAAAGCCTGCTGCCCCAAATTGCAGCGTGACAAATACTGCTGCACTAGCAAACCCTCCCTAGGACTTACTTACAAGTCTTTTGACAGATTTGTGACTTTCTTGCTGGAAATAACAGACTGTTCCGTCTATCATCCATTTTAATCCTTTCATAATATTAATTGATCAACAGTAACTGCTGGCAGCAAAGTAGCAATAAAGAGTGCAAGCTCACTGCTCAGAGGTATGCTGGATGCCCACTTTAATGAAGTGATTAACTTCAAATGCTTCACTGAATGAATCCACGCAAGTAAGTGGCACTCCAGCAGCTGCAGCAGTGGCACAAATGCACTTGTGAATGCATTTCAGCATTTGCGCTTGGCCTTCCCCCCTTCTGCATTTATTAGTCCATTATTATGGAAAGTCACTTTGCCTATAAAATATTTTGCCCTGCTGCCACATTTTATTTTGCATATTTCTTGAGGAATGTAATGCTCGTGGCTGAAAAGAGCCATCCAATGCCAAAAAAAATCATGAGGCTTCAGAGCTGGTTGTAAAGAACTGTTCAAGATATCCTAACCTTTGAACACATATTCCTTAGATAGCAGGGTATCCTAAATAATGTGCATTTAGAACAAACATACACAAAAACTGGGCTGCAATTCTCAAAACGTCCCACTTCAATGTATATGACTCTTCAGAGAAATTGAAAGGCCTTAAATACTATGTTTTATTCACATCATTGCTGGACTATGTATTGATTTATGGGAACTCTGAAAAGCTGAGGCAAAAGTCTTGTAGGTACCATCCTGTCCTACTTTAACCCCATGGATGTGATTCACAATTCTCACACCCCTGTGTTTTAATGTGTTTCTCTTACGTACTTACATCATCCATTTTTCATGCATCCCTTTTGCCATCCTCCCTTTATTCAATAGCTCAAAGTACTCTCTGCTTCTTTATGTCGAGGCCTTGAGGAAGTTACAGCCTTCAAATATATCTTTCATTGCCAACATACTGTAGTCACTGCATCACATTTCTCCTACTTACCATTTTTAAATACCTCTCACCTCTTTTCAACGATCCTTTCCCCCCTGCCTTTCCTGCTCTAAGTAGGGCCATCCTTTGGCAAGGCATTGGGGCAGGTTTGCTTCCCAGATGACAGTGACAAGGGAGGAGAGGTGGACAAGGGTTGGGTAGGGCTCAGTCCACCAGACTGGTGCAGACCACGAAGCAGCAGTCTCAGTCCACAGTCTGGCATTTAAAGATAAACTGCGAACCGGTATTCACAATAACTTGTGAGCTGCCGTGGCTCTGTGGCAAATTGTCTTTGTGGTGGAGCTTGTAACCTCCAGCAAAAGGGCAAAGCAGATGGCTGGATGTTGTGGTCACTCAAATGCCTTAGCCTGAACCAGGAGAGTCTGAATCCAAGGTTTTCATTTGGAGAGCTACTATCACCCTGTGAATGTCCTTAGTTCAGCTCCCAAGCCTGAAGTTAAAGACAGGAGAATGATTTGTTTGCTGAAATGTGAAGTTGTGAGTCAACAAAACCTGTTCATGTATTCATATCAAACTTGATAAATGCTGTAGGTCAAAAAATTATTTCTTTTTTAAAAAAGGGGAAGCTTTTAATTTGGCGCTTCTAAATGACAGAACAGAGCAAAGCTCATGACCTTTCAAGATTTAAGCTACCTAAAGCTCTTATTCTTTAAAACAATGCAGAAAATGAAATAAAACATTTTATTCAGCATAAAATAAAAAAAAAAAGTGTGGTAGGAGAAGGTAATTTTGGTTAAAAAGAAAACATTTTTCAGATCAATTAAAAAACATTTAGAGCATGGGAAATATTTTCCAGTTCAGCTAACAAATCAATGGACACTTGTATATGTCTAATTCACACCCTTTTTGATGACTTAGTATTCAAAGGACTGAGCACCTGCAGCTCCTGTTCAAATTAGACATTTAGTATTTATAAGTCAATAGGAGCATCTGGATGTGCATCAGTTGTGGGGAAAAAAAAAATCAAGCCTTTAATTTGTCACAAGTGCATAAGCAGGGGTAGAAGCGCTCAACTTTACACACACCCCTCCTTGAAAATGTGCACTACTACAAAAGGATTGCAATTCTGCGGCCTCGCAGGGAGCCTAAATTCCTGCCCCAGGATACAAGATGCCCCTGCTGACTTCCCAATCTAAATTGGAAAAAATCGGTCCTCTTAGGTCCCAAGGACTAATTAGTCAATGCCTGTAAAGCTCTCTGAAGGTGAAAAGTGTATCTGTGCTTTACCATGACAGATGGCTACGGTTTAATTTTAAAGGTTTTCTTTAAAAAAGCTGTTTTGTGGAAGCACTTACTCTCTTCACTGTCCACTAGTGCAGATGATTCATTTTGAACTGGTGTACAGATGGAGGAACAGGATGGCAAAACCTCTGCTCCGGCTGTGAGCATTCAAATAGAAGAAACTTTAATATTGATTGACTTTATGAACCAGAGTTCCCCACTGTCTTGCAGTAGTGTAAAATATCATAAACTGCTGCCAATTTTGCTTTCCCTTCTCCTTCCCCTCTGTGATAGTATTACAGAATATCTTCCCAAAAGTAAATGAAGTGCAAGACCTATGGGGAATTGAATGGTCTGTGTGTCACTGAAAGTAGCGTATTACACCGTGCTCCCACACCTGTCCTCGTGCCCTGTTGCAATTAGCGTCTTGCACAGATCCTCAAACATATGTTTGCTTTGTCATCCTGTGGAATGTTCCGCTACACTACACAAAGCAAGCTGTCAAAGGCTTTGCTGAAAGAAATAATGAATAATGATTTATGATAAAATCAGCACTGCGATACTCTGCTGCAAAAATTGGGGTGGTGTAAAAACAGCAAGAAGACAGCTCTGAAGCTTTTGTTAATTGGCTTATCAATTCTGATCCATTCCTCAGGAAGCATAGTCTCATGCGTATATACCATGTGTGATTTAAGGAAGAATCCAGAGGGAGAGATTACAACAAATACAAGCAGGATTTTCCAGGCTGAACTTGCTAACCATATGAAGCCTGCCCACCAGTACTGCTGAGAACAACCGCACTTTCAAAGGGACAATATTGTAGAGTCCAGATTACTCCTACGGACATCAGTACAGTACACTCATTGATAAAGAGTAAGATAAACCTTCTAAAGGAAGCGATGAAGATGTTTCCTACCAACAGAACTATGTCTTTTTTTAAAAAAAAAAGCTCATAAATCAGATAACTCACCCTCCTCCCTCAAACATGTTTTCAATGGCGCTGTTTTCTGGGAAATTCCCCCCCTCCCAGACTTTTAAGGTGGCTAAATTACAGAAAGCTTGGTCATGCTAGACATGATTTGGGTTTTGGTTTGGTTTTCTTCCCTTGTGCCCCACAGTTTTTGTCCTTATATACGCACATTAGGTACATATATATTGAGAACGGCTCTCAGTTCATTGCTATACTCTCGAGTTAGATGCACTCCCTGGCATGCGGAGATGGCAGCTGACCTGACGTGAGTGTGACCTTGACTCCTTTTTCATTTCCTTCCCTTTCCATGGGGAAATGGGGCCTAAAGACCCAGTGAGGAGTTTAGCAGAGAACAGATGAGGAACTTTCTGTGAGAAGCATGAAGTAAGCAACCCTATGATGTTAGGCCACCTATTTGGAGAGGCAGCTGGTCTCAGTGCTGCTGCAGAGACTCCCTACTTTGCTTCAACAGGATGCTGGACTCTTCTGACTTCTACATTTCTTTCTGATGAATGCTCATCCTCTTCCTCAGTAGCAGGTAGGATCTGCTATGCCACAAAAGGGAGTTTCTCAGATGGCAGTCCCCACACTTCAGTATGAGGTCACGCTACAGGCATGGGTGCTCAAGCCTTAGCCTGAAACACTTCTCTAGATGGAGAATTTTTATGTGGCTGAAATTTCCCCTGTACCTACCCACTTCTCTATTGCTCCACGTGATTAGCCAGGCAGTTACTTGTTTGAAAAAAGTACTGACCGTCAAAAGAAACCTAACTCGCTTTGCTGTGATTTTAACCGGATTTGAGCTATCACATAAGGTCTCTGTCCATATCTTATTTGTCCTGATGCTGGTTTTATCATCTACATCTTACTGTTAGCTCTGACTTGATGCTGTGTCCTGCACCACTAGTCAAACATTTCAGACCTTGCAGTTTTGTTTTTTTTTTTAATTAGAAAGAGCTATTAGAGTGTGGTATCCTTGATGGAGACTCACCAATTTACGGAGAATGTAACTCAATTGCATTTCCTTTAGTGTAACAGAAATCAAATAACAACAAAAGACAAGTTGATGGACTAAACGACTTTGTTCATCTATACTCAGTCCAAAAGTTTTCTCTGTACCTTTTTCTCAGTGCGTGTTCCAACTATGTTGCTTGGGCTTTTCTACCGCTACTTCTCTGATGTGTCCTGCTTTTCATTACACTTAACTCTTCTCCAGAGAATGCCTCAATGCCGTTTCCTCTTCTTCCATTGTTTACCCCTGGAAATCTCCTCAGATGGAAGAGATGGACAGAGTGAAGTCAGCCTGCTTAAAGTTGGGCTAAACTTTAAAAACAATATTTGGCGCTCACTAGTTATGGCTTAACTGCCCTGTAGCTGGTTCTCTGTATTTTAAAGATCTGTTTCATCACTGAGATGATTTAAACACCTTTCTGCTTCATTTTTTTTTTCCTTTCTCCTCTGCTGTGGGTTTCGCTCTGGCACTGCCTGAGAAGAAGGGCAAAGGACTACTTCCAAAGGAGCATTACGGTCTCCTAAGGCATGAAATTAAATCTGCTTTGGGAGTCCCCCAAAACAGATGAACCACATTCTTTTGCAGTAGATTGACCTGCTGCCTTGGTGGCATTATTCCTAGTCATGCCAGCAGCAGTTTTCCCTTTTGCTCATGCACATGTCCCTAAATATTGTTCCTCTCACTATTTTGTTCTCCATGTTTATCTTACTGCTTTACCAGCCATCAGGTCATCTTACTCTCTTCCTTCGTAGCCACATTTGCTCAAGACTTTGTGTTTTTAGAATGTCAGTGAGAGGGCTTATTTTATCTCAGAAAGGCAGCAGCTCTGTCACCCTCTTCCCCCCCATTTTTTGTCACCTATCTCATCATCAAAGAGTTGTTTTGACAAGAGCCAAGCAATTTTATTTCTTTGTTTTTCTCCCAGGCGCCTCCTTCCCATGACTTGCTGCTATCCCATTACATCAGCTTGTGGATTCTGACACTGACACTCATCAATAAAACAGCAAGATGCAGACATCACAACACAAAATCCAACTAAGTCCTTTTTACACAGCTGATAGAATCCATCTTTGTGCTCATCCTACACATTGGTAGGAGCTTTGTGCTCAGTGGAGATGAGCTCTCCGCGCTGCCATTTGGATATTGCAGTGGAAATTCTTTCTTCTATAGGAATCCAGCCATGCCCGTTGGCAGCTGCTTGGTTTTTCAGTGCTCTGCACAGTTCTCCCACAGGAGATCAGACCGGTTACCCCAGTCAGGGATGCTTCCTGGCACTTGGTGCTTTATAAAAGATCATTGCTTGTTTGTTCTCCTGGCCAGCTTGTGCCCTCACAGGACTGCTGTGTCTACCCAGAGTAGTAGATAATCACCTTTAGAGGGCTTCTTTGCACCATCAAGCATGGCAAACATCACTTCTTGGCAGTTGTGGAGCAACCCACATTTCATTGCTTGCACATAGGACTTTCCCACCCTAGGTCAACTCCTCTGACTTACACTGCATCAGTCTCAGCCAGATCCCAGGCCACCCTGTATCTCTTCTTGAGCTATTCCCACAGCCAGCACAAAAAAAAGGAATTAAAACTACCATGAGCCACCTGTGGTGTGGGGAATCCTCCTCCCAGCCCAAAGCCTGCACTGTGTCACTGCATCTCTGCTATCTGGGGCTTGCTGGAGGTGCAGCATCAATTCCCCTCTGCACCCGGGACCCCAGGGACGGAGCAGGGCTGCAGGCAGAGGGAAGCACAAGCAGCTGTAGGGCAGTTTCTGTAGGTGCTTGCTCCCCTTGCACACTGCCTGCTTTCTCTCCAGGCTAGGGCAGTCCCTTCTTCTTCTGTTATCACACTTCTCTGGAGCCACCACGCTGTGCAGTGTGGGCACCATCTCCTCCCACCTCCTCACCTTGACATCCTGCCCATGGCAGCTGGGGCAATCAGCAGCTCAAACCAAAACAGGAAAGCAGCTTACGCTGGAGCGTATCTGTCATACTTACAGACACTCAGCTTCATTCCCTCACTCCCTGTTATTCTCAACTGGGAATAAACAAAAATCTACTGCTTTGTTTCCAGAAAACCCTAACAGTCCCCTCAGGGGCATCCACCCCACATACAGTGTAGAATGAGGCCCCAGACACAGGAGCAGAAGAAACCAGAAATACATTTGCAGAACAACAGAAGAGGCTTTATATTGCAGCCCCTCTCTCCCCCGTATGTCTTTTAAGCTTAAACCCACCAAAAAAGACTGTGTCTATGCTTCCCAGCACCAGCAGACAATTCTAAAGGCCAGCCCTGAGTTCAGCGCATTCAAAATGGTCCTTTTTATCTTTTTTAAGCTGTCATAAAGCCCATTACAAGCTGTAGTCTGGAAACTAGTAAGTTGCTGAAATATTTTTAAAATATTTTCCCAGGGAATATCTTTCTGGCTCTTCTTGCTTTCTATAATCACGATATCAAAATGAGGAGCTCACAATGTATGTTAAAAACATAGACATCTCAAGAGAGGTGGGAAGAAAGTGTTCATGCTGGTTTGTATCACGCAGTTTGATGTACTGTGTGCTGCAGATCGCTTGTGAACCTGAATGATGCCAGCTGTGCTGTAATTAACACAGAGTGCCTGGCACAGAGAAGGAGGTCACTTGTTCTTGGAAATCATTGGGGGTTCCCCCCCCCGGCCCTAGAGATGGACTAAGCAAACAGTTACTGGACTTTTGTTCTTTTGTGAAGTACAATTATCAGCATGCTTTGTTACAGGTTTTCCACTCATTGCAAGGTGGACCTTCATAAATAAAAAGAGGGACCCTGAGGGCTCTCTGTGAAATATGAAGGTGTTGAAAGATCTATTTTCTCCCCCTCTAAAGAATTTACAAATAAAACCATGGGGATTTATGGTTTGGGGTTTTTTAGCCAGATGGTGAGACTGAAAATAGGAATAACTATTGCTTGATAGGAACACTATGGGGAAGGGGCTTCTGGATAGTTTTTGAGGGTGCAGACAGCATACTGTTGAAGGAGTACTAAAAATAGATTACAGAATGGATCTGGTGAGAATGAGGAAACCTAATTATTTGCTGTAATTAGTTGCATCCTAAGGTGAGGGGGCTGGATGTGGGAGTGGTATGGCTCAGCAGCCACCCATTAAAATCAAGAGGCCTCAGTTGGTTTTCTCCAGCTGGGGGTCTGGTCCTTGGCTGCCTGCTGCAATCATGGATCTTAAACAGACCTATCTGATGTGGGATGTCTTACATGCTTGCGAGAAAAACAGAACACCAGTACACTTCCACAGGATCAGAGAAACTGTATTATTCCCAACCGAGCCTATTGACTGAACAATCTCTGGGGTCTTTTCTCAGCACAAAAGAATTACAGAGCACACTATTGACCTAAACCATACAATATGTAATCAAAAGCATCACATTTTTGCAGCAGTTCATTTCTGGAATTTCTGAAAGCAGTATGTTTTCCCAAACCCAGTATCCTTACAGTACCTGCACAGTTATATTAGCTCTACAGTTGCCAATTTCTCTCTACAGTTTGTTCTTGAGAGCCTTTTAGTACATTTTCCCTAGGTGATGAGCAGTTCAGAACTAGTTCCTTTTGAGGTGTTGCATTTAGTCATCTCTTGTGTGAGATAGAAAGGAGACCTTAAATGAAAGAATACCCTTGAGGAGAGTTCTGGAAAAGGCAGGGGAAAAAAAAAGAAAATCAGGATCTGAAAGTAGGGGACCTAAAAGCCAGAAGTGGTTGTATAGATTTAGCAAGGTTACTGGGGACAAAAGAGCCTAAGCAAGCTTGATTTCTTCTGCAAAGCTAATCACAAAAAAAATATTGATAAGCACAATGTGATTCACAGAAGAAGGATTCACATTGTATGTCTGCTTACCTGGGGACATGAAGTAGCTTCAAAACCTTTTCACCTCACATTTGAGGCAGCTGTTCCCTCACTCTTGTTGCATGTGGTGTAAATTCAGAGTGATCTCATAATTGACTCAATCTCCTAATCATGCTTGTCACAGATGGGTGTTACTGAAAACAGTAATTAATTTACAGAAGATCAGGAATAGTGGAAAAACATTATTCATTCAATTAAGATGACTGGCTTTGCTAGCTCTGGAAGCATAACTGCTTATTAAGCAACAGGAAGGGATTTCTGCCCTGTTCTTCTTTTCCCCATTTATTTCCTTAGGTAAGAGCATAACCCACAAACAGCATCTACAGTCAGATTTTCCACTAACTAGAGAGGACAGGAATCACTTGGAAAGGCAAATTTAATCTTCCCCTGAAGTTTCCTTTTTTCCTCTGGAGAATGAGCAGTGATGCTGTTAAAATATGGATGAGGGAACCCAGGCTCCAACCAACCCAACAGAAATCTTGCCATTGATTTCAGCAGGGCCAGAATTTCCATCTTCATGAAAATGCCTTTTCATTTAATAATTTCAATAAGAATTCGGTCATGATTGGAGGCCTGCATTTTTAAAAGTTGCGTGTAATTCTTGATGTCTGACTGGAGAAACCTCAAAGCGCCAATCACGTGTCCTGAGAATGGGGCAGCCCTTTACAATAGCTCGGTTGGGGACTGCTGCTTGGACAGAACTTAATGCAGTTTGTCTTTTGTGTCTAACAAACAAGAACAAAACAGAACACAATGGGTTGAATTTGGTACCGATTTGCTCTCATGTAAATCCAAAGCTGCTCTACTGGGAGAGAGGGGTATTTTTTCTAGATGCCTGTCATCTTCAGGCAGGAGCAGATTTTGGTCTGGTGTCATTACACTTCTCATATAAACTGTGGCAAATTTATGATTACTGGAATTTTTTCTTTTGTTAATGCTTGGATGCTTAATTGCACAACGAGAAGCCCTCCCCGAGAATTTTCTTGTTTTGTTCCAGCAAAACACAATGTCCCTGGGTAACTCTTGTTTTCATACCATCTTTCACTGTAGAACCAGCTCTATAATAAACCTGTTGGAATAATAAGTTTCTGGCTGCAACCAGGAGGTTTGTCCTCAACGCGAATTAGAAGTTTGCACTGGGTACCAAGCCAGAGGGCTATCTACTTTTTCATCCTGCCCTCCTTTAACTTATTTTACATTAAAATTTTAAGTCTTCTTTTTTTTTAAATGAACAGACACATGCACTAGCAAAGCACAAACTGGCATTACTCATCCATCATCTTGGGGAGTGGAACAGAAAGAAATGCACCTTCCTAACATCTATTTTCAGGTCTTACTCGGGGAAATTGTATAAAATTCTCTATTGCTTACTTGATCCTGAAAGGATTAGTATGATATCTCTTCTCTACACAAAAATCCACAGAGAAATAGCAGGTTTCATATCACACAGAGCTGATAGGCTGGGAGAGACTAATGCATGGTTCTGCCTAAAAGATCATCTGTATCTTCTGGTCTGCAGTGTTTTTAGGGGTTCCTTTATACCTGAGCACTAATAGTCCACAAGTAACAAAGGTTATTTGCCTGTGTCCCAGCTTAAGGAGTGCTGTTATAAATTACTATATCAGCAGCTTGTCCAAGTCTCATATTATGCCAGTTATAATCTCTAGGATGGTTTGGGAGGATCCAGGAAAACCTGACCCTGGAAAAACGCAGCTGTCTGGAAAAGGAAGAAAATAAAGCAAACTGTATTTTGCCTCTGTTTACTTTCTTTCCAGGGAGAATCAACTGCAAAACAGCAGCACATCAATAACGACACCTAATGCAATTTCCTCCAGTTTTGCTAGTTTACTGAATGTGTACTGTTTGTCAATTTGTGGTCGCATTACAAAAAACAGCATAGGACAGCTGGAGCACAAGAGAGTTACTTCGGGTTTGCTATTTCAGAAAATGTGAGATGTTATAACAGATTATACCATTCCTGTATCCAGCATCTTCCCCTTAGCACTGACCAGTACAGATGCTTTAGAAGAAAATGGCAAAACTACATAATGCATCAGAGTACACCTTTGTTATACCTGCTACTGATCCTGTACCTCCAGAAGTCCAGCTTTTGGTCACCTTAATTTTGCAATCATTTGCTACAGTCCTGGAGTTTTTTCATCACTGGAGCACTACTCACTCAGCTCAGCAGCATACCTTGCCAGTCACTTAGACCATACTTATTCAACTGCGGTAGGAAGGGCAAGAAATATGTAGTAGCGTGTACTAGTGCTAGAGTGAAATTAAGGCAGCTTTTCTTTTGTTTATCTGAGAACTTAATGTTCCTATTGCAGGGCAGCTGAAATAGTAATGACTATTCAATACTGGAATCATCTCTGATGAATAACCAAAATGTTAATCTGCAGTTTGTTAATAAAGAAATGTCAAAATCTGTGCAGGCTATGGTGTTGTCCAGAACAGCTTATTTCAACAAGAGTCAAAGGAGGGAGGGAAAGGGGAGCAAGAGAGAGCAAGAATATAATTGGGAAAGGTGCTCACTGCAGCCTAAAGATGCAACAAAGAGCAATTCACACAGAGGGAAGGTACAAGGATATTTAAGCCATTCTGAAATTACCTGTTAGGAAAAAACACAGCTGTAAAGCTTTTATTGCTTAACTTGAGAAATAAAACCTTGCTGTTTAAAAAGAAACTTTTTCCCCAAATTTCATGCTGTACTTCACATGTGTTCCTATACAGGCACAGTAACTAGGTTTTTTAAAGTAACATTTTATAGCATTCACTGTCTTAGCTAAGGATCTGCTGAGCTCTCAGAGAAATGAATACAAACCCTGTATCCCATTGATTTCTTGGGAGAACGCATCAGGCTCTGAATACTGATCCTTTCAGCAGGAAACAGTAATGAGCTTAATAATAATGTAATTAGTTTTTTGTAATGACACAGTGTCTTTCCCCCCCACATCTCTAAGTGCTGGCTGGTCACCACAGACTTCACTGCTGCCCTTATCCAGAAAAGCCCTTATTACAATGAGCAACTTCACTGAAATTAATGCAGCTTCTTGCTTAGGAAGACACGAAGGAGAAAGACAGAATCAGTGGCTGGCTTTAAGTGGCACAGAAAGCCTAGTGTGAGTGGGGGGATGTTTATTATACAAGTTTCAGGGCTGGAAAACAAGGTCCTAGTATAATTACAGGACTTGCCCAAGGCCACACAATGAGGCAGTGGCAGAGGGTAGATGGCAGCTCGAGTCAGACACTCACGCTTCATTTTGCCAACAAATACTTTTAGAAACAGGAACAATGGTAGTGATAGTCACATCCCAGGGCACACTTTTAAATTATGACTTATTCAGACTGTGTGAATGTAATATCTTCTTCTGTAAGCTCCAATCCAGGACAGTGCCAAAGGACACCTATTCCCCACAAGATACTGCTTATGAGTTCCTTCTGCCAGAGGCACTCCTTGAAGACACATCTTGCTATACAAGCTGTCCATAACAGTATAAGCCTTTCCTAACAAGCAGCTTTTCCGAGTCATTTATGCTATGATCTTAACTGCAGTCAGACTTGTTTTAGCATATTGTCAATGAGGCCTTAAACATAATGAGAATACAGTTATTTTTAATGCAGTGTAAGCCAAGCTGGAGTGAAGCTTGGTAGGAACAAGCTCAAAACTTTGGAAGGAGCACCACTTCCAGGCTGTTTTCCCTCCCCACATATAGAAATAGAATTTCTGCCATTTCCTAAGGAATATACCTGTGGAATCACCCTGCAGACCCATCAGGGTAGCAGTGCCCCAGCACTATGCTGTCGCCAATGACTGTCCCCTCCAGCAGCCACCAGCTGCTCTGCACTTGGTGGACAGGCTGTGAG
Source organism: Buteo buteo (assembly GCF_964188355.1). Classification (NCBI taxonomy): domain Eukaryota; kingdom Metazoa; phylum Chordata; class Aves; order Accipitriformes; family Accipitridae; genus Buteo; species Buteo buteo. Next base: position 59,639,968 of record NC_134172.1, on the reverse strand, counting down.
CCAGCAAAGGTCCCAGCCTGCAGCTTTGGCGCCGCTTTGCCAAATAAGGGCCCACCAAACCACTTCTCAGACCTTGTGTTTATCCCCAAAAGGTAAACACCCAAAATGTCAAATAAAGATCTTGCAAGACAAGTGGATTCTTCTGCTGGTGAACCCATTAGGATAAAATCATGCAGGGATAGAAATCATGCAGAGATTTGTGTTACAGCTTGAGCATAAGAAAGCACAGGTTGTGTCTGTGCTGAACAACAAAGCCTCCTGCTCCACAGCCTGGGGCCAGTTAGGAAAGTTTCCCTCTTGTTTTTCAGCAAATGCTGCCCTGTGAATTACAAGCAGAAAGGGGTGAAATCACAGACCAGTAGTTTGGAGATAGGGCCAAAAAAATACTCCACAATGGGACACTGAAAAGGCTGAATCCTCACTATGGGGCCCACAATATCATGGTTAGTTCTTCAGGGAGGTTTCAAATAACCCCATCAGAAAAGCCTGCAAAGATGCTTACCCAGCAAGCCATTCCACGGTCACGTAATTTTGAGACACATGAAAAGCTGGGAGAAAGTTCTAGGTTAGGAACCATCATGGAGAGGTTTGTTGCAACTTGATAGCAAGGATATCTCAAAGTCTTATTTTTCAAGGACTATGTTTAGCCACTGAGTGTATCTGTCTCATCTTTCTGGGTTTGGATGATCACACCTGCAGCAAGTCTTGAAGATGCAGATTGGGCTCTCACCTCTCTAAATGTTCCCTTCTTGCTTAGGCACATGCAACTGTTAAGTACATTTTAAAAACAAGGGAATAAGTGAGCTTAATCTTGGAGGATGGGAACGGTGTTGCTCCAAGGGGTGCAGGCATGCCAAGCAATGCACAGATGAAGCCCAAAGAATAAAATTTAACTGCTAGAGATGAGAAATGCTAACTGCATTCTGGTAGTTGAGAAAAGTGTGAAATCAGTGGCACAGAAAGAAAAGAAAAAAAAAAAAGGTCTAGTTGGATTCAGGCAGATCAGTAGTTCGCAAACTGTGTATGAATAACTGTGCGGTCCACCAAGCTGAATCCCTTGGAGGGTTTCCAAGGAAAACTTTGATGCTATCAGTACGTGTTGGTCTGCGGGAGCTGGCCATGGAGAAAGAGTTTGGGTTAAAGCATGAGACCTTGTGAACAAGCCTTTGTTTTAGTGAGTGGGAAGTGAAAAAAGGGCCTGTTTCCTTTCCTGTTCAGATGGCCCAGCACAAGGGAAGTCGCTGGGCTCTCAAGACTGGGGTGAGCAGCACCATGCTTACCTTGGCCACAGAGCAGGCGCCAATATAACAGCCCGCTCCCCTCTGCAAACTCCTGGACCACAGCACACCCAGCTTTTGCTGAAAAAAACCCAGCTCAAATCAGAGACGTGTTGTACACAGTGACCCAGGCAGGGGCTTCTTAGTAGCTCATGGAAGTGCAAGTCACCTTAACAGGTTAATTTCCCAGGAGGAAAATGCTGGGAAAATTCAATCTAGGATAACATTACCAGTACAGTCTTCACCTGAACGCAGAGAGCAGTGAACTGGCTCTTGCAGAGCCTCTCTGCTCGCCTGCCAGAAGGAGAAGGTGCCAGGCATGAGATGGAAGAGGAAGCAGATGTGGGAGAGGAGACCAAGTGTGTAAATTAGCTGAGCCGTAGCCAGATAAATCCCCAGGCATCTCATGGCAGGCAACTTCCCTCAGAGAGCAAAGCTGGAGTGTTCTACGAGTCTGCTAGAAAATAAAGCCTGATAAAGAGGCTGCTTATTCTGGTTCACTTCCTATAACCAACTTGGTGACCTTTGGAGCTCACCAGTTTGCTGTTTGAGTGGCAGGTTGTCAGCACAAGTGCCTGCCCTACAGATACCTGTAAAGCACACAGCCCTTAGGAAAGGGAAACTTAGCCCATGTGTTCATCATGCTGCAAATGGTTGAGACAGGCTGCTCTGCGGGACTGTGCTCCTCAGGAGCTGCACTGAAAGCATATCCTTCTGTCCCTGTGGGCTCAGTCTGGAAGGAAGTGGTCCCTGAACAGAATAGCTTTGCTTGCTCAACTTTGCACTCCAGCTGAAAGGCAGGCTGGAGCTCCAGGTCTCAAACAAGACCCCAAATGCAGCTGGAGGAGCCTGTCCCAAAACAGCCCATGAATTGACATGGCTTTTTAGGGAGAGGAGAGTCATCAGTAGGATTTGCTGTTCTCCTGCAAAATGACTATTACCTTTAATAAACCATTGGTAGCAAATAGAAGACCATCTTCTGCCTAGCATGCAATCTTCTCCAGAAGAGAAACAGCTCTAAGAGAACAGATAGATATCTGCCTCCAGGAACCCTCTGCCTATTGGGATCACCATGAGCCAAATCGGTCCTTGCTTACAGCTAAAAAATAACAACTGCAAATCCTGCTCTTGTAATGATGAATCACCAGGTTACTGGTTATCAGAGACCTTTTAATTTGCCTGTTTGCGGGGGAATGGGTCTAGGTTCACATTTCAGCTGTTAGTAGCCCTGACTGCTGTTCATCTAGTATCTGCCTCTGGTCCCAGGATTATCAGCATCCCACTTGCACATTCATGCATTGCTGCAAATCACACATACCCTTGTTTGCTAATTATTTTTTTTTAAATTATTGTTTATCTAAAAACAGGCAACCTATTGTTAGCAAACAGAAGTGGTGAAGAGAAGCGGAGTAATTCTTCCAACCCAGCTGCATTCTGAATTCCTTTTCTTTAAAAGGTCAACATACCCTGAGAAGCAACAAACACAGTCTGTATGATGTCCTGAAGTGCTCCTTGGAGAAAGTGCACAGTTCTTCCTGCTCGGTATATGATGAGGATCCACAAATGAATGATCAAGCAGGCTGTTGTCCAAGATGCTCAGATCTTCTGCCCAGTAAAGGGGCCACAGATGGGAGGGCTGAAAAGAAAGGTGCAGAAAAAATGTGATTCTGCAGATGTCTCTGGTTTTGCACAGGTTCTGGGCATCATATGAAACCATCAGAAAAGTAGTTTACTTTTCTGTTCTGAACCTCTCTGGTGCCGGACATCCACCCCATGCAATGAGACAGATTTCAGAGACTCACTGAGTGCATCAAGGGCATGCTAGGGGATGCTGAAGCCTTAGCTGAACACAGCGTTTCCCTTTGTAGAGGCAAGACATTTAGCGCCTGAACTGTAAAGGATCTGTAAAGCTGCCTTTGGACTGCTCCTGATACATAGGAGCCCTGTAGATGAAGCTGAACATGGGGGGGTGGGGGGAGGGGGGCAGACACGACACACCAAAGGAGGAAGCTGGCTAGAAAGATGGCTACTTTAGGTTCCTTATTGTGCAGATATGGGCAGATGACACAAGGCTTCATCTCTCTCTCTCTGTACCAGTAAATGTGGGCAGGCTGCAAGTAAAGCCTGCCAAGTGTCCAGTGATGTGACCTGCACTCTCCATGCCATAGTGGATCTCACATCTTGTTTTACCTGGTGTGCATAACCACTGCACAGGGCAAAGGAGATCAGGCTCAGGTGACCAACTGCCTGATCCCAAGGGGTGCTGGGAGTGGGTCAGCACTTTCAGGCTAGCTCTTGCTCTCCAAATATTTTATTGATACCCACACAAACTTCCTTAGCAGCCCCAGGCTGGTTTGGTGGGTGCATTTCAGTGATTCCCAGTACAAATTTCTGAGTAGTGTTTCCAGAATTACTTCTCTCTCCTAACTTGCTCATTAAAATCACTTCAGAAAAGTCATATATTTCCCTTAAAGCCATAATAATAAATTATCAACATTTCTCATCTCTTATTTAATACCCTGCCTGCTTTCCATAGCTTAAGCTGAGCTGCCTGCCTACTATTTGCATTTGTGCAAGATTGCAAATTTTTTGCAGTAAACTAAGAAGTAATAAATTCCAGAGGCCTTTGCTGGCTGTCCCCACTGCTCAGTTTCCTCTGGCTCTCAGTTACATTGTTCTTTCTTGTAGGGACACAGGCACTGCCATCACTGGCTCGGACCCATTCATCCATTCATTGTCCTGTATCCTGCCTCCAATGCTGAATTATCCTGGATTTGTAAAAGCATCCCCAGGAGGAATACTTCTTTTGATGTTACTCTGGTCATGGACTTAGTTGTTGCTTGAAATCTCAGCTCTAGGTGTAGTTCCTCTAAATAGCCCCAGAAAGCCATTGCAGTTGGAAAGTCTTCAAAGGATAGAGTCCCACCTTTCCTTTCAGTGCCCTTTGCTTGATGTTGACTGTCCTTGAGTCTAAATGAGCTCAGCTGCTCCTTAGGACTGTGCCAACAGGTGAGCAACATCAACAGAAGTGGCCATGGCTGATGCACATGGCTTTGCCAAAGTCAGCATGTCTCAGGCAGCTGGACCCAAGGACAAAGCACATGTATCAACGATGGGTGACACACTGCTACCACGCTAATACCGTGATATGAAGATGCCTCCAATTCCAGACAAGATCAAAATCACCAAGTGCTGCTGTGGTATCTTGGATACTAATGTTGTGTCCTTGTATTAGTATATTCAAGCTAAATTTAAATCTCAGTCAGCAAGAACAGCCTTATGTGGGTTGGGGGGGGGGGAGGTGTCCTGTAACTTGGCCCCCCCATGTCAATATGTGTCTCTGAAGCTCCAGCACTAGCACCTTGTCTCCTGCTACTCTCTTCCCAGTATTACTCTGTGCTGCTGCAGCTTTACCAAGAGAGCTAAGGAGAGAGTGAATGCCTGGGGTCGAGCATGAAGTGCAGAACTATAACCCTCCTAGCAACCCCAGGACATCATCAGGACATCGGGCTCACACCAGTAAACGAGCCTGACATCTATATAATGACTGGACTGGAGCTGCACCAGTCTGGGATTTCAGGCACTTGCTCCCTTACTCCCCTGGTCCTAAGCAGAAACCGATCCTTTTGCACCCAAATGAGGGTCAATACAATGTATAGAACAAATCCTGCACCCATTCATAAAAAAAAAAAAAAAAATTTACAAAAGCAGCCCACATTCTCCACAAACCTGAATAAATAAGTGCAAAGGAAAGCAATTTCATCCCTGTCAGAGAGGATGCTGTTCAGAAACATATCCTGCAAAGGGCTAAAAGGGCTCATAATATCTCAAGGGAGGTGGCAGCAGCTCCATTGGTGAAGTAATTTAGAGCAAGGCTCACCGAAGTCCCATTAGGGATACCTCGGGACCAGTCCCACACTGGTGTAGTGGGTCCTACGCAAGGGAGCCTGCACCAAAGGGAGTAAGACATAGGACCTTTGGGGCCAGTCAACTGAGACCCAGCTGTTGGTGAAACACCCTCCAGCAGAATTCCTCCAGCCGCAGCCCGGCCGGGGAGCCACGCTTTGCCACTGGCACCAAGCCCACCCTGCGCTTGGCCAGGGACATGCTTCTCCTGCTGCTGCGCGTGTGGAGGAACAAGGAGGAAAGCCTGCCAAGTCATGAGTCACGAAAGAACAAAACCAGGCGAATATCAACATTAGGAAAGCCTCTGACACTGGAGGGGACTTGGTCCTGGCAAAGTTGATTTATCACCCGATACAGTTGTTTTATAGCTGCTGTTTCACCCACTCAGAGTTTATGTGAACTGATGCTTCATGGCTAGAAGCATATGGATTTATTTCCACCCTCCTCTACAATTCAGTGTGTTTGAAGATCCTGTGATTTTGCAGGTTTTTCTTCCTGCTACAAGTGTGTGTTTATAGCATGGGCTATTACTCTCCTTGAAGAAACTGTCATGACCTTAACTGCAATCCCATCCACATTTAAAAATCTTTAAAAAAACCCAGCAAACCACTGCTGTTCCTCCCCTAGCTTCTGTTTTCTCAAGAAGCATGCTCATTTGGTTTTTTCCACTGGAAATAAGGAACACAGAGGATCTTAGTCACTGTCTTTCTTTTTTCCAGCCCAAAGTGCCTCAGTCTATTTGCCAAAGTGCTTGGCAGCAACAGTTGCTTGAAAATTAGACGATTTGTAAAAGAAATTAGCTATGCTGCTTGCTGTCCCACTGGGATTCAGAGCATTCCCTGCTTGTCAGGGGGTTATCAGGTAATCTTTTTGCACAAGGTAACTACAAAAAAGAGGAGCAAATGAAAAGCGTTGCTTGCCAGGTGTTATTCGGCAGTGCTGGGCAATTGAATCAACTGTCCTTGGGACCAGATGAGTGCTGCAGAAATGAATGTTGTGGAAGAGCCCTGAGCACGTGGACCTGTCCCTGCCACACATACAGAGGCAAACATTAACTTCTAGCAAGACCCACATTGGAGCGATCTTTTTATGGCCAAGAAGTAGCAGTCGTCTGAGCATTTTACACTGTACACTTAAAAAATCAATTTGTTTTGCAAAGAAGTGGTAGAACTACCCCCCACTTTCCCCCCCCAACCCCCGGGTTTCTAGCCTCAGCAGATCTAGTGCTGCGTTTGTTCCTTGAATAGAAAACCCTGACTTCAAGCACACAGCAACGGAAAGAGGACCTTTGAAATTCCAGCCCACAGCTTGCTTGAACAGTACTGATGGAACATGGCAAACCTACAGCAAAACACCTCTCTTCACATTGCCCTGCCTGTCGGGAGCACCTTTCCCCAGCAAAGTTGGGTGCTTTTCAAGGGCTAATTAGGGCTCACAGTTCCCCTGCAAGGCAGATGAAGGTCACCTGCCAGGAAGGTGAAGCTAGTTGTTTACTTGTAGCAAATAGCATTCTATACAAAATTCTTCTTTCTTTCATTACTGATTTGCAGAAGTATGCCAACTTCTTGTGGGTTTATTTTTTGTTTGTTTCTGTTATCTTACCCCCACCTTTTTTTTTTTTTTTCTTTTTTTTAGTTTCTACTCATCAGCTATTTCTGGTAAGTACCAGCCAGTGTCTGGGTTGTACACAGCTCCTGCCACAGCTTCTGCCTCCCAGGGGAGCCATACAGTGACACGGAGCAAATAACACTGCTCTGCAACCTGAACTTTGGCTGGAAACTTGGTTTAGAAGAAGAAAGGAAATAGCCAGACTTTAGGACCCTATCTTCATATATTTAGGCTCCTAATTTGCAAAGGCAACTGTCTGGTTTTGATTGCTGAGCATGCCATACCCTTTCTGACCCATACCTTCAAAAAGTGCAGAGCTCCCAACTGCTGGAATATCATACTACCATATAGCAGCCCTAGCTCTGTGCACAAACACTTTGACAGCCTCAATATCAGATGTTATTTCTAAAAATCTTTACCTTCATGTGGTCAACCACACACCAGGAAGGACACTCATGTGGCCAGAACTGACTGAGCTCCCCTGAAGCCCAGGGACAAGTTTAAGAGGGGGTTTCATCTCACCTCTCCCCTTTCCCCTGCAGCAAACATACCTCTACCAGCAGCTGCTGTTTAAAAGCAGGATCCCAGGCTTCTCCACCTGGGAGACACACAGGCCAGTTCAATTGTTTAATTAAAATGGCTTTAACAGCCAAATGGTTTATGGGTTTTTTTTCTCCTTTGCTGTAAAGGGTCATTTTGCACACAAGGAAAATGGTTTGAAAGCTTTCAAATCAACTCTAGTTGAAGCCATATGGGAAATGTTAAATGACATGTCAAAATACCACTCCAGTTCATTTAAGCAAAGTCAGTTTGTGCTTTAATTTCCTATATGCCTTAAACTGCTTTCATGATCAGTTTTCCTCAGTGTCCAGTCCCTTCTGCATTTTGACTGCATTTCGTATTAACTGTGAAATACTGCAGGACAAGCTTAGGGGTTGCTCTCTGCTCTGCTCTGTTATATGCTGTTTTGTCATTCAGCTCTCGGATAACCAAACATGTATGAACTGCAAGCACTACATTTTAAAAACAGTTTGCAAAAAATGTCAGTGACAGGACACAGCTGGCTGTAATTTAATGACTACAGAGTATTAAGAATAGAAACAATTTCAAAATGCACAAAAATAGCTAGGAATATAAGACCCTTGGCTGACTTAACGCCTAGCAGTCTCTGTGTGAGGGGGATGAATAGAACAGCTCTATAAGATCCTTTAATTCCAACAAGCGATTGGCAACCACACTTTAACCTGCTGATGCAAAGTCCCCTTGGCTTTGCCTTTTATCCTGGCTTTTAAGATAGATCTAACCAAGACCTGGCTCACATATGCTCTACTCCAAGTTTATTTCCTGTAGGGTTTTATTACTGTCAGTTGCTGTTGCTGCTGCTTCAGAGACAAATTCAGATATTAAACACAGTTGACTTAAGCTTTGAAGCCGAACAAAGCTCTATGCAGATGTTTGACAGGAAACGAGAGTCTTGGATTCTTAACAATTTTCAGAAATTGTCATTTCTGATAGCTAAGGAAGTTCATGAACAAATACGAATGGTGCAAATGGAATACACAAGGGACAGAAAATCACAGGACAATCCCCTTGGTAGTCAAACCAGATACATTTACATCTCTTTTGGGATTTGAGTCCTTCCACTTATAAATGCATTGAATATTTCAAATTCCATATAAAAAGCTCACAAATGTAAGACTTCAAATACTGAATCTATCTCAGTACTTCCCATAATGTTTGCAAACTTCGCCTTTTCCAAAAGAAAAAAAATCCCCCAAACAAAAGAGCTAAAAAAAATCAACAACTCCCAAACTCCCAAATCCTTTCCTAAGTGGTAATGAATTTTAGCCTTTCTAGCCGTTAGCTATACAGGTTTTGAGTAACAATCACCCTCTTAGGAAGGTATGGTGTTCCCTTCACAGCTTTCTGCTTAGCCCTGAGACCAACCTCCTACCAGCCACAGCTGGCAGGAATAAGGATGCAAAGTCCTCCCTCCTCCACTGGACTACATTTGCCCCAGGGTGGGTGCAAGTAGTCACACCCTTTCCTGGGTGCAGGAACAAAAATGGGACTGTGGGCATGGCAAAATTAGTTTGGTTCATGTGAACAAGGCACAGTCACGTTCCTAATCAAGCACTCCATCTGCAACTGAATACAAATGGAGGCTTGTTTCTGGAAATAAGCAATTAAACACACGCCCCCTCCCAGCAATAAACGCATGCAAATGCACAGCCCGGGGACTGCTGCATGTGCAGTGCAGTCAGTCTGCACAAGGCAAAGTGTTTGGTGTCCAGCCTTTGGTTTCTGATGGCTTGAAAATATGACTTTCACAGCCAGACTTCTTTTGTTCTTTTAGCCTTGAGGACCTCCTGTACACCTTCTCCCCTCAGCTACCCAAACCAGGAGTGAATTGGAGAAAAATATGGTGCTGTTTTCATGTGTAATCATCCAGAGGAAGGAATGGGGCAGGTAAGAAATGTGGCAGAGCTCCCTCTTGTCTGTGAAGGCTGCTAGAAGGTTCTCTGGTCCTACCCATGAATCAAAGTGAGCAGCTCTGGGGCAATCCCCTGCCACATCACTTTGGGTTTGGAGAAGGGGCCAGAGCCACAAAAACTGTAATAGGTAACTTATAGGCCATGAACCCTGAAGGAAAAACACCAATGGAAATTAACAGAAAAAAAATCGTTATTACTTTTACTTTACTCACCTTTCTTTTAGGAAAAATATGTGCATTGCTTAGCTGTGCAAAAGAAATGAGACTTTTTTTGAATATATAAAAAACTGATCTGCGACCAGTTTTATGGCAGAACGAAATGCTTTATGGCATTTTCTTCTCACTGACTTGTCCTGATGATGCCCATGCCACCATGGTGCACAGCGGTCTTTGCCACATTAGAGTCAATCTTCGCTTTTCTCAGAAGAGTTGTTGGCTAGGATGACCAACTTGTTTTTTCCCTGTAGATCATTTCTGAAGCTTGTTTGTACCTAGGCTGTATTTACCACTTCACATAACTGTCTGAAGCCTGCAGTTTATGAACTTAAGTCACATTTTCTTCTGCATAGAAGCCACCATCTTGTGGTCCTCTGTGAAGCTAGGCAGCAAGACATGCCTAGCAATGGCCAGGCAGTGAGGGAGGCAGCCCAAGGGGACACAAGAACAGGCCAGGTCATGCTGTTCATGAAATAAGGATGGGGAGAGCAGGTGGAGATGGTTAATTATGAGGAGAACAGTGAAAGGGAAAGAAAAGGACGGTAAGAGAGGTAAGAAAGAAAAGTAGATTGAAACTGAGATCAAGGCATGCTGAGGAAGCAGGTGGAGGAAAAAGCCAACTGAGACAGGTCTGAAAATATCAAGTAAAAAATGCAGAAAGCCCTCTGGATTCTTAGAAGGTTCATTGTAACAAATGATCAATTAATGTATAGAAGAGAGTTCTCACCTCCTGACCTCTGGTCCATGGCTAGACCATCAACAAATTTTATGGATTTTTTATAGGTTTCAGTGGTATTTATTAATCTTTCTAGTTCAAAAAAGCATCTGACATTGTCTTTCACCTTTATAATTCTGAAGAGTTGACTCTTTGGGATTAATGGATGATCTTCTGGAAAGAACTCCTGGACTCCTATTGAAGGACTTTTGGGCTCCTAAAAAAGGACCTCTGGACTTCTAATTTGCTAATGGGCTTTTGGAAAGAGTTGCCAGCCATAGCTTTGTATTTATCAGCAGGGCTTGGTATGGCATAGCTTTGGAGGCACGGCTAATGAACTGCCACCAATGTGGGTTCTTGTCATTCAAAGTCATTGACCTAGGGCCAGAGCAGGAGCAAGAGTGTCAGAGGGATGTTTAGTCTTTACACCTTCCAAACTTTGCAAACGTAGACCCTCTCTTCTAGAAGGCAATTGTCCTCTCCTCCGAGTTCCTGTTTGTTCTCCGTGATGAACTTTCAAAGGGCTCTAAAGCTAACTGCACTGAACTTTCAAAGCATACCATTGTGACTGGGCTAGTTATATATAAAACATATATGGGGTTTATATAGCCCACTATTGCTGCAAAAGTGGGGTCCCTGGTGAGCTAGGTGGTTTTCAACTATATGGCATCGTTCGTGCACTCAAAAACTTACAATCTCTATAAAGAAGAGGGGCAAATTAAGCAAGGGTCTTTTGAATTTCAGATTCCTCCTCCTGAAGACAAGAATAAACTCCAACTCAGCTCCCTGAGCCCTACAGGCCACCACAGCAGTGCCAGCTGTACCAAATCCAGCTATCCTCACTCTCACGTTTCTCTTGTGCACATGTCCAGTCCAACACAAGCCCCCCCAGAATAAGGCTACATTTTGCCCTGGGTGGAAGGAGAACCTGGGAGGATCACCAGGCATTAACCAAAGATGTAGTGCTAATATTTACTGGGCAGGGGTGTAAACATGCATAGGGGAGGCAAAGCCCTTGCAGAGGCCCACCAATAGTCCCCCTGCTCCGGCAATGATGGTCTTTGGCATGCTGAGCGAGCTCAGGTGAGCAATACTGAGGCTAATGCACGGTGCTCTCAAGGCATATTGTCTGTGTGGTAGCGAACAGCGAGGATGCTTTTGCAAGGAGCTGAGATAACAGGGTGGTAAAATAGTGCATAAAAAGACACATTATGCTAAAGTGGATGAAGCAAAGTGCTGCAATGAGGCAATGGCCCATAAAAATAATATATCATTTGCCAGTCCAGGGTAATTTCCAGGGCTGTAAAATTGTTTGCTGGAAAGAGTCAGAGCGGGCTGCTGGCTCAGAGCGGTCCCACGCTGGGCTGGCAACCCGGCCTCGGCTCTGACTGACGCAGCAAAGGCAATTGCTGTTAGCCACCGCTTTAGCTGGAAGCTGTGAGCCTGGGGGGCAAGACTGGCAAACAGAGAGAAAAGCAATAGGAAGCCTCAGGGCATTTGACCTGGTCTTAATTTTTCAAGGTGAGATTTTTCTTTTCCTAGAAATTCTTTAAGATGCTGATTTCTCAAACTGGAAATAACACAAAGCTGGTCATACTATTTTTTTCCTTTTTCAAGAGTGGAAAAGAAAATGTTCTCTCTTGTTTTCCTCAATGGAACTGAAACAATACAGCCTTGTTTGCCTTTGTTTTGATAGGTCCCATGTTGATGCACCAGCATCTCCGCTTGTGCCAGCACAGCTGTGGGAATACATGTAATCCCTCCCTCTCCACTGATCGGTGTGTTCTTCACAAGCAGAACTCAAAACAATGTAGGCCCTATATTAACAATGGTATTTGTGTGTGAATCTAGGACAAGGGGAGGAAGGGGGAAGAACAGAATGACAAAGTTGTTTTTGCACAGCAATGGCTACATGTTAATTTGAGAACTCACCCCTCTCTCCCAAATAACAACACATAAATTCAGGACATAAATTATTTGTCTTTTTTTTTTTTTATTTTAAGTGTAAAAATCATATATCTGAAGATGGATGGGGGGGAGAAAAAAGAATCAGGATATGAATGCAATCATTCTTATTTATGCAGAAAAGTACAGCTCTGTGGATTTCCCCCATCTGTTCTGTTATATAGAACCAAATTGGAGTTAAATGCGCTTTTAGAATAAATCATTATGGCCTAAATTGAACATGATTTGCAGGGAAAATAAAGCCATATGTGTTACATTAATTTCTCATTTTTCCTCCATCCTACTTCTGCTTGCTTGGATACATGTCATGCTCTGCTCCTAAACGGTGTCACTGATGCTGAAAGTAAAAGGTGACACCACATTTTCAAAAGTGGGCTCAGTCTTTCAGCTGTGTTTCTAAGATCAGTGGGAATGTCCATGGCTCTCAGACTTTACAAGGGACAATCTCATTTAAACTGGTGCAAACTGGAAGGAAAATACGATCAAGTTAATCAAAGCAGAGCAACATAGCACCCAAAGCAGAGGGTGAGGAAAGGTGTAGGACTAAAGGAAATTAAGGCTGTCTTGCCCCTGCATGGTGCATCATTAGATAAGCAGAGTAAAATGAGTGTTGCACCAAACCATTGGTGATAGGGGTGTACTTCACCCACTGCAAACTACAGGTTAGTCTTACTGAAGGCAGAGTGGTAAGAGTGAGCAATGCATCTGGAGGAACAATTTCTGGTGGAATATTTCTTAACAGAAGAACAACAAGCTTTCCAGAAAAGAGAAACAACAGCAGGAAGAGTCACTGCAGACTCTGCTATTGCATGCTTACTCGTGGTTTAGGTGGTGAATAAATATGGTGGGGAATCCTGTTCGAGCTCTTTTGCAGAGTACTCAGGCAATTTTTAAGCCACAGTATTTTCCAAAATGGGCAGGACATATGCTTGAGCTAAATTTCCATGCTCTACCCCCCTCCCCTTTTACATCCCAGGTCCTGCTACATATATATGCATCATGAAAGAGACATAGTGAAGATGTATTTTTGGATGTTTCTTAGAAAAAGACTTTAAATTGTATCTCCTCTGGAACCTGAGATACCCAAGTTTTATACCTGTTCAAAGTTCACAGGCAGAAAAGGAGAAATAGTCATGTTTACAGAATGCACAAAGACATTGCTTTGCATTTTAATGAGGAATGACAGCAAACAGCTCTCTCCATTTTCTTCTAGCTGCAGCGAGCTCTCAAATATTATGTTACTTTCAATGGTGTTGTCCACTACGCCCTTGAACTCCTTTCCTCTTAGTGTTGTAGAAAGGCTGACAGAAACAGCGTCTCTGACTTCAAAGTTTATATCCACAGCTCTATCATCAACCACACTGCGGAGTGGAGATGACTCAATTGTCTTTCACCTGACTCACTGCAGGACAGCCGGCAGCCTGCCTGCAGCAGGCTCTGGAGAAGTGGCTGGCTAAAATATGAAGACACCCACAGCGTTTCCAGTCCCATTTCAACATACCTTTCCAAAATGCTTCTGAATTCCAGGGTGAACCTGCAATGTTTTCTTTGCTCCTCCAAAATCAGCTGCTTCTGCAATACATCTGTCTGTCCCTCCTGCTCACCATTTAGGTCATTGCCACTGGTGGCCAGTCATTGAGGGGTGAAGCTCTGAATTGCAGGCCAGTGGCAAAATAGCAATTTTACATGGAAGGTGCCTGGAGACAGAGTGATGGATGGATAGGCAAGCGGGCAACGTAACAGATGAGAGAGAGCATTTGAAGTTGTGCTGGGATTTTCTAATGAGCACTTTCTTGCTTTCTGTGGTTCTGCCCTGACTGAGAGAAACTGGGAGCTGGGAGAAACTCCCTGTAAATTGTCCTTTGCTCTGGCTGGGGGTCTCTCCTGTGGGTCCCCAACCTTCACTTGGCACTCCCTCCTGCTCATCTGCTAGTTTTACCTGTCACCAAGGTCTCAGAAGAAATATCTCCCACCAAGTAACTTGCAGGGGGTAGGTATTGTTTTGCATGTCACAGTATTTTTTAACTTGTGTTGGTTGGCTACTTTCAGCTTTTGGCTGTTGTTTCTCGGCCCAAATTTCACTGGGCAAAATGTAATTAACTATGGAAAAACACCACTGTATGAATGAAATCCCACTGTGCATTGGATTTAATTGCTCTTAAATGATTTCTCAATCCAAAATTGTCCAAACACACAGAGTTCTACCGGTCAGTACAGCCGCTACACAAGCTTAAAGCAATCACAAGCCGACAGTGCAGTGTTAGGCACTGATGGCAAATGGGAACTCTTTGGTCTGCTGGTTCCCGGCCTTTCTTCCATCATTGCTTATGAGCAAATGAAGTGCACAAACTCTGATTGGGGTCATGCACCTGCTGTTGACAGCATTAGCAATGCTGGCTTGCAAAGCTTATCTGTCTGGATGTGGATAATTTGCAGCCTCTTAACCCCTTAGACTATGAAATGCCTCACCTTGGCTTCCACTAAGCACAGTGGGCAGGTGGGCAGCTTCCTCACACTGCTGATTGTGCTTTCCCCGTGGCACAGAAAATCTCTCTGTTGTCTTGAGAAAAGCCCTTATTTTGTTATATTGTGCAATGTACTCATTCTATAACATGGGATGAAGGTGTTTGAAGTGGCCGAGCCAGCACGTTGCAGGTCTTCCTGCTGACCTGGGGTGGACGAAAGTCCATCAGAGCTGCAAGGAGCGTACCTTGTCCTCTGGCTCCAGCGCAGACATTCAGCAAGTGAAGAGTTAAGGAGGGTGCAGCAGCATTTCTTCATCTCACACACACGTGGGCATGGCCATATGAATAAATAGTCCCAATCTTCCCTGCCCTCCTCCCCCATTGATTTTGAGGCTCTGGTCCAGAAATGCTGTACCACAGCATGGGTTGCTCATTTTGGACTTTCTGTGTTTCTCATAAATCTCTGCCTCGGGGCTGCTGTGGAATAGAAATCCCCCAAGCTGTGAGCAGCCGATGTCTGACAGAGCAGGGATACAGATGCAGAGTAATGATGCTCCTGAGAAGGAGGGTTGGGGCTGGACCCACAGAGCAAGTGCTAAATCAGCTAAGGCCCACCACCTCATATGACAAGGGTATGATTTGCTAGGACAGGCACAGGGGAGGACAAAGAAGTCATAAAATCCTCATTACAAAATAGAATGTTCCCCTTTCTGTGGCTGTGATAGTGTCCAGAGCAGAAACATAATAAAGATTATCTCCTAAAATATGGATGCAGCAATGCTTAGGCACTTCTGTAAGAAGAATACATAAATTGATTCACAGAAAAATAAAACAGGGGCCGTTTCTCTCCATCAGTATCCAGCAGAAAGCATGATGTGACAAGAACTGGAAGGTTGAATACCCAGTTTGTATTCTCAAATATTTCACTTTTCTGCTGCATATTATTTTCTGTGGCAATCAGGGCAGCGCTGAAGCTTTGGCTACCTCAAATTACGCACAAACATAGTAATGACCTACTTTCCAAAGACATCAAGTGCTTGCAACGCAGCTCCCAGTAGGTCTGTGTGATCTTGCTCCTTTTTGGAAACAAAAAACCAGGCCTCTTTACAATCACACGTGAAAATATAGCTGCAGCTGTTTAACTAGGGCATGATATTTTGTCCCTGGTGAAGTTCACAAAACCAGGCTTCCATCTTCAGTTTTACAAAACCTCTGCATTTCAGTTACTGCATGCATAGAATTGGGACTACTGCAAGTAACTCATACCCACTGCCGTTTGGCTTGGTGGATGAAATGCAATATGTAAAACACCAGCCGTTATGGTTAGCAACAGATGAAGGATTGTACAGTAGTGATAGGAGGTTTGCTATCCTCTTCTATCAGTTGGAAACATGAGCTTTACCAACAAATCCCAGTTGCTTTTCAACATCTAAATTTCACAGCACATCTGTTGTGTCTCTGCTAATGAAACTGCATGGATATGGTTGCTTTTCTGAGAAATGCGCTCATGTCTGGGTCACTACTGTGGGGACATCTGTCATGTATAAAATAACTAATCGGAAGGGCTAAATTAAGCAAGATTTCTCAGGCTCTGGTTCCACATTCTTACAAACAACACTTGATTTTCCCAATTCTGGTTGCTATTGGAGTTATATAAAAGAGGAAAGGACGGAGGGAGCAAGAAGAAGAGTTCTACCACTCGGTGAGAAACCAGTCTATGGCATCCCGAATGTGGGACAATAACGCATGTTATGTTAGCGTTAGGGAAATACTTCCCCCTGGCTTTATTGTCATGTATTTTTTCCAGGAGAAACCCCTAGAGGGAACACTTTGTTAAGCCATATCGTGAATTACAGTACCTGAAGCGTATTTCTGTATCAGTGTATGGACAATATGTTGCTAGAGAGTGAAGAGTTCTAGAGGAAAACTGTTTGAAGGTGAACCAGCGATATGGTCAGACAGCAACAGAAAAAAAAGATCATTAGAGTTGGCAAATAACTATCTTGCCTCTATTCTGAGCCATAATTCTCTGTTGGTGTCTTTCCACTGGTTGAGGTTAAGCATCTGGCAACGAAACAGAGATCCTTAACACAGCACATCATCAAGCTCCAAGAAGTTTTAAGTAGGTACAGTCATGTCAGTGCCCTCCCTACTGTGCACCTTCCACTGTTACTACCTAGTTACATGAGCAGAGATTTATGTACCATTGATTTTTTCTTACAGCTGACAAGGCCAAAGAAAATGGCAATGGGGAAATTAAATGTAAAATGTTACCTTGACTGCATCTTTAAAGGAATCACTCCACTAACAGCACCAAATTAACTCCTGCAAAAATCATAACTCAAAGCCCCTTGGGCACGTGTAACATTTTGTATCACAGTATGCGATGCTAACTTTTATGTCTTATAATATACATGCACTGTGACTGAAATATAGTTGCTGAGGGAACCATAACCTTGAATTATCCTGACTTATTTCAGCATGCCAAACCTCAGCCACAGTATTGCTAGTGCATGGGCTTTCCTATCTTTAGTCCTGCTGCCTTTTATTGGCCAAGCCTTATATTTGTACTAGAGTCATCTTGTGGGGCAGCAAAAGAATACAGCAGAGTCAGTTTCAATAATTCAGATCTACTGATTGCAAATATTTACTACATAATATACCTATACTTTACATTTAGACATAGGATGGTTGTTTTACATGCTTGGTTTTAAATATCAGCATCCTCAATATGTTTTGTCTGGCAAATACAGTAAGAGAATAGATCCTTGCTGTCAGATGTGCCAAACCTCTCATAATAGATGCTGAAGGGCAGAAATCAGTGCAATTCTCTTTGCTCGGTTGGAGAATAACTAGTAATAATTACAGTAATAACTGTTATTATAATAAAAGACTATATGTTCTCCTGCTGTTTAAGCTACCTTGCTAACTGCAATTGCCTCAGCGAATAGGTCCTGGCCCCCAGGCCAAGGGGAGCAGATGGGTCCTTCAGAGCAGGCAGCCCTGACCACGCGGGTAGCACTTGACCATGCAACTCCTCTGCGCCCCATATGGTACCCCTGCAACTCTGAGACACAGTTATTATTTTGGATCTAGAGTTTTCTTCCAGTTGAAGTGTCCATAAGAATATGAGGGCTGCACTGTCACTTACCAATGGGGAGATTTTTATAGCACGAAATGCAGTCTAGCTATTGCTTATCTGTGAAAATTTTGCTGGGGTAGCCTCGGGGGAGTGTAAAATGCAGAGGGCCAAATCTAGCACAAATTATTCCATGGTGCCTTGTAGAAGAGGTCCCCAGGGAGATGTATCCCCAGAACAGCTCATTCAATTTTGAATGGGACTAATCAGTTCACTCCAAGTGGGACACTGGGGGTGAGTTAGCAGTTGCACAGTGTGGCAGATCAGGGTAGATGGTCTTGGAGGTGGATGGAGGCGTTACTGGTTACTGTAGCCCAGGGCAAGAAAGGACCTGTGCTTGGGGCCAGAGAAGGAAGCAGGTCCTTCTGCTTATGGCTTCTCCTCATGAATCTTGGGGGCCACCCAGCTGGAAAGCAGCTTGACAGAAAAGGATGTGAGGGTCCCAGTGGACATCAAGTTGAACATGAGCCAGTGATGTACCTTTGTGGCAAAGAAGGTGAATAGTATCCTGGCCTGCGTTAGCCAAAGTATTGCCAGCAGGTTGAGGGAGGTGATCCTTCCCCTCTGCTCAGCATAGGTGAGGCCAAACCTGGAGTGCTGGGTCCAATTCTGGGCTCCTCAGTGCAAGGGAGGCATGGATATATTGAAGAGAATCCCATGAAGGGTCATGAAGATGATTAAGAGAGTGCAGCATCTCATGTACGAGGAAAGGCTGAGAGGGCTGGGACTGTGCAGCCTGGAAAAGAGAAGGCTGAGAGTGGATCTGAAGGGCACTAAGTGCAAAGAGGATGGAGCCAGGCTTTTTTCAGTGGTGCCCAGTGACAGGACAAGAAGCAATGGGCACACGCTGAAACACAGGAGGTTCCCCCGAGCATCAGGAAACACTTTTCACTGTGAGGGTGACCAGACGCTGGCACAGGTTGCCCAGAGAGCTTGTGGAGTCTCCATCCTTGGAGATATTCAGAAGATGTCTGGACACAGTCCTGGGCAGTCAGCTCTAGGTGGCCCTGCCTGAGCAGGGGGCTGGACCAGATGACCTTCAGAGGTCCCCTCCAACCTCAACCATGCTGTGATTTTGTGATCCTGATATTTCTGTATAGTGCTGGGACATAAGCCAAAGATCACCATAGCATGTGCCTCAGGGGAAAGTAAAGCTGCATGCCACCTCAGTGGTCTGGAAGGGCCTCCAACAACTACAGCTAAATGTCCTTGGGAAATCATTTGCTGGAGAGACAGGTACAACAGATACCATCTGAGGGCTCTGTGGTGTTGCTGCTGGAGAGGAAAAGGTAACAGCCACATGGAGATATTGCTCCTGAGTTTTCCCCTAGACCTTCATGTTGTGAGGTACAAGAGGCACCTCCCTCCATCCCTTCACATGCATGGAAATCAACTGAGAAAACTGTTAAATTTTCTTGCAAGGACCTCCAGGCAAACTTCTGGAGTTTGCCCTGCTGAAGAACTGCCCTGGAAGTAGCTTATTTAAAAAAAATAAATAAATCTTTTAAAGAGTTGAAGTTTTTCCATGCTGTACAGAATGCAGCATGAATCCATTACTGCCTGTTCTATGGGCAAGTCAACCATCTAACAAGGGATGAATAATGCACTGAAGAAGATATCTTTTACATCTGTCTTTCCTCTGTGTACTGGAAAGACACTCATGTCCATTGGTTGTTAACTGGCAAATTCTCACTAAATTCTTCCATGCCCCATAGTATGCCAAAAAATAGATTCCCCCCCAAAACAAAACAATCCCTCCCTCTCTCACATTAACCATAAATAAAAGCCAAAATACTACGGAAACTAAGTCTCTACTGTTATAGACATGTGAATGTACAAGATCCTGTGACTCCCAGACAAAAATAGAAACTGAAATTTAAAGCAGTTTCCCCCCCTTTTTGTTTTCTCTCTTATTCCCCCCCCCCCCTTTTGTTTAACTGGAAATTCATTGGCTTCCATAAATTTGAACTTATTCTTCACTTTGCGGGCATGAACATAAGCAGATCTGACACATGTGCTTCTTAAGAATACAGTTTCGGTGAAGTGAAATCATCTAATCAAGTCAAGGTTAGAGTAGCTTTGGTTTTACTTGAAATGGCTGTAAAATTATCTGAATGAAAGCCTTGCAGGAAACAGTCACTTTTTGGATTGGTCTCTCAAAAAATACCATATCTTACCTCATCATGTCATCTTTTCTAGTGTAACACATGGAGGAAAGCCAGTCATTTGGGTTCAGGAACTCCAGAAGTAGCTGCTGCCCTGTACTTGTACTGTTCCCTGCAGTGGCTGCAGGAGCAGCCTGGCTTTCCATGGCTGAGACAAATCTGGCTGCTTGGGAAGAGCTGGAAAAGGTGACCACCTTGGTGGGAACAGTATTTGTGCCATACCACCTTGGTGCAGCAAGTGGAACAGAAAATGCCCCTAGGCAAAATCCTTGGCTGACATGAATTGCCTTAGTGTCAGGAACACCAGCTCTTATTTTATGCTGTCAAAAAAAATCTATCACAGCAATAAAAAATCCCAAACAAACCACAGGAAAACAAGCATATGTACAGTCTTTGCGGGAAAGCAAACAAAACGTGTTTCTCCCAGAACCAGTCTTTGCATATGGATATCTCATTTATACAGGTAAGATATATTCACTTCAGAGACATAACAGAGAAAACAGTCACAGCTATGAACGATGCATGAAAAACCAAGGTCTTACTGATGGAAGAATCAATTTTGCTTGGGGTATTTGAAATCTCCCTCCAAATCCAAGTAAACATAAGAAAAAGTGATGAGGATTTGAGCAATTAAACTTTTACAGAAATAAAATCAAATTGTATTTTAACAAACTGGTATTAGTTATTAAAGTTCTTCTGTACTTCCAAACTTTCATTCTAATTAAGAGTAGCTATTGTATAGCCTAATTATGCAATAAGAACAACAGCATACTGCTAATAGCTTCTTTACCCTGGACTTCATATGGTAGCTTCAATCATGATAATATGTTTTACTGAATAACAGAAAACCTATCATCAGGTTCAAATCTTGGTTTCCTTTGTTGTTCTCACAATTCAGACACTTCTGGTTTTGATTTGTCAAAATATTCCTGATCCAAAGCCTTAAAACATAATGCAACCTGAACCTTGGAAAAAACCCATATAATTCTGCTTCCAAACTCTGCAGATGCACCTAATCTTTGCTGACAGTTGAGCCAAAAATCTCTATCCAAAGATCTGCAAATGCTGGGAAGTATTACCCCTAATCCTCACATTCTGGACCCATCTCTAGTTGTACTAAAAATAGAAGAGCTGGGTGGCTTGACATAAAGTGTCAGACTATGTAAACTACCCTGAAATCGCTTGGGATGATTCATTCTCCCAGTCCTTTCTCACTTCTCAAAGCCTGGATTTATGAAAACTTATTTGAAGTCAAACCCATACCATTTTTTGTCAAGTGGCATTTGCCCTTCATCTATGGTATTTCCAATGACCTTGAGCCCAGTAGGGTCCAGTAATCCTCAGGATGTCCTCTGTGTGTTGTTGCAGTTCTTTTCCAGAATTTACTTACCCCCACCCTGTCCGATTTTCCATAACTATTGAAAAACTTCAGCCAGTGCAGGACAAAAAGCTCTCAGTTTGCAAAGATGACTTTTTTTTGGCTTGAGCAGGCCAAGAAGCGAGAAGCAGCCCTGAGCGCTGCTCTCTTTGTCCCAGAGAACTGGTTTCCGGTCAAAAACATGGCTTTGCAAGGATATCACGTCTGGGGGGGCGGGGGGGTAAGCAGGATCTGGAGGGTTAAAACCCTAATTGCATGGAGCTGGGAGTCCAGTGCCCCCATCCTGACTCCTGCAAAGGGCATCCTGCTGGGACAGAGATACTTTTTAGGGGGTAGGGTGGGACAGGGCATAGGTACTTCTTGGCACTTGCACTTAGATGAAACATAGAGATCCCAGTGTCAGGACAGAGATGATCTTAATGGAGAAAAATTAAGATGTGAGGCCACAGAGGAAAGACAAACCTATACCTTACCCTCTATAGGTCCTCTGTGAATTGTATGCTGACCCTGCACACAACGTATCCCTATGGCAGTTATCAGGCTTTTATCCTTTGTAGGTAATCATGAGAAAAATGCCTGAGGCTGTATCAGTCCATCCCAGTGCTGTATCCCCAAGTCCTCTCAGGCTATACATGAGCACCCCAACTTTTGCCACGTCCCTGGCTATGTCTTTGTCCCAGCTGAGACTGGGGCTGAGCCCTGGGAACACACAGACACCCTCTGGGCTGGGAGTGTAAAATGGATGCAGGAAGCGGAGAGGAAAGGGGAACCAGTTTAATCAACATGGCAAACTAAAAAGTCTCTCCTTCTGACCAGCCCAGTTTAGGAGCTGAATTGTTTGTCCATGCTGGGAAGGTCACTGTGGATCTAATTCTCCCTTTACTTATGCTGCCCCGAATCAGGGCTGCTAACATCAGGGTGAGTGAGGTGGATGTAACAAGTCCTAAGGGAGGAGAATTGAAGTTCCATGTTTTCCTCTCTTTGCTTGTTTAAAATAAGTGAAATAAGCTGTCAGCATTGAGTAAATAATAATAGTGTTGTATACCACTATTTAAAGCAACTTTGGCCAAGTCATTACATTATCCATGTTCCCTACTTTAGACATCTCATTTTGCATGCAGAAGTCACTTGAGCAGGATGGGGGTCACTGATTGTAGACAGCTTTGAAGTTCTTGAGAAAATGAGGAAGTCCGCTGGGAGGTTTTTACCACTGCAAGTACCACAAGATGCCTTATTAAATGCATAGAAGCAAGCCTGCATGAAAACTGCCCAAGGCTCTATGAGTGTAGAGCATCTCGCAGAGTAGGTCCTGCGCTGGTGAGACCCCATGCTTCATGGCAGTCTGAGCTGTCCTTGCATGGCTTGAATTGCACAGCTGGATAAATACGAATGTTAAAGTCCGATGGTTTGCATCGGAGCCCAGGAAATTCAACTTCAAATTCAAGAGTGGCCCTGAAATGTTGAGACTCTTTTTTTTTTTTTTTATAATCACTGAAGAAATGCTTAAGATTAAACTGTAGAGAAAAGCTATTTATACAGACATCTGTGCATCTGCAGAGCTCCTTCCTCTGAAAAGAAAGATAATGGTTTAGAGCAGAAGAAGAATGAACAACTGAGTATAAGGCAATTTCCATAATTTTTTTTAGCAATATTGCCAACTGGCTTTGAAGATTTAGACCCTATCCCTACCCATTTCTTTGCAAATAAATTCTGAGAGGGCCAGAGACAAATTTCGTTTCATTACAGTAATTGCAGCTATAGTCAGTCCACGCAATTCTCAAATGTTTATCTCTCAGCACCATCCACTCTGTCCCTGACACTGTGGCCGGCTGGAAAACTACTGCAGCTAAACAACATACTATATGCAGATCACTTTGATTTCTTCAAATACCTTGCTGCAATGCAGAGGCAGTTTCTCTACAGTTTTCTCTGTACTCATGAGAATGCTCGCCATGGAGTCCCAGGCAAAACCATTCCCAGGGACAAACAGTCTCCTGTGTTGGCTTACAGAGGGAAAGGGGTATTTTTTCCTTTATTATTTTGAAGAATTATTTATACCTGAGTGGAAGCCTGACTTGCTAGGCAGAATCAGGAGACTGACAAAACAGAGGTGATCAATGCTATAAAAAATATAGTGTGATATAATAGGCCTAGGCCCACACCTTTAAATTAGTGGCAATTTTGCCTCTGACTTCTGAGAGAAAGTGGGCCAATTTATTCAATATTTCTAAGCCCAGGAGGGTGCTGAGAATGAAGTCCTGCACAGTAAGAGACAAAGCCTGCAATGAACTGAATGCTGCATCCATGGCAACTCACAACTCAGTTAATAATTTTTCAACATAAAAAGAAAGATATTTTTCAGGGCCACCAAAAGAGCAGCAATTTACAAAATTGACTGAAGTGAAGGCATTTTGCATCTGCTGTTTTTCATGGCCTTGGTCTTTTGTTTGAACCTCAGCTGCTCACTGGGATGCTCAGGGAGCAAGGATAGCCCCTGGCAAACATTTTGCCATCCCTGGGTGGTGGGTGAAGTGACCTATTGCCTATGGTTTTGTCACACCAGGGTTTGAAACCCGGTCTCTGCGGGGCAGAGAGCTGCGCTGCAAGAGGTCAAAAAGGATTCCGTTTTCTTCTGCAGAGAATTTCGATGGGAATGAAAAATGGCATTTTCCTCTGTGCTTCCACAGTTGTTTGGGAAAAGAAAATTTTGAGAGGCAGAGCTGCTGCAGTCTGCCCTTAGAGAGGCCTTTCCTGCAACAGGAGGGAGGCCCAGTTCAGCAGCCCCAGGCAGAGCATTGCTACTGCGATGGCATGCACTGCTCTGCCTTCAAGGGGAAAAGCCCCTGCATGAACCCCAGGCAGCAACTAAGCACCACGCAGCCGCTCACTTCCCTCCCCCGGCCCCCAGTGGGATGGGGGAGAGAATTGGAAAAAAAAAAAGTAAAACTTGTGGGTTGAGATAAGAATAGTTTAATAGAACAGAAAGGAAGAAACTAATAATGATAATGATAACACCAATAAAATGACAATAAAAGGATTGGGATATACAAGTGATGCACAATGCAATTGCTCACCACCCGCCGACTGACACCCAGCTAGTTCCCAAGCAGCAATCTCCCCCTAGCCAGCTCCCCCCAGTTTATATACTGGGCATGATGTCACATGGTATGGAATACTCCTTTGGCCAGTTTGGGTCAGCTGCCCTGGCTGTGTCCCCTCCCAACTTCTTGTGCCCCTCCAGCCTTCTTGCTGGCTGGGCATGAGAAGCTGAAAAGTCCTTGACTTAGTCTAAACACTACTTAGCAACAACTGAAAACATCAGTGTGTTATCAACATTCTTCTCATACTGAACCCAAAACATAGCACTGTACCAGCTACTAGGAAGACAATTAACTCTACCCCACCTGAAATCAGGACAGTGAAGCACAACGTCAGAGCCACAGCTCTTTCAGGAAGGTACCGATCACTCGTTTCAGACAGGTTTTCTCCCCTTCTGTTTGCTAGGGACAGATATCGCGTTGCTGGGGTGTAGTCACACTGGGCACCCCTCAAGCACACAGTGATTCAGTTGCTGACCTGTGGATTTTAGACTTTGAAAGTCCTGCCCACTTCAAAAGACAGAGCAGAAGAAATAATTAGGGTCTAAATTTTTTTTCTAATAGCTTTGAAACTGAGGCTGACAGATACTAAATGATTTGCCCATGGCACTGGGCAGGGCTAGGAAAGACACTCAACATATCCCAAGTGCCAAGCCAAAGCCCCAACATAAAGTGTCGTGGTTTAACCCCAGCCAGCAACTAAGCACCACACAGCCGCTTGCTCACTCCCCCCCATCCAGTGGGATAGGGGAGAAAATCGGGAAAAGAAGTAAAACTCCTGGGTTGAGATAAGAAAGGTTTAATAGAGCAGAAAAGAAGAAAATAATAATGATAATGATAACACTAATAAAATGACAACAGTAGTAATAAAAGGATTGGAATGTACAAATGATGCGCAGGGCAATTGCTCACCACCCGCCGACCAACACCCAGCTAATCCCCCAGCGGCGATTCCCCACCCCCACTTCCCAGTTCCTTTACTAAATGGGACGTCCCATGGTATGGAATACACCGTTGGCCAGTTTGGGTCAGGTGCCCTGGTTGTGTCCTGTGCCAACTTCTTGTGCCCCTCCAGCTTTCTCGCTGGCTGGACACGAGAAGCTGAAAAATCCTTGACTTTAGTCTAAACACTGCTGAGCAATAACTGAAAACATCAGTGTTATCAACGTTCTTCTCATACTGAACTCAAAACATAGCACTGTACCAGCTACTAGGAAGACAATTAACTCTATCTCAGCTGAAACCAGGACATAAAGATCATCTTTCCTTCAAATAAACATTTGTAATACTTGCGTTTAACACAGCATTTCCCATACCAGGGAGATAAAATAATCCTGGTTGTTATGTTGGACATCAGTTTTGGTCATATTGTTCTCTACTGTGTGCAAAATGCTCCACAGATATTAAGCAGTAATGTTGATCGTTTCTCAGCAGCATTCAGCTCTCCCTACTCTGCTGGTGAGAGGCAGCAAAATTGTTCTCATCTCTGAAAACAGAAGGCCATCTCCATGTTTTCCTTCTGAGCAGTTGTATTGTATTTTCTTTCCAAACTGGGGTGGTTTAGTTCTCTTCCAAATCTCTACTGTAGGATTGTGTCACCAGTGAAACTCAAATGAAAACATCAAGTCTGTACTATATGTTGATGCATTTGTTATTTTATGAAACCTTGCTGCATCTGGATAAGCCAATTGACATTAAATATCCCTGTATCAAGAAAGTCCTGTTAAGGACATGAGCACATCTTTTTTCTCCCCACACTGTTGATTTTTGCTGGGCTATATTGCTTAACAGTAAAACTGAAATACCACCCCAGCAACTCCCTTGAAGCAAAAACAATGATCTAAATTCCATCCCATATTTTGGACACATCACTGTAATAAAGGTTATAATGGGCTATGGAAAGTGTTTCTGGCTTTTGTTTTTGGTTTGTTTTTTTTTTTGGGGGGGGGGGGTGGTGTCTCCCCTTAGGCAGGGATCATATATGGAAAGAGAACAAAGAGAACTGAGGATATTCAGTTTCTGCTGGAGAGATGGTTATGCAGGACCTGTCTGTCTCCTTGCAACTGAACTGCTTTCCATAAAAACAGAGTAATCTGTGAGTAGCCCTGCTCTGATAGGCCTCTGTGGGCACTAATTCTGCAGTTTCTGTATAAACAGCCATGAGCAATGCCCAGCAGACCCGCATCAGAAAAATATCCTGTGGCTGTGATGCCTCATGATTTGGACAGAAACCTAGATGGAAGCTCTGCATGGCTCAAGGAAGAGGGAAATATTAACTAAACCCGCTGCTACGGTGAGGTCTTTGCATAAAGTAGCAAGTTCAGGGAAGAGATTTAATGGCAGTACTTGTTGCACAGTGCTGGCAATGTTTTCCTCGCTACAACCACCACAAAAATCGGTCAGCCGGACCTTCATTAAGTTTTGTTTCTTTGTAGCGAGAAGTTTTCCACAGTCAGAAAAACAGCTGCAGTCAGACTGCCTAGAGGCAAGAATGGGTGAAGCAGTACCTCCTTCTGGCTAAAGTTACTATATATGCTAAGACAGAGGGATATGTGCACTAGCTATCCACACCTGAAGATCAACAGAACTAATGGGATCTTAGCAAAAAAATTGCTCGTCAGAGTGCTTTTCAAGTTATTTAGCATGAAAAAGGTCTTATTCAAGGAGTTTCACTCAAGTGAAGAACCATGTAGTTAAAAACACCATAGTGCATAAAAAGGCTGCTCAAAGCCGTTTTTTTCAGCAGATAACAGTTTTACCTTATCACTGCAATTTCTCTGTACATGGGAGTTTGAAAACAGAAGAGTGAATTGACATGAAAATGGTCCTTGGTGACAGGAAACAGGCAGTAGAGTGACATGAAGAACATCCTTAGGACCAATTCAATTCCCTATATATCATGATTTAGGAGAATGAATATGCATTAAAGTGAATAATTTTTCTGACAAGGCAAAATGTGGAGTTGCCAGTCCAGCCTAAATGATGTTCAGAATCACACAGCTAGATTAAAAGAGAAGGCAAATAAATGGCTTATGCACATAAATTCAGTGTAAGGAAATCTAAGGTAATGAGGCTAGGCAGAATAAAAAAGGAGACAGAAGAGAAGGGAAGAAGAAATATGCTCTCTCTGGCCATATGCTTAGGGCACTGAGCAGGGAGAGAACCAGATGGTGTGGCTCAGACTTCAAAGTGTAGTTCTCTAAGTTTTAACCAATTACATTAATGCAGACTGGATCTATAATATACTTTAGAAGACATTAGGCAGTTTTTCCCTGAAAATGACAAAAATTATTTAATCTTCTCCTTTTTCTGAACCTAGACATTTCTCGCTTGCTCGAGGTTGGCCATCTATGAATCTAAGTCATGAACCTCATCCCAGAGCCAAATTTTTGCTCAACAAATTACCAAGGCTTCTTTAAGAAGATTAAGCTGTTACTCTTTCAGATCTCTGGAAGAAAGAAAAAAAGCACCCAAAACACTCAGAGAGGGAAATGTCTGTTCTGGTACTTATTCAGAAAGCCCTTTGATATGGAAAACATCGGCGTTAACTTCTGTAGCCTCAAGCCTCTCCCCAGTAATTCAGATAATGCATGCAAATGCCTGGACCTGTAACCCACAGAAATCAAGGACTAACATGCTTCCTGTCCCTCTTTGGACTTCCCTTCTGTATTCTCTCTGGCAATAGCTGAGTATCTCTGCCTTCCAGCACAAGGATTGCATTTGTACAAGACCTGATAAATCACTGCTGCTCATTCTCCCAGGAAGGACTGGCATGCAGGTACCACTACAAACAATGGACATTAATATCTAAACTGGAGGCCAACGCCATATCTGTTTAGACACTCCAGAATAAATGAAAATGCTGCATTGCCACCGGATTACCTGTCAGCAGGCTCATTTGCTGACTAATGTGCTGTCCCGAGGGCCACCTTGGCTTGTTTGTCATCACTAATGCTCCAAGATCTAGCAAAAGGACTTGCAGCAAGACTACCACTGCTTACACGTGAACCCCTTGCAGAGTGCGTGCACCATTCCCAGAGGTGGGGAAAGGGCTTCCCAAAGCATCCATGGGTCCGACATGCAGTCTTGCCTCCACAGCACCTCCCAGTAGGGTCGGGGCACTGGAGTCCTACTGCTGCAGCAATGTAACTGCTGCAGACCCTACCCTGGCCTTTTTCTCTCTTTTTGCTGGCTCTGAGGGTTTATTTTCCCTTCCAGGGGGTGGCTTGTACACTCCTGTTGGGCACTCCATCCCTCGTGATTGTGCTCCTTATATAAAGCCATAGTCAGACCCTATTCTCCCCTCTCAGGCCAGTGGGGCTAGGCTGGCCCAAACCACTTCATTTTTGACTACTGGGCTTCCACATCTCTCCATTTTTCCTATTCTTCCACACACCCACACCCCACCCCCACCCCCCATTTATTTTTTCTCTGGAACCTGATTTTTTGAGGGGTCAGGAGGAAGTGTATTTAGCTTTGTTAGGACCAGACTGATAAAGACGTCTAATATGCAGAATGTGTAAGAAAGGTGTCCATAAGCAGACATCCAGGGAAAAGTAAGAATAGAACAAAGATACATGGCACTTCTGAGTACTGTCCCCACCTCCAGCTATTTTCAGCTCAGAGGATTTCCTGAGCCTGATGTAGTTTGCCTATTTAGTCACCTTCAAGAGATTTCTCTCTTGCTGCCTCACAGTCGGGGTCTGCAACAGTGAAGAAAGGGTCCCCCAGAGACTATCAATGGTCACTGGTTCTTCTGCACCCAGGAAAGGTGTCCTGCTTAGCAGTGTGCCCAGTTATACATCTGTGCTCTCCCTCACCTTCTCCAGACCCTTGCAAGAGGCACTGTGAGTATTCAACACCATTGTGTTTCCAAGTTATAACCCCTCCACCCCTTAAATACCTTTTCCTGGTTCAGAGAGAAAGAGCTGCAGAAATTTGGAAGCATTTGTCGGGCAACTCAGTCTGAACCCAAATGACTGCATGGTCCCTCAGGATACTGAGGTCTGGTTTCAGCATCCATCTTTTCTCCACTTGAGAAAGGAAAAAAGTGGAGAAAGGACACAACCTTAGAAAGGACATCACAAACACCAGTGCCCTACCAGCACTCAGAGCATGCTGGACACTTGGATGATGTTGCAGAGCCCTCAAAGTGAAGCGGCTGCTGATGCCAGGGGAAGCAGGCTGACAGCAGGAAGGATCGCACCTGAAAATCCCATTCAGCATAAAGGTGGTAACACAGGAAACGACGGTACTCCATAGTGCAGCCAAATAAGCCCTCCTGACAGATCCGGTAAATAAAGACCGGTGCTAGAAAACTTGAATGTACTGCAGCAAGGCCACTCTCAGCCACTGACTGATGGGTCTGGTAGACGGACCTACTGTCCGGCCCTGAGGCCTCCCTCCTCCCTGTGGAGGGTGAGGAGGGATGTGTGGCTGAGCCACATCCAAAACTGTGCCTTTCATTGGCTCAGAGATGAAAGTAAGAAAAGCTACAAGAGAAAACTAACATATAATCAAAACTGGACACATTTTCCCCCTGAAATCAGGTGTGCTTGGGAAGTAGAGTGAAGAGCTGACATGGGAATTAATTGACTTCCTTTACAAACGCAATGATTTAATCCAGTCCCATCAGAGGAGAGAGTACTAGTGAGTGAAATAAACCTGACTAGGCAAAACCAAAGGGAGAAAGCTGCTGCAAACCCATCCAACTTCAATAAACACACTGTATGCCTGCAGCATATAAACTGAGTCATAAGTAAAAAAGCAAAATTTAGGATGTGTAAAGGAAGGAAATAAGCAATGGTATTGTCACTCTTTTCAAAGTATTGCATGGTATGCCTTTGGTTTGCAAGGCTGCTCCCAGCAGCACCTTTAACATCACTTCCACCGTGGCTCCCCACAAGACTCATTCTGCATCCCATCCAGAGCCACAGGGGCTGGACACAAAGTGCCCTTCCTCCCACCCAGGGAGAGGAGGAGGATCTGTCAGCTGACAAGACAGGAAAAATTGGCTTTTAGCAGCAAAAAGGAGCTCGTCTCTCCCAAACTTCTACTGTTGCCCACACATGCCCTCCCTTCAGCAGCTCCCACCCACTCCACCACGCACAGCTGCAAGCTGGGCTGTTCAATTAGTTTTCTTCTCTTTCATGCCACCATCAAGTATCGCGCCGCTTTATCTTGCATTTTAAACTCTATGGTCAAGCTGCACACAAAGATTTGCAGTCACAGAGCTGAACAAGGGTACTAAAATCATTCCCCACTATGCTTTCTTCTGATGAAGGCTTCTGTCACAAGGATCACAACCTGTGGGTTATGGCAATTACAGAGAATAATGGAGGTGGCTTAGGACAATTTTTTTTAATGGAGACACAGCAATAAGCACAGATGTTCATCTCAGAGCACACTTCCAAATTTCACGCAAGGCTACGTAAGCCCAGCCTCACATGCAGTGTGGGGACTCGGACATGGAGTACCAGTGTTAGAAGCATGCCCTGAGCTGGATGCAGGAAAGCAGGCAGCAGCAGGAGATGTACCATGCAACATCTCGCATCACTTAGATGATACTTTCACAGGTTTTCACAGTTGTTTGTAACATGCCAAGGTTTTTTACAAGTTCCTACAAATCTTCTGTCTCATAAGATGGGTTTCCTACAATTGTATCTGCTCTTCATAGCTTTAATTAATTTTTCAAATCTGAGAGCTCCGTTTTCTACATAGAAACAGGACATTTTGCTACAGCGCTTTGCTTGCAGCACACTGTCACTCCAACATAAACATTTCATGTGTGTTTGCTTTCTCAGCTTTTGGTGTTTCAGTTCCTTTTTCACATCAGGTATTTCCCATGAAAGGCAATCGGGCATATGACAAGACAGCCCTGCAAGATACTGTCTCATTAGAGAGTAGTTTTCATGCTCTTCCTAATCTGTGAAAAGAGAAAAAATATCTGGAGCAGGAGATAACATGAGAAGGAAGTTAAAACCATTTTCTGGTTATTTCGATATTCAACAGCTCTAATTCACTGCTGCATGACTTGGCAACGACAGCCAGGCAGGACTCTTTCCCACTGCTCTCGTGCAGCTGACGGGTGGTGAATTTGGAAGATGAAGGGAAAAACGTGTTGTTGGCAAGACTTGGAAACACAAATTCTTGCTGAAACACTGAAATACCTTTGTCAAACCGAGAAGTAGACCTAGCCTCTGTGTGTAGACCATCCTGGTCTCCTTTCAGAGACTAGGCATGGAAATTTGTAACTAGGAGAAGCAATCTGCGTGTACTGTAACAGTTGGGTATGACATTATAAGGTAGCATGTTTTCCATTGTGATCAAAGACAGTCTACTTCCAGAACTGATTCAAGGACGGAGGGTGCACGATGCCCTTCTGGCGGGTAGAAAATTAGGACATGGAGGGCTCTTAGGGCAGCCAAGCCCAGAAGTCAGGTTGCACTGAAGTCTTGTTAAGCATGCACAAAGAGCTGTCCTGGGGGACCAGTGAGAGCTTCATCAAGGTTTCTTGCATGCTGCAGAGGATGAAGAAGACCTGACTGCTCAGTGAAGCACATAGAAGACAT
Organism: Buteo buteo; assembly: GCF_964188355.1. Classification (NCBI taxonomy): domain Eukaryota; kingdom Metazoa; phylum Chordata; class Aves; order Accipitriformes; family Accipitridae; genus Buteo; species Buteo buteo. The sequence continues at coordinate 59,607,971 of NC_134172.1, read as the reverse complement.
ATTGATGACCTCTGCCTGGGTAGGACATTTGAAATCCACAGCCCTGGCACACACGTGGTCTGTACAAGACAGGTTCCTCCAAGGTACACCAGGGCTTGCCACAGCCTGCAGATAGTCCCTACACTGTGGGCAAAGGGGACAACCCCATATTCTTCATGAGGAGCTTGCTGTGGATGTGCAGTAGTATTGCTCTCTGCATACGAGAGAGGCCATTTGCACGACTTCTGTCATTCGGCAGCAAGGTGGTTGACTGACATTCTAATCCACAGAGTTGGCTGGTCCTGAGTCTGCCAAGAGGCATTTTTTAGGACAAAGCTTCAGCTCCTATCAGTTATCACTGCTCTGCTGATAATGGGGTCATTTCAATTTGCATTAACAGAAGATCCTATTTAGATTTAATTACAGATTTCCTGCACTCTTGCCTGTGCTGACAGGGGCAGGACATTCCAGGGTTTGGGGAGCAGATCAGAATGTGGATGTTGAAGCAATTTTTGCATCTCAGACCCACTTCCAACAGCAAACAACTGAATGCACTTAAGCATACTCCCTATTGCTGAGATACATGGGCTTTAACTTCTTCCTCTGAGGAGCGAATGCAGTTCTCACAGGAAAGAAAGACATTATCATGTGCTTTTAACATTCATGAATGCTTTATTTTGAAGTGCAGGGTCTTCCCAGAAGCAATACAGTAGCCCTACAGGTCTGGAGTCTTTAAAATCTTCTAGGGTTAATGTGGCCACAGCCAAGATTTGTAGCACTGGTGGGAGATTCTGTTCAGTAGCCAACATACCCAGGTAGCATCAGATAAGTGCTTATAAAACAAGGCCAGTGTTATGCACAAGCAACCAGAGTGCAGTAAGAGCCTGCCAAACAGCCACAAAGAGTTCCTGCAATAAGAGAGAAAGACAAACACGCAGAGAAAAATACAGACACTGTAGAACAGCTCTATTAACATTAAAAACTATTGGAGCATCCAAACTTCTATTTCATTGCCCTGATCAAAGCAGGTTCCTTCCTTCCTGTTGCTGGCAATATTACCACGGAGCCCGACACTGGCAAGTCTTTAATACTTAATGATGGCTCTTGCCAATAAAGGTTTCGTGGTGTGGACACATGAGAAGGACACAAAGTGGAGAAAATGAATACTATTGTCATTTTACAGGTGGGCAACTGAAGCCTGGAGGGAAGAAATTTGCCTGAGGTCATGCAGGGATTGTGTAGCGTTCATTGTGAGGCCAACCGTGCTCTTGGTCAATGCTGCTTCTCCATTATTTCGTTCAGACAAACCCTGCAATGCTCCTCCCTGCTCCTTTTGGAAGATTATTCCCACAGGTGAATGCCCTGTGTTAGCAGGAACAGCTTCCTGACATTAAAAAGCACAGATTTAAATGGAAATGAAGCTCTACAAATGAAACAAGCCATAAGCACTTGCTAATTGTATTTGCTTGTGCAACAGTAAAAATACTTCTCTATCCTCAGGAGGCAAACAACTATTGATCCATTTTCTGGACTACTATCTGCAAGATCCATCCCAAAGCTTCCTACCATACAGAAACAAACTGGAGGTTGTTTTCCTTTTATGAAGGCACTACAAGACTATCACTGAAAGGCAAATGTATCTCAGGAGACACTTCTGCTGGTGCCAGAGTGGTGGAAGGGGACGAAGCAAATGAGCAATGGTTGGTAACTCTGATGCCAACAGCCTTTGTGAAATAACCTATAAATGGCTTCAGCAGCAGTTGTACCCTGACCACAAAGTGAATAACTGAAGAATTCATCCATAAATATCTCCTTTTCTTCAAACTATCTTCAGCCAAGACTAAGAAAATAGAGAAACGACATCACTTGCCCTGACGCAGAGTGAGGGCATGCTACTTTAGTCCAGGCAGGTGAAAGCCCACCAGCAACCCCTCAGCATCCATTTGGTGAGGGGATTATGGCAGAGAAGCATTTTAATGGAGGGCTGATGACAGAGCACCGAGGAGGAGAACCACATGCTCAGACCTTAGGCCTTCTTCCCTTTCCCCATGAGGAGGGAAGAAGGAGACATTTGCCAGCATGCATGTAAATCCTGCATTTTTAGAGGTGGCAGGTGAACAGATTCATAAGGGAACATACCCAAGGGCCAGAACAGAGTTTGCACCCCAATTACTTCAGCCTGCTGCTCCACTAAGTTTGTACACACATAGCTCTACACTTGCAGCACATTTCTCTTCCCTGCTCACATGGTTTCTCCCATGATATTTCAGCATTAGTCAGAATAATCTTGACTCCATGGTGCTCCAGGTGTAACTAACCACATGTGCATGCAATGAGAACATTTTACCTACCCAAGATAGAAACAGAATTTTTTTAGGTAGCCGGTCATTGATTTCTGGGTCTAAAAAGGGAAAGAAGAGACATGAATCACGTTGAAAGGAAGTTTTCTCACTTCTAGGATGACAGACATTGAAGAATTAAAAATGGCTCACAAACTAATGAAACTGAGCAAGAAGTGGTGAGCCTGAGACACAGGAGCTGAGTGACATACTGGGGCTGAAAAACCTCAAAGATGAGTCACATCTGATGAAACAAGGAGGTTTTCAGCTTGGAACAAAGAAAGATGGAGGAGGCCTTGCAAGTACAGGTGTAAGGGGAGCAGCACAGTTGTCTTTTACCAGTTTCACCATGCCTATCTTCTGAGCGGGAGAGCTTGGGCAGTTGTTAAACTTCTCTCCTTGTTGGCTATGGAGCAAAAAGAAACACCAACCGAGATTGCAGCTGACGGCTCATTGCAAGCAGTGCTTGTTAATGAAGACAATAAAGCTACAGCATGAGGAGGACCTGCAAGCTAACAGATGCCTGGCTCGTGCAGGAGAGTTTCTTACTGCTTTTCATTACAAAGGCAATTGCATTAAAAGGTATTGCACAGCAACACCGTAAAGACTAGATTGATGGCAAAGCCAAGCAATTCCTCTGAGAACTTTGTAAGAAATATTTAATTTCTCCTCCCTCTCATTTCTCCCCACCTTAAATTTCACATTTCTACATTGAGCATGTTTTGGTTTCTTCTATCTAAAAGTGTATGTTGCTGTGTTTCATTTTGGACCTCTATTTACTTTGCTTTGCCTAGGCATGAGCAAGGACCTCAAGACCATGGTGTCTGGGGACAGTCAGCTTCCAAAAAGCATCTGTCTCCATCAGCCGCCTAGGCAATGGAGAACCAATAAGGATTCCCAGGATGGAATCAGCCTTCAGAAGGAACAGCAGGGACAAAGAGAGGCACACACTTAATTTCCAGGCCAAGCACTAATGTCACGTGACTGTGCTAACAGGCTGAAATCAGGATTTTGTTTCTTGTCAGCTTTTATTGCCAGGCTGCTCAAACTGCCCCCTCTACCAAAACACATGCCTTTTATCTTGTGTATTCTTTTTCATCTTCCCATCTTTTTTACCTGCTTCCTGCTCCCAAGGCTTCTATCAGATTCCATAATTGCTTTGAGAATTTTCTGTAAACAGAAAGAAAAATAATGATTTCCATCTACTTAGTTGTGCTCACGATCATTTCAGGGCTGCTATGTTATATAACCATTTACAGAGAGCCTCAAACTTCTTCTGGTGGGATATTGTATCTTCTCATGTGTTTGTAAGCACCTAGATTAGGAACCCCTTTTACTTTGTGCACCTTCATAAGCATTAACTACATGGAACAACTGAATTCATGGGTTCATCCCATCTTTGGTAACAAGCAAAACTAGGCAATCCTGAAGTAACCACACAGTAAAAGAGCATATCACAGCACAGAGCTAACGCTATTTAGATTATTTTATTGCAGGAAAACATTAGTATTGCTGAGTTTCTCCCATCAAACATGCTACCATGGTAGCAAGGTAGGAAAAAGGGTCTGGTATTGTCTTCTATGATATCCTCCAACTTTGCCTGATGGAGACACTACAGTAGTTAAAATAGAGGATCTGTACTGCCCCTCAGGTGTGGGGATAGCCCTACTATTGCAAACAGCAGATTTCTTCCAAAATTCTTGTTATTTTAAACTTTATATTATATTTCAGCCTCTGTTGTTACAGTTCATGCAGTGCATACATAATGTCATTACATGGCTTTTCTCTCCAGAACACAGAGAGCACAAAACTGAATCTCAAATCACTTCACAGAACTGAAAGAGGAGTTTTTAAAGAGGGCTTGTACTTACCCTGGCACTTCATACTTAGTGCTTAATTTGGGAGTGACTGCTAGAAGGAATAGTTAACCCCTTGTGTTTCCTGAAGCTAGAGGATTTCTGCGTTGTGGAGCAGTTGAGAAAGGGAAGAGTGAGAATGAGAATGACGGTGCTTAGAAGCACATGGGTTGGGCTCTCTACTTAGATGTGGTGTTTTGAAATGCAGAGTTTCTATATAACCTCGCTACTTAAAGGAAACTGCAGTCCAGTAGTGAGGTGAGGTGGGGCATGTTTTTAATGGCACTTGAACTGTGGCTGAGAAAAGAGAGCGCTTGCTCTGAGAAAGGTGTAGCTGCAGGCTTTGCTGCTGCTGCTGTTCAAGCTGCTGCTTTTGCTTGTTATTCTGCAAAGTGGTAATATGAACCTGGTGCAGATTATTTAGAAAGAGAATTGAAATTAATATCCAGGATATGCCCCACAACTTTGGTCTTCTGAGGAAAAGATAAGCTACTCCTGGAATCTGCTAAGAGTGAGATGATATTTTCCAAATGTAAATTTCATTTGCATTTCTGTGGTTGGGTGATTATGTGACAGAAAAAGAAGCTGTTCTACATAAATATAAGGTGCTCATTCGATGCTGCATAAACCGTATTAACTTACAATCAATAGCACATGCCTCAGTTATGGCTGATGTGGAAATATTCTGGATACTCTAAAATAAGAAACCCAGAATATAGGGCGTTGCTAATACTTACAACCCAATTAGTTCAGGGCGTTTGAGCTGCTCTTCTAAGTGGCTTATTTTTATCTGCATGTCCTTAAAAGTTCAAAAGAAAAGCAAACAATATTAGTCCATCAGTCTGGTGTGCAATAAAAGTCAAGTCAGAGCTTACTAGCATGGGATCACCACCAGTGCTGCCCTTGCAGATATTATATTCTGCTCTCCCGGACTGGCTCTGATGATAGAAATCTACAGGAATCTGCCCACCCAGTATTAGTTTTATATTGCAGTAACTTTCTAGATGACTTACGTTCCCAATAATACCAGGTTACTCATTTTAAAGCATACTTACTGGTTAGCAGACTATGGTCTGCAAAACTTCTAACCCCAAACTTCTCGGCGTTGCATTATTTCTGTATTCCTGAGACTACTGGCAGACATACTTCCCACACTCTTACCTGTATTATGTTTTACTCTACCGCTTCGCTGTTTGACACCCTTGTAATTACCTTTGTAAAACCTATTATAGAATGGTGCTGGTCTAAACAAAGAAAGAGCAAGTACTGTGAAATGCAATAGGATGTCATACCTCTAAGATTTTGTCCTGTTGTATGACTAATCCTCTTTCTTCCAATATTTCACTTTTTTCCTAAAAATCAACAGAATCAAATATAACTTGTTAGGGGGAAAGTATTAATATTAAAACAGTAGTATTGGTTAAACTTTCAATGTAAAGACACTAGTAAAAAACCACAAACCAGAACTTCCTATCCATCAAACATTTATCAGAAGTGAGGATTATGTGATCACACTGTGTGTTTGACAGTCTTTCTAGCCCTAGAAATTGTGGCTGATATCAGCAGTGAAGGCAAATCCTATAGAAATGAAATTCCTATCTGTTTGGTAAAAATAGGCAGCAGGATAGAAGACGGAAGCTGAAGCTGGTGTCCATGCTGAGATAAATGCTTTGAGGGTGGCTATAACTATTTTATCAGACCCAGAGGATCTACACAAGCAAGCTGCTTGTGACCACTGGGAAAGCTTGTTTTCATTATTGGCAGAAACTAACGCTCAGCAGCGCCTACATTACGTGTCAGACTGGTCTGACAGGCAGCTCACTGGGGATCACTGATGCTGCAGTCACCCATCACCCGCAGCCTTGCTTAGCCACGGTTGTGTGAGCTAATGCTGAAGGGACGATGGGGGACACACTGCATGTACAGTCACAGACTCAGACAAGATGCTGTACATCAGCCAAGCGTCCTGGCTCTTCTGCCACCACAAACACAGGGGTGGGGGCTCAGTAGCTTGTGGGATGCAGAACGCCGTGAGCAGGAAAGCATCCTCAGGAGTTGGGCACTGTGGGAAAGGCTGGGGGGTGGTGGGACAGGAGCTGAGCGTGAGCCCCCAGCGTGCCCTGGCAGCAATGGGGACCTGCAGCATCCCACCCCTATGGGCAGGAGCATGGCCCGTAGGTTGAGGGAAGAGGTTATCTTCCTCTCCTCGGCACTCGTCAGACCACGTGTGGATACTGCGTCCCCCCAGTACCTGATGGATGTCAGTGAACTGCAGCGAGTTCAGGGGAGGCCCCAGGGTGGCTGTGCAGGTGCACAGGAGGCTGTGCAGGCTCCAGCCCAGCTGGATACAGCCCTGATACATCCTATCCCCCGAGGGATACAAGCTCTCCTATGCTTTGAGCAGGAGGTCAGACCAGAGACCCCCCCCCAGGGTTCCTTCCCACCCGAATTATTCTGTGATCCCATGACTCTGCTGACTCATAAATCAAGTCAGCTTGGTTTATGGAGGCTTCTGCTAAGTAAAAGTATTGCTTTTCTGTAGCTTAGCATGAAATCACAGACATACACACCATTTCAAAATTTTGCTGGAGACTTTGTTATGACAAGTGCTTGCATTTTTAATTGTTTTGCTGGGAAAAAAATAATAATATCTCTTTTATTCATACTGAACAAAAAGAAACTATCAGCCAGTCAAGGGGGAGAGGCAGGAAAAGGAGTTTGTAAGTCAAAACAGTCTACTTTGTTTAGCCCTGTGCTTTTTCAAAGTCTTATGATAGTTCACGGAATATGGAAGATTTTATTTCCAAAAGGCTAATTTAAATCCCAGCTGTGTGTTTAGAAACCTGAGGCACCTCCCACTGGAGGGACAAACCAAGGCATCAACTACCTACAGGCTTGTATTTGCTCCTGTGGTAAAACAGGAGAAGAAAGCCTGTTGGCACAAGGTCAGTTATTATGCCCACAAAATAGGAGATTAGGAAAATGTACAGTTGAAAATTGGTCAGTAGCCAGCTAATATTTGTGAAAGAAAGGTGGACCACATACATCTCTTCATGGATAACTACATGCCTTGGGAGCAATTAATTCGTGATCCACTTTGGGCAGCATCAGAAGAGACCACAAAGACTCAGTAAGCCACAAACTCAAAGTCATTCTGACACGTCCGAAAGCCTGCTGTCAGGCCACCCCTGCACTCAGAGACAGCAATGATGGGGGAGTTTTGTCATGCCAGTGACAGCCAGCAAAATCTTTGGTGGGCCCACATCTGGGCAGAGTTACACATCACAGAACTACCCTGACATGGTCTTCATTGCTCCAGGGCAAGTCCAAACTTACAATCTATTTTTAATAATCTTATGATTGACTCTCACACTCTTTCTTCACATCTCATGCCTATTTCTTTCTTCACAAGGGCATTTCAATACCTTTATAAGTTCCTTTTCCTTTTCTTCCAACCTTCTTGCCAGTTCCTGCAAACATACCTGTCAAATGAAAAGGGTTAGCCACAGGTGAGGGTGGGCAGAGTGAGGCACAGGGAGAAGTCACAGGGTTAATGAGATGGGAGACCAAACACAAGTCTTGCTGTAAGCTCTGCATGTCTCAATACCTATCTATAGCCATTCTTAATGTTAATATGCCATTTGGTTTTATTCCTATTAGAAAATAATGAATCAAATTCTTCCCGCACCAGTTATTTGCGGTTGTTTTACAAGCAAGAAGATGAAGGAAGTGTGTGCACACATGTGTGTTCATGCGTTCAGCCTACAACACATTCCTTACTGTAGTTATATGCAGGAATCAGTGGAAGAGACAGCTGAACAGAAAAAAAAAAGTCCTCTTGCTTGTTTTTACCAATAGCAGCAACTCTGGTCTCAACTGTTCTTGTGCTTGTGTCTAAACTGCAAAGCCTTTAGATGAGAAACTGGATTTTTCCTTATGCATGTAAAATACGTGGTGCACCAAATGCTATCCACGCTTAAGGACCCTTTATACCACAGGTTAGTTCTGGCTTTATCGCCAGCCAGGGTGCCTTTCACCTGCATTCATCCCCAGAAAAGGTGCTCTTGCTCAAGTTAATTAGCCCTTGGGATATAGGGGTGTCTGGACATTTCTGTGCATCAAGTCAAAATGTGTGAACTGTGGGTACTATAGATTTTATCAAATTATTAATAGCAGGATGTGTTATTATTTGACCACTTGCCTTCACATGACTTATGTCCTCTAAACACGGAACCTGTTGATGCTTAAGAAGTTTATATTCATGGAATGCAGAAATCTGAAAATTAAAATCAAATATATGTCATGAAAAATTAAAATAAAATATATGTTACTAAGAAGAAACAATGCATTGGGGAGTAGGGTTTTATTCTCCATTCTCTTTATACAAGGGTTCTTGATTCGTCAGACCTATGTGTTTCTGTTCAAGACGACAGAAAGTTTCCCTGTGAGGCATAGTTATGAAATAGACTGGCACAAAAATGTAAAAATTTCTAAAGTTGTGTCTTTGCAAGAACAGATGTTTTAGTTATGCTTCCCATTATGGACATAACTTATTTTCAAAACATACCTGAAATGCTAAGATAACAATAGGTGTCACTTAAGAACACTGGAAAGATGAAGGCTATATTCAAGGCAAGTCCTCAAGTACCTTGAAATGTATTTTGGCCATATTTTCTGGTTGTCTTTAATTGTCAGGAAGTTCACAGTATTTGGAAAGTATATAAATAAACCCTGGTTTTTTTCCTTCTTTACAATTAGCTAAAGTAGAATATCACCTGACCTCACAAGTTTTCTTTTACTCTGATGCTGTAGGCAAATCTTTTAGTGTGTGATTGTATCTGTGGTCCCTCCCTGTCTCTGCCCAAAAGCACATGAAACAGAGGGTGAAAGCCATTTTGAATCACCCAGAAAAATTCTGCTGACTGCAGTGAGACCAAGGAAGTACAAGCAACTTGCCCACTGTGTCACCATGAGTCAGCTGCAGGCGTTACAAGATGGTTGTGGGTCCTTGACCACAGACCCATTAGCAGCTCCCATCCTACCTCCTCCATCTGCCACTCCAGTTCTTTCTTGACCATTGCAGAAGTGAAGCAAGCAACATCTTTCTGTCTCATCTCAGCCCTTGGAGGCACAGGCGATGTCTGAAAACTACAGAATTACAGTGTCAGGTGAAGGATCACAGCCTGGGCTACCATTCTGGTTACATGAAAACAGGCAACGCAAGAGCAAGAGCTTTAAAACCTAAATTCAAACTTTACCTTACCTTTTGCATTTCTTTCCTCCCCCCATGTATGTTTCTTCTTGTTACATGAGATGATTATAAAATAACTGAATCAATCTTTCTTATGTAACACCAAGTTAATCCCATTTTCAACCAATTAAAGGTTTTGAAGAGCTCCCCAAAATATTTTATTGCATTCACTTTTTTCTGCACTTTTTCATTGTCTGACTTGGCCAAGAAGTAGATGCACCAAAATGTATAGGGAAAACCCTTATCTTGCATTTGGTTTAGCCTAACAAGAAAAGGAAGTTGACAAAATCTCAGAAAGAAATTGTTCTCCTGATGAGTTTTGAGTGGGCTGGGAAGTGCCTGTACTTCTGCTCAGGCCTATGTGACACCAGAAAATGTCCACCTTGTAACCTTATTATGCTAAATACTCCAAAAATTGTTTGCTTTCTGCTTGTTCTAGAAGACACAATAATGACGGAATCTGCTCAGACTGCACTCACCTCTTGAAATGTCTGTTTTCACTGAGGGGCTGCTTATTGTCATCAAGAAGTTTGGAAACCATCTTGCTGAGATCTGTCTTTGCACTCTATAGATAAGGTCACATCTGAAAACGGTATCTTCCTACAAAAACATTGCACAGAAAAATCTGTTGTTTCGCACTAAACACTGTGTCATGTCCCATCTCCTGCAGAGCTGGAATGAGATGCTCAGGTGGACTATATAATTTGCTCTCCCAAATTCTTCATGTCTGACAGACCTCACAGTGGGTTGTCTCTTATATGTTTGTAATACCAGATTTTTTTCAGATTTTGAGACAGGCTGGTAGAAAAACCAATCCTCATACCAAGCTCTAACAGAGCAATACAATTTATTTCATAGTAGCAACTGCCATAAAAATGCAAAAGGCAAACACAAAACCCCTTGGCTCTTTTTTTTAAACCATGGTAAGTCTAATTTTAATTTCAGTACTGTAACTGCTGAATTTATCCCTATTTCCCCTTTTAGGCAGGGCATTTGGGCACAAATAAGCTCAAGGCCATCGTACAGGATATAAGGGACTCGGCCAGAAACAGCAGTCCCCATCCAGGCTTTGGCTAGGAGGATCCCACAGGCACAGGACCATGTACCCATGCCCTGAGGGATGCTGCAAGGGAGGGGGCTGTGGCAGCTCACTCTACCCCTGCTCAGCAGAAGGAAGTATTGGGTGAGGCTCTGACACTATTTTCTTTTTTTTTCTTGATCCCAAGCACAAAAAGCTGTGCTGAAATTCTGCACAGGCTTTCAAGGACAAAATAGTCTGCAGGAAAGGAGCTTTTGGAGGCGTTTCCCACTGATAGCTCTGCTGCCCTATTTATACAGCGAAGGGATTGAGCTCTTCCTCTGGCATTCACGGCAAGGATGACAGATATAAATTGAGGGACAGATTTGGGACAGCTGCCCTTCTGAGTGCTGCAACTGCTTGGCTGCTGCCATGGATGCACCCTGCAGCCCCGTGAGGGTCTATGGGCAGGACTGGTGGCCGTGCAGCTGGGCATAGCACCAAAATCCCTTGGCTCACTCCAAACAAACAAGACTACAGGGTGAGAGGTAAAAGGGGGGGTGTAGGCAGGGTGCCAGAGGAAATGCAGGCATCTCAGTCCAGCAGTGTGAAACCTCTGACATAAACCAAATTTTTACTGAATAGAGCACATGAGAAGAAAGATGAAGGAGGATTCACACAACACTATACTCTTAGATATCATCTCTAAAATGTGGGATAATCCCAGCTAATCCAGACACTCACACTTTGCTCCTAGGGAGGATGACATCCCCCACTCTCTCTTCTCTCTAAAAGCAGTGTTATTTAAGCGGCTTTATGTGCCTTGAATCTCCTCAATTTGGCCATCTAGGCAGACAAATGACCTTAGATTTTTACAAAAGTTTGTCTTCTGCATTACCCTGTAAATACTTGCACTGTGGAGGGGAAGGAGTGGAGGGCCAGAGGGCCCTGAGGCATGCTTGCATTGTCCCTGCACAGTCTTTCACCAAAATTCACCACTGTGGGCCAAGCAAGCAGAGACAAACCTGGCAAGAACTCACAAAAAACCCCCAGAATTCTCTTCTACACCTTCACACCATCCTGCTAGGTAGACTTATTTACATGTCCCCCCCCCAAAGGTGGACCCTGCATCCAAGACAAAAAGAAAAGCCAGCAAAATAAGAAGGAAATGAAGGAAAACCTGGAGTAGAAAGTAAAAATTAAGGTCAGAGGTCCATGCTTTCTGACTGCAGATGATGAATTCTTTTCCAAACATGGTTACAGATATATCTACCACATCCAACTACCAAGGCTCTTGGGTACAGTGAGGTGGCATAAAATAATAATTTCTTAGTTAACAGACCCTACTCAGCATCTTGCCTTAGTATTCCTCCAAGAAGACTCAGTTTTCCTCCCAACTGAAAGAACCCTGCCACCGTTCCTGCAGTGGCACTGTCCCTGACGTGGCTTTTGCATCCACAGGTTTGGTGCAGGTAGGCTGAATTTCCACAGCATCCTCAACCAGAGGGGCATTTCCCTCCCATCAGCGTGGCAGAGGGGGGAGCAGTGTGCAGCGTGGGTCGAGCGGGGCAGGCAGGGGTGAGCAACCACGCCAGAGCTCGCTGGCTGCGTGGGCTTCATGCCACCTTCCTGTTGCATGACCACAACCCCAAAGAGCCGAGAGGTTCAGTGAAGCTGCTCCTCACATTGCCCGCTCGACCCCCCCACCATCTGACAGCTCCTGGCCCCCGTTCTCTTGGATGGAGGATTTTGGTCTCAGGGGATCGCAACCTTGGGCAGCTCACCTGACCTGATCCAACGATGCACCCCACCTGGCAAGATGTAAGGCTTGTTGGTTTTGGCTTGTTATATTTCAGTTTTGCTTTGAAATCTCTTTCTTCTGATGGTCATTCTCTCAGGTACCAGTCACGTCAGTGGAGCTATTAATTCTCCTTGTGAACAGTGTATATAATTTCCCTGTGTTGGTTCTGTCAGCAAAGCAGCTGAGCTCCTGGGGCAGAGAGGCAATTAATTTTGTAACACAGGGCTGCTTCATATTCAGGACCCAGTTCAACAAAGCACTTAAGCAAAGGAATAATGACTGACTTGAATGGGAATATTAGTGCTTAAAGTTAATTGTGTGCTTTTAAAATTGGGCCTTATATCATGCCAATCAAATCATTAATCTACTCAATTACAAGCTCCAGCTAACAAATACATGTCCTGGACTTTCTTTCCTCAAAAGGGGAAACAGATGCAGATAGGGCCTTGAAAAAGCTATCAACATTCTATATTAACATAGCAAAGGCTAAAAATGTGTTGGCTTGCTCCTTGCTAACTCTTACCAACCAGAAAATACAGTGTGCCAGAACTTCACTGACAATCAGTCAAATGCTGTAATGAACAAATGGACTACATACTAAAAGGCAAACAGGCAGTCTCAGTGGAATCTGAAAACTAATTATTTTTTGACATCACATGAGTTCTGAGATTTCTAGGATGCATAACAGTAGGCCCACCAAAAAGTACACCTGAGTGACAGAAGGATTAACCGCACAGGGAACAGCAGGAAAGCCAGGATGCTATCTGCAAGGTTATGCAGATAGACCTGAAGGCCATGATTAGAAGTGATATGTAGCTGTGAAACCAGATATATTCTCACAAGGGCATAGGCTACAAGCAGGCCCATGAAACAAAACACGTCGGAGCTCTTGCTAATCAGCAAATGATATCTTATGCTGTACAACTGTACTTAGACTACCCATGGAGACAACCTAACCTAAATAAATGGATCAGGTTATCGATTAAACCACATGCTGCTATAGGAGAAGACTACAATGTCAAAATTTTCAACTCTTTCAACAAAAATGGTGTGATGGGCAAAAACTGTGATGTAGCTGTGGTTGGATTGGTTCATATAGCAAGCTACTGGCTCATGACCTCTTCATTTGCCATGCTATTACTGAGGTCTGCGGTAAGCAGCCCAGCTAGGCTGTTTTTCAGAGGTAGTCTCTGAGAAACTACAGATGCTAAAGGTAGATATGGCGCTACATGCTAATGTATGGCATTCAAGAACCTGGACCAAATTATTGCTGCAGTCCATGTGTGATCAGCTGGAGCTGGCATTATTTCCGCTAGTCCCCAGATGAATTTCTCACATAAATTTTAAACAGAAGAATGATTTTGCTGTTGTTAGTTTAGATTCATCATGTAGTTTGTTTTTGTGACTCCGTGCATTTTAGAGATGTTCTCTACATCAACCTAGAGGGACGGGTTAGTGTAGCACACTGAAGTCTTCTTTGGAAGTCCACTGCCATGACTGCGAAATGGGAACTAGAAAGCTGGCTGTTATGATAATTAACATGCAGTTTTAGTTGTGTAGGTGTGTGATGTGTTAGCAGGGAGTGTTTATTTTAGTTCAGACATCTAAAACCTATATTCAACTATGTTCAGCTATGGACTATAAAACAAGTCTGTCTAAACCAAGACATTGCTGTATTTGTGTATGCACGTGTGTGTGAATACATGCATGTAAAAGGATAGGGAGAAAAAAAGCAATAGCTGCCTAAGATTAGATACTTTTGGCTTTGCATCCACTTCTGAGAAGACCTAGACATGGGAACAACATCCAGCCTTCCAGGAAGAAGCCATGTCTTGACTACAGAGGGAGAGGGAGTGAAGCCTTAAGACTCTTTTTCCCATAGGCAGGGTAGCACAGAGGGTCACTGTCTGAAGCAGTGATGGTGTAGGAAGTGAGACAAGAGGCCTAGGTAACTAGGAGGTTGTTGGCTTGGCTCCATTTAAAACAGCAAGAGCTATTTCTTTAAAGAAGCTTTACCTTAACTGCCAGCTCAGACTGTGAGCTCTGTCAGGCAGTGAATGTCTCTCAGCAATGTACGAAACGCAGCCGGTGCTATGGGGCTCTCATGTTGAACGCCAGCCCCCAAGCACTTCCATAATGATTTCCATTTTAGCAGCTATAGCTCAAATGAAATATATTTAGGTTCACTGTTCAGCTGACTCAACAGAAAGTATCAGCCTGGTCTTCCAGTTCATCAGATCTCCTGGAAATATCACCAAAACAGCATGACTGAAGCAAATAAGGGAGGTACAGACTTCAGGCTGAGCATCCCAGGCAGATCTGGTTAACCCTAGCAGCTTGCTGGCAGCTGTAGTGCCAGCCCTCTCCCTCCTCTCCCTCCTCCCAGCATTTAGCGAATTGGAAATGCTGTCTCCAAAAGGAGGAAGCTGGCTCTAAGAAAAACCTAGACAGAGACAGTTGGCTTTGTTCTGCTCAAATTTCCCCATTCCCTGACTTTTGGGTGCCTGATTTTGCAGTCTCAGTGGTGTCATATGCCTGACTTAATGCCTTTACTTCTAATTTCTTTTTTCTGCTTGTGCTCCTTTACATGTTATGGCTCTCTTCTTTCCTTGAGACATCACTGGCTCTTTACAGACCACGTACTTCACGCTGTGAAAGTACTGGGCTATCGCTCGCAATTGCTTACCAGATAGCCCTCCCATCCACCAGAGGAAGGTGAAATCTTGTGGTTGCCAGATGCAGAGAGCGTCACTTAGCAAGACAAAGGTTTTGACTGTTCTGTGGTCCAGATGTCTGTCCTATTTAGGCAGCTGAATGGTCATTTATATTTCATTTATCCAGAGATTTCTTGCGTGGGTATGGGTAAAAAACCCCACATCTGATTTCATCCCTGCTCTGCATCCAGCATGAGGTTTCAAAGTGCAATTTCATTGTTTATTCAATGGGATTTTTTTAAAATCCTCTGTTATTTCCAAGTCTGTCTGCTCAGAGAAGAATGTCTGCCATGAATACTCAGATAGTGGATGCCTGCATCTTGTTTTTAGTAGACACAGTGCTTAAAGTATTTTGGCTTCTCTTCCATGTGGTTGGAAAGACTGGATTTTCCTGTATTTTTTTTTTTTTAAGCTAGATTTGGCAACCATGACAACCACATGCCAACATCTGAACTGGGATAAAAATAAGGATATTTTTATGCCTTACTTGGATTAGCTTTTCACCTCAGACAGTTCCCAGAGGCATGGCCCGTTGCTTAAGGCTGGGAACCTTCCCAGCATACCAAGACTTCTGTGCTTCTTCCAGGAGAGGAGACGGACAAAAGGTGACTCCAACAGAGAGAGCTGTGGAGTTCCTTGCATTTCCAGTTTGCTTTGCAGAAGTGTCACACACTTTTGCAGCAAAGGAGCTGACATGCTGTAAAATTTCAGGACATCTCTCTTGCTCTGAGTGTTTTCACTGCTTCTAGTATCTAATCTACCATTCTTGTGTCTAAGCTGCTTCCCTCTCCTCACTCACTTTGACCACGTTTCACTGATAAACTGCACTGGAAAACCCAAACAGCACAATATAGATTGTCATTGCCTCAAAACCAGTTCTGTCTGCCCATAGGCAAACTTGTTCCCAAACATGGCCACCACAATAGCAGAAGCAAAGGATGCTTTCTGTTTCATTCTCTGCACAGCATTGCACAGCACAACCAACCAACACCGTTCTTCAGACATTGCAGCAAAAAACATGCCTGAAAGATAAACCCTCCAGAGAATTCATTGCCAAGGTGGATAACTCAAGGCTTCAGCAGCTGCTCTTGACCACTGCCTGCTGCTCTTTTGTCTTGTGGAAGATACAAGAAATATTTGTAAAACAGATCCATGCCTCTTCTGGCTAGTAAATGTCAGCTAAAATTAACTGTGCCCTATTCTAGCAGAAATTGTTCACTTTTTCCTCTTAGAAGGCAGTTCATTGGCTTTTCTGAAGAAGTTCAATAATCTTTTCAATGTTCAAATGATCTACACATGATGCAGAGACCTTAGTAGTTATCACTGTATCACTATGATTCCAAGGGAAAAACACTGGAGAAAATAGTAAGCAATCAATACAAACAACAAGCATCTACCATGTTTACTGAATACTTCTGGTCAAGTCTATACACATAGAGAAAATTTGTACAAATTACTGAAGACATTTTCTTGTAAGTTGGGGTGACATCTTGATACTTAAACTCTTCAGTCTCCTTGCAGCCTTCCTCAATCTAGATTGTACTGTATTGCTCACTCACTTGCATAACATTCCTGGAATGACAAAAGTCGCAATGGGCAATATCTGTTTCTGTCTCTCAAAAGCTTATCCACTATCCTCTGCTTCATTGCTCAAAGAGATACTCAGAAGCAATGAAGAGGTGTCCTCTGATCTGCTCACAGCAACACACCAAGGATATGTGTTTACAACTCCCATTTTCATCAGATGTAACTGTAGTCCTCACAGAGATGTTGTACTGCACAGAGTAGGAAACAACACTTGGCTGAAGACTCGCTGGCTCAAGCCACTCGTGTCCATCAGCACTTTGATGCTGCTAGTGTTTTCTTCTTCATGATGCATCAGACATTTATTGTAGGAGGTTGAAAGGGTTTTGCAGCCTATGGTGTTGCGCAGAACACAGAGCGGTTATTTGGTTGAACTTCTGGTCCATTAATATGTAGTTTCTGAATGCTAGAGAAAGGCCATGGTAACTCAAGTGGCAACTGCCAAGCTCTAGTATTGTTCTGATTATATTAACTTTCTCCAGACATCTAGGAATTGGGAGAATGTGTTATCATGTTCACATGCTTTTGACCCTTCAAAGACTGCTACTGTTGAGCTGAAAGAGAGTCAAATATTTCTCATCTGAAAGAGTAAGAAAAAAATTGGGAAGGAGTGGGAAGGAGAATGACAGACAGACAGGTGGTCAGGAGGTGCGGTCTGTTCTTCTGGTGACAATGACCTTGTCTTCACACCTGCCTCCACACCCTTTCTCTGTCCCATTTTGCTCCTCTGCTCCCCTTTATCCTTAATCCTCACCTTGCTATGTTGCAAGACTCTATTTGCACACAAGAGAAAAGAACTGGACAGCAAATTGAAGAGAAAAGGCGTGAAAGTTAAATGCTGTATTGACTATGTATTTGCTTAAACTTTTTTCTCTCTCTTCATGGTTCTGTAGTTTGTGGGAAACTTTGTAAAGTTCTGTTGCTTTTCTCTGGAAGCGATAGTACAAATCAACAGTTTTCTCTTGTAAAGATTAAGGAGGGAGTTGAAGGCTTTCCGGTTTCTGGTGTGATTTTTTTGGTGGGCATGGTCAAGCTATCAGATAAATTACTCCCAAAATCAAGCAGATGAGCAACAACTGTTGGCTTACTACTATATTTTTTACTGCCTACCTGAGGGATGTTTTACCCTGGCAGACGCATGGACATGTCTGTGCCTTCAGGGACCCAGTCTTGGGAGATGTTGCAGCAGGGCTGCCACCAGCCCTTGTGATGCAAACAGTGGGCATGGCAGGCAGGTTCCGTACCTGATGCCAGCCTTGTCTCCACCTTCACCAGTGGCCACCAATACCATCAACTACTCACAACCCACATCCCACAGGGCCCAATCTGCAGGACCTGATGTTCATCCAAGGCTGCTGAGAATTGCTGTTACTGTCACAAGGACACTCTCCATTATCTTTGGAAGGCTGTGGCAATTGGTTATGGGGCAAATCTGTCTGGAAATAGTATCCAGGCTCATAAAAGATGAGGGGATTGGGAACAGTCAGGAAGGCCTGACTGAGGGCAAATCCTTCCTGACCAGCCTAATTGCTTCTAGGATGTTATGTCTGGCTCTGAGGATGAGGGAGGAGAAGTGGATGTTGTATACTTTGACTTTAGCAAGGCCTTTGGCACAATTTTCCGTAGTATCTTTATGCCAAATTGATGAGATATGGTTTGGATGGATGACAGTAAGTTGGGTGGAAATTTGGCTGGCTAACTGGGCTCCGGGGGTTGGGACCTATGGTATGAAGTTTAACTGGCAACCAGCTACGAGCAGCATTTCTCATGTGATATTGAGGTCAATACTGTTTAACGTCTGTATTAACAACCTTGCTGATGGGATGGAGTGCACCCTCAGGCAGTTTGAGGATGATGCCAAATTAGGGCAGGTGGCTGGTACACTCAAGGGCAGGGATCAAGGCCATTCAGGGGGACCTGGACAAGCTGGAAAAACAGGCTGACAGGAACCTCATGAGAGTCAGCAAAGGCAAATGCAAAGCCCTGCACCTGGGAGAAAATAAGCCCATGAAACACTATGGGCTGGACACTGCCTGTCTAGAAAACAGGTCTGCAGAAAAGGGCCAGGGGGTACCTGGTACAGTAGTTGAACATGAGACCTGGCAGCCAAGAAAGCCAACCACATCCTGGGCTGCATTTCCAAAAGCATAGGCAGATCTTATTGCTCTCTCCAACTACCTCATGAGAGGCAGTAGAAGAAGATGGAGATGGATGCTTCTCAGAGGTATGTAGTTATAGGACAAGAGGCAATGCATATAAGCTGCAGCATGGGAAATTCCAGTTAGTTGTTAGGAAAAAAATATTTTCACTATGAGGGTGGTCAAACATGGCAGCAAGGGCCCATAGACGATGGGATGTCCATTCTTGGAGATATTAAAACTCCACTGGACCAGACACTGAGCAACCGGATGTAAGCTGGCCCTGCTTTGAGTGATGGGTTAAAACAGATGACCTCCAAAAGTCCATATCCTATATTAGCCTAGGACTCTGCAAGTAGATCAGTCTGCAAGAGCCATGGGTAAAGCTACATTTCCAAGGAAAGTGCAAACTTTACTCCTCTAGGAAGCAAAGTCTCAGGGATATTTAATGCTCCATGTAAGTGATGAGAATGAGCAGCTTCTTAAAAACTTACAGCTGCTTTTGGCTTGAGGCAACAGTGAGGTTACTGGATTTCACAGGTTCACAGGTCACTTTTTCACAGTGAAAAGTTTAGTTCTGGAAGACTCCCTTACTGTTACTGAAAGGCAAAATACAGCCTACAGGTTAAAGCATAAGACACAACATTAGGAGAAAAGTAGTCTAATTCTGATTCAGTAGTAGACTTGCTAAGTGACTTTGAATAAGTCATTTGAATTCTTTTATGCCTTACCTTCACAATAGGTAATATAGGACTAGTAAGCTATTACACAGTTGAGACAAATTCAACACTGTTTTTAATTTTTGCAGTTGGCTGTAGTGGAAAATATTGCTGTATGTTTTAATTTGATGAAAGCTCTTGCTATGTCTTTTTTACATTGAACTAGTTGTAAGTTTTAAACTGCAGATCACTAAAATCTTGCAAGAATATTTTCTAAGCTCAACCAGCAATTGGAGCAATAGTTTCCTTATTAAACCTTAAAAAGAGCGGTTAAACATTGCTAGGCATAGTATTACATTTTCTCCAACCATTGCTTTTTATCTTGTAGAATCTTAACATAGGGATAGAACAGAACATTTAATGAACTTTTGGATTTAAAAGTCCCCAAGCATATCCCCTTAACTTGGAAGAAAGAGAATATCCTTATTCTGAACACTTTTATTATTCATAGTGAAACTCCTGGGAATGTATCTTCAAGAGAAACGAGTTTGTCCTGCTACTACTTGCACGGCCAGGTTTTGCAGCTATTCTGCTGCACCACTGATTGAGAACAACATTTTGAAATTAAAGGGAGTGAAGGAAGAGTAGCACCTTTGCATGCACCTCTGCTGCTCTGCCAGATTTCTGGTAGCAGATAGATAAACTGGTTACAATTAAGAATATAGCCAACAGTGTATAATGAAGAGGATCATGATAATCTCATAGCAAATCTCTGCCAAGACTTTCTTCTTTTCACATGCCTTATTCTCTTCATTTATAAAAAGACTGAGTCAGTGCTTTTCATTTATAAAAAGACTGTAGTGTGCAAAAAGCACACACAGAGCGGGTACTTGCATCTCTTTGGAAGACTACTGCTTGATAACAAGACAGAAACATTTCAGGAGTACCAGAACGCATTCAGCCTTGCAGGCTCCCCTGCTTCAGGTTTACTACATGTATTTTACCACTGCATCATAAGGAAAGTTCCTGCAAGGGCTCTCAAATCAATATATTCACCTCTCAGGTGTTATGTGAGCAACTGAGCAAATGCTGCTGAGAGACTGAGTGTCCTTCATACCACAGGAGAGAAACACCTGTATCTATATATCCACATATGTGACTATAAATGCATACTCCCGCGTCTGCTTTTTCACTTTCAGTCCAATTAGTCCTCTTTCTTCCTTGCACCTGTAACTGCTTACAAGCAGATATATTTTGCAATAACTGGAAATATTTAATATGTATTGAACAGAACAAGAACATATAAAACCCCCAAACACATCATCATCAATAAACTTGATAGACAAGATGATAGCAATCGGTCCAGTCACACTTGTGAGCTGTTTGTGGTCTATGGGCAACGGGTGACATTTCAGGAAGCAGACAGAGCTGGGTTGCAGTTGCAGTTCCTCCGCAGAACTTCTTTGCAAAGTCGGGGAGTTGTACAGAGCGAAGCGAGTCTCCTGCTGTGCTGCTGGAGAGTCCACGGGTAAGTGCTGCAAAGGTACTCAGCAGAAGTACTGGAGGCAGACATGCAGAAGGGAGTATTTAATCCCTCACCTTGGAGAGGAGGAGGGAAATATTAAATTCAGATGAGAAGGCTGCAGATCTGGATGGAGCTTAACAGTTCCTGGTTGGAGGTGAGCTGAAAGCAAAGCTGGGAGGAAGGGTTGTAGGATGGAAGTTAAAAGTGCTTCGGGTTTTTAGTCCACTGCAGCAGTTGTGAATGTCAGATTTTGTGAAATCTGTGGAAGCAAAGTAGAAGGTAGTTAAAAGTGTATTTGGGGAGTCAGCGTTGCAGGAAGGGCACCTGGGCTCCTTTTACAATAGCATCCATATTTTCATAATCCTTTCTGAAAATTAATATATCAAAAGAAAATGTAAACCAGAAAGACAAGAGTGGTGTTACTGGTTTTGTCAATTGATCTTTAAACAAAGCATAAGAAGGGAATTTCCATAGTGCTTCTACTAGCTTTCTCATAGGCTTTGATACTCTTTCATGAAGAGCAAATTTTTCCAAATCACCTCCAATGCTGAGGATCACAAGTACCCCTGATACTCACAGGGTCACCAGCTCTGCCTTCACTTCAGTCCTTTTGGACACCTTCCTTGATGCTCTCAGACACTTGCAGAGCTCTGCAAGGACAGCTGGTGAGTGGTTTACTGTCCACTTCTTGAGGGGCTTTGGATAGCTGGCTTAGCCACTGGTTGTCTGCTCCAATACTGATTTTTACATCCCTGTTCTCCTGTTGCTCAGCATGTACAGGAGGCCATTAGGAAGGCAACAAAGGAATCCTGGGTGACAGGTTTTTTCATTTCATTGATGTTGCAGCGCTTTCCTTTGTTAGCCAGGAAATGCAGCTGAGTGTCTTTCTCAGTTATCAGGGAAAAGAAAAGCATGCACTGAGTAATACAGATAAATCAGACAAGATAGAGCTGTGGCTGGAGGACAGAGAAAAGTGATCAGAAGGTACACCAGCAAAAATGACCCCTGTCACCAAATGCAGACTGGTGTATGTGTATATTATTCAGGCTACGCAGTGGTGTTCTGTTTGGACTCCGTAACTTTGCTGGGTGATCATGTATCAGGTGCATTGTTTTTATCTCTGTAGCAGCAGTGGCAGCTTTTTTCTCCCCCTATCATGAACCCACAGCTCCACGCCCCTCCTGCTGAGAAGACAAAGTGGCAGAATTGGTTTTTCACCTTGCATTTTGAACTGTACTGCTGCAGTTCTCATCTTTGTGACAGCATTATCAGTTGAAGTACATAAACAACTTGCAGCAGGGAAAACTAGGCTGCAGGTTTGAAGGGCACCAGATACCCCACAATAACTGTCCATACACTTGCTGCTGTCTAGGAGCATGTCACTACATGAGAGCTTAAATCTCCCCAGTGTTCTTAGCATCGATGGAAAGGCATCGCTCCTTTGAGTATGCTGTTTATGTTTGGCCTCCCAAAAAAGGGTATCTGCTGCTCGTCAGCTGGTGAACAAAACACAGACTCCTCTTCCCAAGAGAACTGCTGCAAAAATCACACATTATTCAAAAGCAATGCTGAGGGCAGTAGGCTACTTTGCCTTGCTTTGTTGCATCATTATATGCTATGGGGTTGTGCTTCATTTTGGTATGTAAAGGAGCGAGCTGTTCAAGTACATTGTCAGAAGCAACTGGAGTCTGAGGAGATTCTGCTTGCCATTTTATAAGTGAAAAAACTAGCAAAATGAATAACTGGATAAAATAGTTGGAGTCCCGTTATCATTATATATAGACTCATATAATGGTGACATTGTCATGACATCTAGCTGATCTTCACAAAGTATCTGAATACGTTTCAGAGCTAGATGGAATAAAGTGACTATATGAACGAGCTGCCCCAGATTGTTTCTTACCACATCTTCTCCTTACTCAAGCGCAGAAACTTCTGCAGCACAATATTTTATTTTGATAAGTTGTTGTGCTTTTTAAAAATAAATGTGCTGTTATGAATTTCCATAAGAGGTAAGAGAAGCAATAGCTTTGGTAGAGAGATTGCACCAAATCTGCAGCTTTGTGGTGGTTCTTGGTTCATAGTTCTTAGCTCCAGAGCCATCCCAGAAAGGGACCACATCAATCACTTTGTTCTTATCTTAAAGAGTCTCTGGGAAATGAAGCTGCTCCTCATGATCTTCATTCTGAATCTAGGAGTAGCTGCTTTAAAAAACAAGGCTAGGTCTGTAGAGAACCTTGAAGAGAAGAAACAGGGTCCTGATCTTGTATAGGAAGTTGGGGTTTGAGGTAGAAGACTGTTTTACCTCTGCTATAGCATGGACTGCTATACGTGCTTGCTGCAGCCATCCATATCAGCTGAACCTCCCTAAACTTCATCTCCCAGAATTATGTGCAGCTGCTGTTCATCCTCAGTGTGACACAGGTATCACAAACAGAGATCAGACCATCATTGGGTCTGCCTTCCAGGCAGCCACAGCTGATGGGAGGTTTTACATCTTTATTTACATCACAAGGTGACAAATATATTGGTGTGGATAAGCAGGCGTGGCTTTATATGGGCCTGCCTAGTTTGATCTCTCCCAGGCTTGTATCTCAGCAGCTGAGGCACCAGGCAGCCGTCAGCTTGGTGGTGGGAATGCTTGCCTTCCTGCTGCATCCTGGCACAAGCAAATGATTGCAGGTGTGTTGTTTCTGCTGCAGGAGATGGTATGAGGCCTCCCAGCTTGAGCTGTACATTTCTTAGAGCTTGCCTCTTTTCATTCACTGACCTCCTACAGGGAAGGATAAACAGCTGAAGCAGGTTTTGGAAGAAAGGTATTGTCCAGGTATTTGGCTTCACAATAGGGGTTATTTTGAGCATATAAGAAGGTGTTAGCGGTATAGTTGGCATTGTTTGAAGGAAATTTTGAGACCGATAGCTGTCAAACGATGAAGAGGTTGATATAAAGGTGGGTTATTTAGGAGAAAAGTACTTGTCATCCTACAAAGGCCATTGCAATGACTTTATTTGCCATTCTGTGATGCTTTCCATGATGAAACTTTTTGCTCAGTGAATGAGGAGATAGCCATGGACATCATCTACATGCATTTTAGCAAGGCATTTGACGTGGTCATCTTAATAACCTGTTAACAAGCTGGCAAGATATGAACTGGACAGAGGGGCCACAGGATGGGTGGAAAGCTGGCTAAAATGCTGAGATGAAAGGGTGATGTCTAAGGGTTCAAAGTTGAACCAGCAGCTAGTCACAGGTGGAGTTCCTTGGAGGTCCATACTGGGCCTGATACTATTCAACAGCTTTATAAAGATTTGGGAGGATGGGCTTGAATGCACCCTCAGCAAGTTTGAAGATGGCAACAAACTGGGAAGAGAGAGATGCTAAAAGGAAGAGCCACCAGAGAGACTGTGCCAGACTGGAAGACTGGGCCAACAAGAACTGCATGAGGTTTAACAAAGATAATTGTTAAATCCTGCACCTGGGACAGAGTAATCCCATGCAGCAGTGTGTGTGGGGGGGTGTCTGGGAGGTCTGACTGCCTGGAGTGCAACCTTAACGTGTGCCCTTACAGCAATGAAAGAAAACCGTGTCATGGGCTGCATCAGCAAGAGTACAGCCAGCAGGTCAAGGATGTGATTATTCCACTCTGCTTAGCACCCGTTAGGCCACACCTGGGGTGTTCTGTCCAGGCTTGGTCTTCCTGGTCCAAGACAGACACTGAAAAATTCAGAGTGGCAGAATCTCCCTTGCTAGAAATATTCAAAGCTTGGTTTGATGGGACCCTGGATAGCCCAGTCTAAGGCCTTGCTTTCAACAGGAGGTTTGACCATAAAATCTCCAGAGGTCCCTGCCGACCTGGATGTTTTTATGGTTCAGCAGCCACAGTAGACACAAACTGGGATGTGGACATGGCTTTCTGCAGTGTCATGCAGAGGTACTGAATCTAGCTCTGGGGGAGCTAACTGAAGCACTGAAAATACTATAGCCTCTAAGCCTGGAAAACTGGGATAAATTTGACTAGAGACAGTGTCACACCAACAGAGATTTATCGCCAACTACCTATTTAAAGCTAGCTTAGATATTTCTGCATAGCATTGCATTCCGAATTGCATGCATACCTCAGACTCACATGGTAACATGCATATCTTCTTTTGCCAATGCCATACAGAAAGACTGCATGAATTCTACCCTTTTACCCCTAAAACAACATGTGCATGCTGCTTCTGAATCTGAAACAAAAAGGTTCAGGGAAAAAATACTTCAAAAAGAGCATAACAAAATATAATGGTGGAGCCTCTCACCAGATTAATTGACTTCTTCCTAACCTAGAACAGGTCTCTGGTGCACAGCTGAAATTAAGTTCATATGAGGATAATCTTAGGTGTGGGAGTGGAATGAGCTCAGATGCCCAGTAACTTTTCTAGGGGAAACTGCATCTCAAAATTAAGTGGAGATAGCTTTTGATACAGAAGTCATTATTTTATTGTCAGCTCACTGAACAGAACAAAATCTTTCTTCTTAAGTGAAATTAAGGGGAAAAGCGTTTTAGCCAAAGAAAGAGGCATAAGGAAAATCTGGAGTGGATACTCAATAGGCATTGCTTTATCTACACTTTTCATTGTGCTAATGGTTCTTAGCAGTGAATGGTGAGATCTCTCACCGTGAGGGCTGTAGAAATCCTTGAATGACTTTCAGTGATGATCCTGATTTGGTGGCGCAGAGAGAAAAGAAAGCTAGCAATGGGAGTCTCTCTTCAGTGAGTTGATGCTTCTCGTTTCCACTTCAGTAGCACAAGTGAACACATTAACTGTGTGCTTTATTTTCTTAATCTCCCCAAATTCTCAACATCACTGATACCAACAGGAAAGCTATTTTGGGGGACATCTCTTCATTAGTGCTGAATGTGCTAACTTGAGAACCAGAAGCAATGGGGCTAAAAAGATATATTACTATGGCCAGTCTAACAAATCCCATTGAGAAGATAAAGGGCATGTCACTGCCCTGATGTGGCTATTTTGCTTTGGGATCAGAGCTCACATCTGCAAAGGGTATCTCCTACACCACATACTGTTGTACCAAACTGTGTTGGTGTTATTTTGGGCTTCTCTCCACTATGCTCCACTGACTCCAGGTGGATTTTACTGATTTTTGTTTTTTCTGTACATCTATCGTGTAGGGCTCAGAATATCATATGGGAATGTTCTGTTGGTCTGTCTTCAGCTAAGAAGAGCTCATAAAGGCTATAGTGAATAATGATGTAAAATATTTGGTGCTTATGCTTTCCAGTGACTGGAAAGATGTACAGAACATCAAATAACCTGGATGAAATGAAAAGAAGGAATTTAGGCAGGGAAGCTAATTGATAGTTTATTGGTTTCAATTCTATTTTTTATAGAGAGGTCTAAAGGCCAACCACGAATAGGGGCCCAGTGGCATGGTGTCCTGTGCAACACCTTAGCACAGGGCACTCCAAAACCAAATAAGCATATTTGGACTGGCAAAACAGTATTATGGCCACAAGCAGCATGGCCCAAGATTTTCTGGGGAGTCCTGTGTCAACGAAATGGGGAGAGAGGCTAAGAGAAAGCAAGTTAGGGGGACAGGGCAGGGAACAAAGGGCAGGGATGGGTACTCTTCCCACAGCCCAGAACAGCAGCCCTTACCATAGGTGTATCTGCAGCTGCTCCTGGCTGGACTCTCTAGCTGCATGCTTAACATTTCAGCTGAACTTCAAATAGGCAAAAGTCTTCAAAAATGCATCAGTAATGAATTTATTCCTAACATAATTAGCTTCATACTTTGGCAAATGCACTGCAGACCTTAATTTAACACAAATGCTTATCATTAGCTCAGAACAGAAACCTCCAGATTAACAGTAAAATGAACCATTTCAGCCCAATTTGATGTAACAGAGCACTTGCATGCATACAGTGCCTCATTCCATTATGAAGCCTTCAGCTGTGCTGATCAGGAAAGGCTCTTGCAAATCAGTGTACTTTATGCATTTAGTGGGGAACAATTCACTTACAGTAAATTCCTCATTTCTGAAAGAGTTAGGAGGAAACCTGAATTCCTGTCTAACCCAATTGTAGTAGCGAAGTCATGTATTTCATTGTGCTTATGCTGAGGTAGAAAAGCATCTTCATTATCAATCTAGCAGTACTGGTACTAAGCTTTGCTTTCTTCACTGCTCCTAGACAGACACTTTTAGACTAATGCAGGGAGACTTGTTCCTCTGCCAACAGAGACAACACATTTTAGCTTACTAAATTTCATAAATATCTGCATGTGTATATTCAGCATGAAAGTGTTCATTAGTAAAATTATTTTTTTCCACCCATCCGATGATAGAGTTTGTAATACCTCTGCAGCCAGAAATCAAATTAAATAAACAATCTGAGAATAAAACAATATTAGCAATTGCAGTAAGCACTTTGAGGGTGACTAGCAAGAGACTTGTGCTGTAATCTTTAAAAAAAAACATTCTTCCCTTACAACATGCTGCCTGCCTCAGCAAGCAATTAGTGAGAGGCTAGTATGGAGTTAAAACAAATTTTAGGATGAGCACTGTCTTTTCAGGAGGAGGGAAGGGCTTTTTCTTCTTGGAAAGGCATATATACATATAGGATCAGCATGGTGCCACATATATTATTTCATTGTCTGCAGCCTAATGTCATCCTTATGGCAGGAGTAATGCATCTCCTTGTCAATCAGCTCCCCCCTCCATTTTTTTATCCTGGTGAGAACAAGCTCCGATAATGAGTGAATTGCTGTGCTGGATTTCTGATGAAAGGCATACATCCTGAAAAGCCTAGTGGCATGTAATAGATGTGAACTAGTAAAATCCTGCAGAACAAGATATTATTGAAGTTGGTGATAGACTGCTGGAAAAGTCCAATTGTTAAAAAGAAGTAAGACATCTTCTCAGAAAGGTCCATTTAGACTGGGGTCTGCAGAGATATCTTTTGTAAGCGATTCTGATTGCTTCTCCCATCCTCAGTTACAAAAACTGAGGCCAAAGCTGAGCGTGAGTAGAAAACAGAAGCAGGTATGGGGAAAGTTGGGCAAATTATTAGTGTTAGAACAGTTGTTTTCGAGATTTGGGGTCCCTCCCACACACACTGTTAAAGAAATACAGCAGATTTTGATGTGGATTTAGGTTTTGTGTTGTTTGCAGTACTTCTCTTTTGAAAGATCAGCAATACGGTAAGAGCTGAATAGAACTTTGGGGTGGTTTTATTGATATGCTATACTTCAACATGGAAAGAGGGGCAATTTTGGTGCTTCCAAAGGATGGAAAGATAGTGAGATAAACTGAAGGGGAAACAGACTTTCTCCACACTGCTCTGCCTCAGGTACTTTTAAGCAAATTTTTTTTGAGTAATAATGCCTAGGGATAGTAAGTTGCAAAGTGGGTATTTTTCCCCCCTGAATTAGAAAAAGGAACTAGGAGGAGGGCACCAGATGTATTTCCACTTTTCAGAGGAGCTTGAATTTATACCTCTGCCGTGCAAAGATGTGTGAAACGTGAAATTGCAAATCACATTTTCCTCCCTATACTTTTCAAAAATGTTCTTGCAGATGTGTCACAGACATTATTTCTCACTCATAAGATGCCTTGCACCGCCTGGGTGACAGCCACAAATTGCAACTGCTTCAGAACCCAGATAGAGACATTTCAAGAAGTCTATTATCTACAAAATGGTTTTGGCTGTTATTGATGCTGAACATTTTTCCTTTTGTAGGTAATTAATATCTTTCTGTTCAGGTGCTTGAAATAGTAAGGCACATTAGAAATGTGAGTAAAAAATACAGTTTCGTTGGTAGCAGCTAAAAGTTATTCTAACTACATACTGCCTTTCAGCTATTCATATTAGCAGCTGATCTTTTACATAATGATAAATTGCAATTAACCTGTCACAATTACAGCTTAATAACTGATCCAGGCAGTCTTGCATACTAGGACCAAGCCTATAGGTGGCACTGGGATGGACTCTGAGCAGATCTGGGCTTTGCATAAGGAGCACAAGATGTAGCAGACGATGCTCTCCCCGTATCTCATCCTTTTACCTAGGAAGCAGATGCTGCCCTTGCTTGAGGACACTGTTCTGACCCATCCTAAGAAAAGACTTGAGGAACAGGTGACCAACACTTGGTGTTGCTCAACACACAGGTACATCTACTTAAAACCTCTCTTTCACAGTCAACCATACATGGCAATATGGGATTTTCCCCAGTTCAGAAAAGGATAGATTGTATCAGGTCAGTTGTCAAGAAACCAAACCTTGTTTAACCTGACCAGCCCCCTGATAGCTCTGCAGCAGGATTTTGGAAGGTGGTTTCAGAGGAACCTGTCTTCATGCCATAGTTGTGATCGGCTGCTTTATGTTCAGGCACAAGTCAAAGGGAAAGTTGAAAAAGCACGGCCTTCATCTGCTGTCCCACCAGACTCAATCAGAGGTGTCATTGGTGAAACTGGAACTGGATGGTACTAAAATTATACACTGGCAAGGAGAGGCTCATAGCTTACTGCAAGACTAATAGATGGCTATGGGACAATGCCCTGGCTGGTATGAACAGGCTTATATTTATTAATACAAATGAAGTTTACGTGATGGGTCTGAATATATGCAAGGAACAAAGAAGGCTAGAAACCAGCATTGAAGTAGTTTTTCGATAATTCAAGTCCTGGTTCTTTCGTGAATGCAAGGAGGACCAGGGTCTAGCTCTTCCAGTGTAAAAGAAAATTATATAATTAAGGAATACTTTGCTACTTCTAATAGAGTTTTCTGGCTGGCAGAAGTCTGATCAACTGCCCAGCAAAGCTGATTTATTCAGGTAACTGTCCCTTGCACTTTGGGGAATATTTCAAAATTCATCCTTGGCAATGGCAGGTTTAGGGACCCCTCTGGGGGCCTGGTTCTCTGCTATCAACATGAGCTCAGTGTTTTCAAAAGTGTCACTCTAGCTTTACCCTCAATGAACTAAAAGAGTCAGGCTACCCACAGTGAATTGAAAGTGTTCAGGTTGATCTTATTTTTTGCTTTCTGCCATCTAGTAAAGAGTAGTAGTTTTCCAGAAGACCCAACCACCACACCTGCATACCTTCTACTGCCCTGTATGGTCCAATTCTGAATTAGCACTCCAAATCCTTGAGTCCTAGCACAATAAATGTAGAAAACCAAGACACCTGGGTTGCCATGGTTATTCTGTGTACATCTTCAAGTTCGGAACTGCTGAAAAAACACTAACAGCATGTATTATCCCCGAGCATAAAGGACATGGTTCTCTTTTCTCAAGGACTTCACATGCAATCCAGAGTAAAGGAGCCTTGATGCTACTCAGATCTCAGGACAAGCAGTCCTTGAAATCTGGGCCAGAATCTCAACTATTATTAAACAACCTTGGCCTATGAAACTGCTGCTATAATGCAAATTCGAACTAGGTGAAGGTCTGATCCAGTTGATACAATGGTACTGTGCCCACCCACTATCATACTTCTAGATGTCAGGGTATTGCCAAGACCATTAGCAATTACTCAAAACTTACCAAATACTTGCATTTCTAGCACCTGTGTTTAAATTCAGCTGGTGTGTGAAGTTCTAAAATAATCATATTCTGCCACCAGCTCAGTACAGTACTGGTGAAAATCTAAACATACCAGTCTGGAATCTATTCTTTGAATTGCAGTGAGAGAAACGTACTCCAGAGATTATACATGTTGTTGCTAAATCTTGGGCAAAATTGCATCAATTTAGCAGGGGAAATGAATTGCAATCACATGTATTAAGCTTTCTATACCTATCTAGACCTTGACACTAACTACAGCTTAGGGACGAACAAATATAATGAGGATGTCTGTCCCAGACCATGCTCTTGTATTTGTTTTAATCCTGTGTCAGTGCAAGGACTGAAGATTTTCAGTATGCACACATATGGAAATAAGTCAACCTGGAAAGGCCCATTTGTGGTGACTGCTTGGGAAAACAACATTGTTATTTATCAACATTATATAACTTATATGTTACATAATTATTATATGCATCAAAATAGATATCAACAATATTATACACATTAACATATGTATTAACTTATTTTATATATCTATCTATCTATCTCAACAGTATTATTTAACTTTAACCCCCCCCCCCCTTCAGATGATACCTGCAGGTCTTTAAGATATCTTGGCTTTCTTCCCACTATTAATTGGGATGTATTTATTCTAGAACAAGACCTACAGGAAGCCAAGACAACATGACTAAATTGAGAAGGAACAGGACTTGATTTAAGCGTAGCTTAGCTTTATATCTGGCTTTGGCACAACGGTTTCAGCTTTTTAGCTGGGGAGAATGATCTGTATGTCTTTTAACAGAGCTTTGAGATCAGCTGCAGAAAGGTACTAGATAAGAGCTAAGCATTATTCTTATGATCACTTTTTAATATTATCTGAACAGCTCTTTAGCTGTTAGACACTGTTGCAGAAAGACCATCCCCATCACATATCAGTCTGTTGTGAAGTACCACAGAACAGTGTGTCCCCTTGTGCTTTTTTAACCAAATGTGAAGCAACAGGATGTAGTCAGTTAAAAAGTTCTTATGTAAGATTATATGTGAATGTTGAATGTTAATACCATTGCTTTCAAAACTATTACACTCAAATACAACTGCGTGTTCTGACAGAAATGAGTTAAACCTGCAGGAGGGCAAAATTGACCTTGCACAGGCTCCTCGCAGAGACTCAGTCCTGCAGTAAGACATATTTTACCAACAGCAACCATCGCCACTGATGAGCCTTTGATACTGACATGGCTAATGTTTTTTTTAATAAAAATCTCCTAGTTTCATTTTGCTAGCACCGTACAGGTGTAGTAATGGCATCAAGTCCCAAGATCCAGATGCTGAGCTACAGCCTTGGCAGAAAGGAGGGCTGAGACATAGTGCTGGTCTTTAGGGTGACCTTCTTTTCATCCCTTACACTTTGATGTCTATACTTTAACCATATCCAAACCCACACTTAGTTACAATATAGATCATATTTTGCTTCTGTCCTACTCTGTTTTATCAAAACACACTTTGAAATGATCCCCTCCACTCTGGGGAACAGCCTTCCCAAACACATGTCTTTGTGATCTGTGGGGCTTACATCTGTGTGTAGACTTCATCATTTTAGGCAGCAGAAGAATGTAACTGTTCAGAAATGGGAGGCTTTGAAGACCTCCTATGGCTAAGAAATAGCTGCAAATTAGGGGATCCTGAGATGCAACTAAAAGTCTTCCCGAGGTTGTGTGCTCATGGGCAGCCCTGCCCTCACATAGCTGAGGCTCATGGTTGTTGCTTCATCATAGGCTCAAAGAAGGAAGTAAGGCAATGGCCCTTTAAAATATCAGGTATTTTGGGGGTTGTTCTAAAGCTTACATAAAATGAAGAGCCAAGTAAACAACACTTGAAGACTGGAGAGAAACTCTAATCTGTAAGTATACAAAGAATGAACAAAAGCCTTGGTTTGCAATGCTTTTAAAATAATGTTTGCAACTTTAGGAAAAAAAAGTACCCAATTGTCTAGTTGTTTTATTTTGAACACACTTTAAAGCTTTTCTGCACAACTGTTTTTGTCATTGTTATCTGTAATTTCCTAGTACAGGAAAACATTGCTTCATCCTTTTTCATATTGCTTGCTCTCCTGTAATTCTACACTGCCTCCTAAAATTGGGAGAAAATTAATTCTGTTTTCATCCATCTTTCTGTGTGGGTTTGATATCATCCAATCTCTGTAAAGACCAGAAGAGTAAGTTTGTTCTCTTTGATAAGATACAGCTAGGACAGTAAATAATTAATTTTAGGAAGGTTCCATGGTTTCCTCTTTTGTGTAAAAAAAGTTAAAATCTCAAACAAAAGAGGACTAATTCAACATGGTTTTCCATCTCATTTGTTCTTCAATAGACTGGATTTAAACTAAAAAGTGTCAGTATAATGGTAACACAGCCTGCAAGACATGACTCAACGAGCTACTGAATGAGTTAGAGGAATCACTAAAAGTTGTTTGGAAAAAGTCAATATCTAAATGTAAACACACACTTGATATTTCATATTTTTAATTTGTAATGTTTTCCTTTAAGCAGATATTTATACCTCAAACTTCAGGTGTGTATGGTTATTTTTGAAATGAAGAGAATTCTGTAATTATTCTAGTGGCATAGCCTACATTACCATAACACAGCATGGAATTAGAGCAAATTGAAAAGCAATTACAATGCCCTGAACAGAAAGCATCTCTGAAACTAAATGAGGATGTTTGTGAAACAAAGACACATTTTAAACAGACTTTTGTTAAAAAATATTTGTATTTTGCACTGCCTCCAACCTAGTCTAGTTCAATGCAGAAATGTCAGTTCTGACAAACACTCATTTTTCCGTTTTATTAAATCTGTCAAAAATAGAAATCTTTCATTTGAATTGAACCTTTTTCCCCTCCAAATTCAAATGAAATTTCTCAGTTGGGTGCATGCAGGCTGCAAATGCTTCTTCTGCAGAACTCAACTGTTGGAACACATGAAAATCTGTGTGAAGCCTGCCAGTCCTTCAGCAGACACATACGGGGGGACAAATTTTGCAAATGCTTGTTATACAGAGAGTAGAGTTCACTGTTTGGCAGAGATTGTAAGAGCATCATCAATTTTGACAAATGAGGGTTTTTTATTAAGTTGATATAACCTTGATGTAACATAATGGTGACTGATGAACCTGGTTGGGAAAATAGTAAGGAATGAAGGGAACAAGCCAGTGACAGGCTGATCTGGGTTGCTAAGTCAGGTGCAAACTAGCAACATGCATTTTACCACTGCCAAATGCAAAGTTTTTCATCTAAAAAACACATAGGAGCACAACGCTGATGGAGGCAGTTCAGTGAGGAGCCACAAGACAGAATAAGTATCTTCTGTCTCTTATCTCTACTTATCTCCAGGTATCTATAGGGCAAGCCAAAATTTGATGAAGGGTTTTTAAATCTGAAGCCAAAACCAGAAGCACATAC
This sequence comes from Buteo buteo, assembly GCF_964188355.1. Classification (NCBI taxonomy): domain Eukaryota; kingdom Metazoa; phylum Chordata; class Aves; order Accipitriformes; family Accipitridae; genus Buteo; species Buteo buteo. The sequence continues at coordinate 59,574,079 of NC_134172.1, read as the reverse complement.
TATGCCTGGAAGCTTAGGGTGTACAAATTCTGTCTAGAAATACAGTTCACCCTTTTTTAAAAAAAACAAACAGTAGGATAATTAACAGTAAGATAAAAGAGAAACAAGTTCCTGGAGGTTGGAATTAATATTCTTTTACTGGGAAAATTTTGACAGAGACAGAATCGTTTTTGTAAATTACATGCTCTGGCCTGAAGAGAGCAGTCCAGGGAAGTCCCGGAGGCTGTGCTGCACAGAAAGTCTCAGGAAATGAATGTGATGGCCTTAGCCACACTGATAACTGATGAATCTTGAATGCACAAGAATCTTTTTGCTGATCATATTTCTGAAAGAACCCAGCATCTGGCCTCTTGGCAATCTACCTCCTTTGTCAAACTAAAACACAGCCATTTTGGCAATTGTCCCCAAGCCCTTGGCACCAGAACATGTCTCTTTAACTGTTACGGCATTCAAATGAAGTGGTTGCCCAATGTTGCCTCATGGCTGTTCAAAGCACATGTCCGGCAGAAGTTTAGCCAGGTGATGAGAGGCTTAACACAGAGGAAGACTAAACCTTGCTCCAAAGCATGAGCAATATCACTGAACTGGCAGTAGCTAGAAGGGGTGGGAAGGCATGGAAGCAAGAACACCTCCTTGAGGAGAAACTCTCTGCCTTTGGATGCACAATAAGGTAGGTTCTTTCCGTGCTCCTTCTGTTCTTACAGATGTCAAGAGCTAACATTAGTGTGCATGAAGGGAAGCCGTCTGGGTGAGGCAAAGCTGCAAATTACCATCCTGAAGGAGTTCCTTGGTGCTTCAGACACTGGTTGGGGCCAGGGGGTGCGTGGGGAGGAGGCAAGAAGGGATGAGAGTGAACTGTAAGTCCGTGACCAGGGCACAGCCACTCTGTAAAATGCAAGGTAATGATAAGATAGATAAAGAAGCTAGTTTTAAGCAAGCTGGATTCAGTACTGAAGTAATGATGTTACAGCTGGCAAGAGCTTACACCAGCTGACATTGGCAAAGGCCTAAGCAGCATGGGGGAAGACCATTTCTTAGATAGCTTGATACCACTCGCAGTGGTCTCTTCTGTTCCTCCTCTGCCGTGAAGTATTTTCCAGCTGTTGGAGACTTCTATAGCTCATGTTTCCATTGAGGTTCAGTATGTAGTCTTATGTCATATAATTAATTAGTCTCTTGCAAGACCTGCATTCATTCTCATTCCATGTGCCTCCTGTTAAATTCTGGCCAAAGGACTTGTTAGTTGTATTTCAGGTCAGTAGGCTATAGCTACGTGAATGTCAGTACAATAGGAAACCTCACTTCACTGGAAAGCAGACTTTCCTCTGTGAAACATACCCTGTGTCATGCTATACTCTGTATTCATGATGCAAAGATATTTCAGTGGGATGCCTCTACTACTGGGGAGCTGATAATCTCATATCATAGCTGCCAGTAGCTTTTTTTTTTGAAGATTAATGAAAATGAGATTTCTTGCAGAATTTTAATGAAGGGATTTAGCGATGACCGCAAAGTTCTGGAGAAACCTGCATTTCAGTGTCTCGGTTGCTTATTTGCAGACAGAAATAGGTCTCTCACTGTCCCCTTAATAAGAATGTCTGAGAAAAATATCGGTTATCTGACTTCTGCTTATCTGTTCCTTACTGCCTTCAGTTCAGGTTTCACTGCTGGGCTCTGAAGGGTGACCGCGAGGCGTCCTTCCTCTCCAAGCGCAGCCTTGCTGCTGGGGCTGCTCACACCAACCCGCATTTCCAGCATGTTGCCTTTAGGGCTGTGGCACTTTTTAAACTTTAAATATGCATTTTAAATTAAAACAGTGTGATAGTGCCACTTTTTAGAGACATCTTTTCAAATTAAAGCTTAACAACTTGGAGAAACTGATGAACAGCTATTGCTAATCCCTTCTGGCTTGCACGGTTGTGAGGCTGAAATGCAACGTCTCAGAAATGAGAACTGAACTGGAAGGAACTTGCATGGTTTCTGATGCAAGAGCTGTAGTGTGCCAATCAGCAGCACCTTTGAGAAAAAGCTCCTTCATTGCAACCCATTTTACTTTTCATAATGCACTGGAATTAGTTGTCCACATAACTCTGAAATGCAGTTTCAAACAGAAAAGTTCAGTAAGTGCCAAAACCCAACACATCCATTTGAGATACGGCAGTTATATTTATGCTGATTACAATAAAATGTCTGGAGTCTTAGATGCATTGGGATAGCTAGAGAATAACTGACTTTTCAATGTGGAAGGAGGTCTTGATTGCTGTAGGGGTGAATGCTTAGAAATATTGGTAAAATATCTGAGATGCGTCACAGGTATTCATTCCCCACTGTGAGCAAAACTGGTTTATAAAACTGTTATAGGTATTTGCTCCTTTCCACAAAAGAGAGAACTGCTAAAGAATTTTTTCCCTCCCAACTTCTGGCAGTGTGTGATACCTAAAAATGAAAATAAGCTGAAACACCACTCATACAAAGAGAGAGAGAGAAACTATTTTGTGACGTTAACAACACTGCAGTATTAAAAGAAAAATTGCAAAAACTCACTCAGGAGAAAACCCCCTCTTGTGTAGTGGGATTCATTGGTGAAATGGATGACATATCAGAGTCAGATTTAAATTATAGTTCAGGTAGCAGTAGCAAGTAAACTGGGATAGTACAGAGCCCAACACTCTTCAATTTTCCCCGCTTGTGGACATCCGCTTGATACATTCATAGATGCAAACATGCTTGAGGATAACACCCTACCTGAACTCTTCCCCTTCCACATGATCTCGTAGTACTTAAAAATCCTACCAGAAGTTATATTTAGAATTATAAGGATCAAATTTAATCTCTCTTTGAAACAGTAATATATTAAAAATGTATAGCATACTTACTAAACTTGCCATTAATGTTCATCCAGCCTCAGCTTGGGCCAGGCAGGCTTATTTGCACTAACCCAGGATGTCCTTTCAGAATGCTTTCTAACAGCCCATTTTGTAACACCCAGTTGCCACATACTAGATGTGAAATGGCCCCGAGCACCAGGACAGCACTGCCCACGCTACTCCGTCTGGCAGGATCTGAGCAGGATCTCCATGGAGCCTGGGTATCCATGGTGTTTAATCCCTTACTCAGATAAACTGTCCATGGAAAAGGAGTTGACTGTAATGTGTGCAAAACTCGGCTCTCGGTAGCAAACAAAATTCGTAGCTTTGATAGAGCAACATATGGTTATTATCTGGCTCTGGGAAGGGCAGATTTGTGCTGCAAATAAACAAACTGATGAATGAGTAGCAGAATTCGAACAATATCTCTGATCCTCGCTGCAAAAGCATGCAAATGCTCAGAAGAGGGGAGAACTAATAATAACACAGAGAGCTCAAAACCACCACAATCATGTCATTTCTCTAAAGATCTCTTCTCCCCACATATTACTAACTCATGCTTTTTTTTAAGGTTATGGCTAGCAACGTCTTAAGGACTAGAGCAGCTCCTGTGCCCAACCTTCTCAGCCATTTTTCTCTAGGCTATAGGATGTTTGGAAAAAACTACTGGTTACAGATTGTGCCAGCTGTGAGATTCCAGGATTATCCCTTGAGCAAGATACAGGTGGAAAGCTTTGCTGGCTTTTCAGGTGGGCCCTCTCATTCCTACCTTATCTTAGGCTTTATGTGTTCTTTTATTTCTAGAATATGTACAAGGAAGATTTTGGGAACATGACTGAAGAGAATAGGAACAGCAGTGACTCCTCTGCCTTCACTCACACCAACACCATGAGTGCCATACTGATTACTTCCTACTCGGTTGCCTTTGCTGGAGGTGGGATTGGGTCCATCACAATGTTGTCTGTGCTGGTCAAGATGAACACTCTGTCCGTGACCACTACAGCCATCGTTAACCTGGTCGTTGTGCACAGCCTCCTCCTCTTCACTGTGCCCTTCCGCCTGCACTACTATGTCAACAAGAAGTGGGTATTCAAGATGCCGTTTTGCAAAATGGTGAGTGCAATGGTGCACATCCACATGTACCTGACCTTCCTATTCTACGTGATCACGCTGGTGATCCGGTGGCTCATCTTCTTTCAATGGAAGGACAAGGTGGAGTTTTACAGGAAGCTGCATGCCATTGCAGCAAGCGCTGCTGTGTGGGTCCTTGTCATGGTCTTTGTGGTGCCAGCCTTGTGCTTGGAGTATGGACGCTCAGGCTCATACAATGATACAGTATGCTTTAAGTTCCACAAAGAACTACAGCAGGAGAGCGTGAAAGCCCTGAACTACACCATAATTGTAGCTGTCACCTGCATTACTTGTGTCCTCTTGGGCCTGCAGATTTTCATCCTGGTAAAAGTGGCGAGAAAACTTTCCACCTCCCTCTGGTCACACCAAGAGTTCTGGGCCCAGGTGAAAAACTTGATTTTCATCTGCGTCATCATAATTTGCTTCCTTCCCTATCACCTCTTTAGGGCCTACTACATACAGCATGTGAGTGATTTTGAGCAGTTAGAAAGCTACAATGAAGTTTTTTTGAGTCTGACTGCCCTCAGCTGTCTGGACCTGCTGTCGTTCGTGCTGAGTGGAAGCCGCCTCTTCAAGCAAAAAGTGGGTATGCTCCGCAGCAGGTTGCCTTGCTGCTAGCGGCAATCTCCTGCAGCGTGCACGGACCCGGACCTGGCAGAGCATGGTGCTGGACAGGCATGGCAAACACCCTCCTCAGCAAGTCAGGGTGGGCCCCGGAAACAGGGCAACACGTTGGCGCAGGGCTCTTCACATCCGCTCCCCAAAATAATGAGGTGGACCGCCTCCAGGGTCTCAGCTGGTAAACTGGAAGGTTACCTCTGGGATTTCTTCACGGTCCTACCTTGTGAGTTGCGGATGCACCTGGAGGAGAGGGAGGAAAGGGCATGAGGTCTTCTGTCTTACTGTTTTACATCAAGGTTTGTGAAGTCAAAGGCACTCGGAGGAGGCTCAAGAGAACTTGCAAAGTATGTAGAAACATAAATAAAAAAGCAGGTTTTTTATGGAATAAGGCACAGATTTTTGAAGCATAAAGATCTATGTAATTTTCCACATACGTTTCTTATATATTCCCCATGGGCTCTTATAAAATATCAGGGAAGCTATTGTTCCTCCTCAGTAGGTCTGCCCCTTCACTGTAAAGGCAAGCATAACTTTCTAAGTGAATCAAACAATTAAACCAACTCTTTAAAAACAAACCAGCAATAAAGAGTAAATTCTTAAAATATTTTCTCAAAATCACCTTTTGGAGATAGTGTCACTGCAGCAGAAAAGAGTTTTGTTTTCTTTCCCACACTACGAAAATGTCTCTAGCAACAAAAAGCACACATTGTTACAGAAATGAACATTATAAGTTCAAACAAAAGCCTGTATTTTTATTTACAGAATTGTTCAATAAAAAAAAAAATTAAGTGAGGATCATTTTATTTAGATCATTCAGACAGCAGTTGTCTTCTCTTAAAAAGTCAAATAGTTTAGATTATGAAGGTAACAATGATTTTTTTTAATCTTATGTTGATTTTGTGCAATTCTGAAGTTTATAATTAATTACTCACAATATCTTTAGCTTGAAATCAATTCTATAAATTTAGTACCCTGTACTGGTAGAAGAAATTTAAATGTTACTGCTTGGATTGGAGGGATGGAAAAAGCTAATAAACCTGGTATAGCTAAAAAGCTTATTACATCTCAGTGAGGCATTGTGAGTTGCTGTCTCTGAAGACAGAATTGAATTCCACTAGTTCAGAGGAAAAATTCAGCAAAATAATTCTGTGAAAGACATTTAGGCTTTCGTAGCTCAGCTGCTTTACACCTATCCCCAAAAAAGAGTATAAATCTCTGAGTGCTATAACCCGACAGCAATGGTTAATACAACTTTCTTCTTCTTGCCATCTGCATAAGGTCACATTTTTTCATCTAGAGTCACTAGGATAATGTTCTAATCATTTGACAAATTAGAGGTTATCAGCTGACTGATTTCCAGTGACAGTCTCTCCTCATGATGCTGTTGAAGTCCACCTTTTCATACTTCTGAATCTTTCCATTCCTTTCTACTTCACCTTCAACATCTCTTTCACATCAGACAACAATCAAATAACAACTGGTTGACCTTGCTGCACCTGTACAAGCTTACTGCTATGCTCGTTGGTTTTGGTCCCACCAAGATGGTTACTTTATAGGATCCCATCTCTTCTATAGTCTTTCTTTCCTGTCTTCCTTCTTGCTTCCAGCTCCTCTATATCTCTCGGGAGGTCTGATCATGAGAGAGTATTTTCAGATCAGAGTCTGAGTAATGCTATATAACACCAAAAGTTGAAGTTCATAACAAGTGAGATGTGGGGGTGCTAACATAGCCCACCCTTAGCAAATAGCCTGGATCACAACATCTGTTAAGGTAGAAATGTGAGAACTTGCAGTATGTGTGGACCTCAGAAAAAAAACTGTCTGAGAAGGCATTTGCCCCAAAAGGGTCACAGTGAAGAGGAAGACGACTACCAGCCAGATTCGACTGTAGTCAGAGAACTATAGAGACGTCCATAACAAGGAAGGAGTCAACTTGAATGTGTAGTTCACTAATATTTAATTATGTGTTATTAAGAAAGCAACCAAATGCTCTGAACCAGATTTGTTTTAAAACTATACAAATAAATCAGTTTTTCCTTGTGGCAGGAGAGAAGATGGAAAATGGCACAACATTTTTGTTTCCTCCTATAGCAACATCGTTGGTAGAAGAAAATGCCTTGCATGTGTTCTGTAGGCACTGCATACATTTTTAACACTATAATATAACCCTTCTGTCATTATAAAGTTAACAAATAAAATGACTATGTGCTGAAAATGTTAAGCAAGTCCCTCCTGCAAATATGCATATAAATGAAAAGCATTTTGTATCTGACTTTGGCAAGAATTTAAAAAAATAAAATGTATGTTTGCAGACAGTACCTCCTGGCCATACAGCTTAACCAATCTTGTTCCTGTATGTGTTATAATCACAAGTTGTTTACTTCTTGTAAAAGTGTACACATTCACAGTACCCTACACCACATCATCACAAAAAATACTAGACAGTGGGGGTTTTTCCAAATAAAAACTGATGCTAATAATGTTAATGCTAACTCAGGATGATAATGATCAAATTCAGGGGTCGTAATTCCATGCTTTAAGTTGGTCATATTATGCAGCACCAAGTCATGTTTTTTATGGGACTGCCTACACAAACTTTACATCTACCACTCGTCTTGCTTTGCGAGCATTAGTATCTGGCCGAGAAAGCCTGCCTCTGCCCTGAGAGAATGAAGTCTCGGTTAACACCAGCAGGAATTGTCCTGCCAGGTGATGATGGAGTTGATGATGTTTCCATCAAGAGCTGACAGAGCTTGCAGGGAGGACCCCTTGCTGCTCCCTCCCCCCTCCCCCTGCTTTGCCCCTCACCGGCTTCTTGCTCTCTCCCCACCTCCCGGGCAGCCTCCCTGCTTGCTTCCCCCAGGAGGGCTGAGGAGGGGTGGAGGTGCTGCCAGGCAATGCCACGGAAGGAGAAGGGTCTGAATAACTCCTGAAAAGGAAAGTGTAGAAAAGGCCTGAGCAGCATCCCCAATGTAGCCAAGGGGCTCCTGTGACCAGGGGTGGCAGAGGCAGTGATGGGGAACTGCTGACATGGAGGAGATGATCTACAGAGGAAGGGGGAATTTCCAGTTACCATCATCTGCTTGGTCAGAGGCACCACAGGCTTAAAGGACACCCAGATTTTGCTGACTGGATCATGGGGCATAGTTCTGGATTGGAAAACAACCACGTGAGAACACAAAAAAAGCTGTATTTCGATAGGACATAGAGGTGATAGGACCTGGAGAATGTGACGGGGATGAGGATAGGAGAGCAGAATATTGGCAGGTTTCTGCTGCAAAGAGGCAAGATAACATAGACCATGTCTACGACCTTCATCTCATGTTGCTTATTGAACGCTTAAACTTGCCAAAAAGTGGCACTCTCACTGATGGGAGCAAACTTGCCCTCTGCCACTCCTTGTTCCCACTATCACATCGTTCTTTCCATAGGGTTGGGATTCTTCTGCTGAATGGCTTTCAGCTGCATCAGTTTCCTCTTTAGCTTACCAAGGAGTCATGGAAAACAGTGTCAATGCAAGGATAAATACAGCAAGATTGCTTTTTGCAGCAACGCTGCTTCGGGGCGTTTATCAGACTGTAATCCTACTTGTCTAATTCCTCTTAGGATTCAGATCTTTTCTTTCCAGGCACTTCTCCACAGATCCACATCACCTGACATTTCAATTTCTGTGTGCTCCTAAGGACTAGGGTGCCTTAGACTAGAGGTGCTGGTAGAGAAAGGAGGGACCTCCCACAGCTGCAGGCCAGGAAGGGGGTTTCAGGCACTTGATGCTGTCTCCAGGGGTGGGGAGAGATGGGCATGGCAACCCCCAAAGGCAGCAGAGGCAGCAGTTCCTGAACAGAAACCTCAATAGAGTTGCAGGACTGGACATTTCCGACCCATAAAGTCACTCATTTCTACTGCTCTCAGAGAAATAGGGCTTTGTGTGCACTTTCCCTATAAGTAAACCCTCTGGCTAGGACTTAATTGGAAACAAGGGCTGGTTTCAAAAGTCAAGGAGTCATTAATAAAACACCAGCTTGACCTCCCAGACAGAAACTTCAGAAAATCAAACTAAACTTTCTGGTACTCAGCGAGGTCATTTTCCCTACTTGCAAACAGCTGCTTAATAAACCAGATTTTTGTTGAGAAAAGAAATACCAATAAAGATAATATACAGTATACATTCCCTGAAGTGTAACTGTAAGTAATATATAGTCCTCTTTCCCCCGGTGAGGCAGCAGACAGTCTGGCCGGCTGCTTTCCCTTTCAACCAGTAACACTTCCCTTTCTCCCAGTAATGCCTCCAGTTTGGGAGTGCCTGGCTGGTTTTGCTCTTTAGCTTTGGTAGCTGTGCCCTCAATGAATTGTGTGCCACCCATGGGGCTCACCTGACTCTGAGGTCTTGCTGATGGAAATGGTGCGAGTCCCATAGCTGGGAAGGGTAAGACACAGCCAACTGGAGGTTCAGCTATCAAATCCACAGGCAACCCCATCCATAGCAGGGTCATGGTCAGGAAGGGCCATGTGCCCAATGCCAACAAAACAGGCAAGACAGATGTTAGCACACAAATTTAATAGCATCTCCAAATGCTTCATCTGAACCTGGGAAGCAAGACCCTGACTTGTGCTCAGCAGGGACTGCATGCTAAGGGAAGGAGATTCATAGAAAAGACCTCACAGCCTCTCATCTGTTTTAGAGGTCTACAGCACAAAGAAACACAACAACCTGCCTATGGCTGAGGCAGGAGGCATACCATAGTGGTGGCACTATGATCTCTAACAGAGGTGTGTAAGAATTGCAGATAGGACTTTGTCTTCCCAATGCTTTTCGTCAGCATATGTGAGACCTTGCAGAGAGTCCACTAGTCAGGTGCTACAAAAGCACGGGAGAAAGCAAGAAAATAAGAAAGGGCAGCACAGACTGTATCTGCATTGATGGAAAATCCTGTGGCAGACAACCTTGAATCAAACCCTTGGAGAGAAGGAGAGCCTCACCAGTCTGGGGGCTGCATGCAGAGAAACACGAATGGTTGGGAACTCCACATACATGGATACAGACTGCAGTTCCTGTCCTCTGCTACAGAAGGAACAGCTGAATCAGGATCTGCTCAAGACATGAAAGGTGTCCATACACTAGAAATAGCACCACAAAGTTTCACGTAATGAAAAGCAGTTTGTGTGTTAAATTCAGCTTGCAAGAATAAAAACATCTCTACAGTAAACTGGCCTTCAGAAGTTTAAACCAAACAACAGACAATCTGTATATATTATGATGATACTGTGAAAGCAGTTGTTTTGAAAAAGAAAAAAAAATATGGAAATTTGCAGTTCTTTCATAAAATGACAGCTTCAGCCACATAAAATGACTGGGTTTAGGCATTTCAGAAAATAATGGCCATTTTATTACGCCACTGGACTTCATCCTTTACTTGGTCATGACCTGAAATGCCTAATGGTTTCTAGTATTTCACAAAATGTGAACTATTGTCACTATTGTTCTAGTGGGGAAGGTCAGGTGTTTCAAATATCAATCCAATGGAACAAAAAAATTAAAAACAGCTGCAAATTTTACAAAGTAAAGTTGACCTCACAAGAGCCTTTATTTTAGAAAATATGATATGTAGTTCGCTTTACAATATACTGTGTGGTTTTGAACAGTTTGGGGAATAAAATTAAATAAAACAGCTCTTTCTGTTGGCTTTTAAGCTAATAAGCTCAAAAAGCTAGTGATTAGATATTTTGCATAATACCTGCCTACTATTTTCTGTCATTTTGCAAAATATCTGGAAGTCATTTTGAGAAATGGCTGAAGAATTCAGTAATTTTACAATATGACTGGTTTTACAATGTGACTGTACCGTATGTCAGAAATTGGTGCAAGAGCAGTTGTACATAAGAGGGAGTTGAATCAGATTTCTCTCCTTGCTAAGCAATCATTCCTGAAGATGCCTCAGGGCTTTGAAGTTATATTTAAAGAAGAACTATACAAAAAGTATAAGAAATGCTCCAAGTACATGATCCCAAAAGCAGAATATTGTGCACCTATTGCTGACATAAAGAAGACAAAACAGAATCCCAACTCAAAGTCAAAACATGAATACTACATGCTTACAGACTAAGTATGGAGAACCTACTTTTTCTGCTTTTTCTGTTTTTTTAACTCTAGGTGTATACATCACTGCTTTCCCCATTTAGATACACAGCATTATTGCTAATAAACTGCTTGCTATTTCTCTCATTTCAGATATGAAATTCTACAATGTGGAGACACTGAGAAGCTGATTAAGAGGAGACAGACAAAAGAAGACGTATTATTTGAGCATCAAGGATACATATATCATCAAAAAAGCACATATGGCTAGTGGTCATGGTGGTCACGACCTTGTCGCGAAACACTTGTCATCTAAGTATGCAAACATCACCAGAGATGCTGTTGAGCACTTCAAATCCTTCTGTGTAGCGTTCCAAGAAAAAAGAAGGCACTACTTGGAATGGTTTGTTGGTCTGTTCTCAACAAGGAGCACTTAGCATGGGGGCAAATTGACTTTAACAATATGCAGTCCTTGTGTCTAGGCAGCTTGAAGTGGATAATGGTGTAGCAGGGCAGCATCACCAAATCTTTTGTTCTCTGTCCACTTATGTCAAAAAAAGCAGCTGAGATGACTCTACAGCTTCTTGACCTCTTTCTCACTTTTGGAGCCCCTGTGGTATTGCAGGGTCATGATGGAACACAATTCATTATTCCAGTCATGCAAGAACTAAAGTATTTGTGACCTCAGCTCAGCTTGGTTCATGGAAAACCAGGACATTCTCAAAGCCAAGAACTAGCAGAGCATCTGAACAGCAATATTAAGGAGATGCTCATGGAATAGATGGCAGGCAATAATTTGTGGGACTGGTCTATGGGAATATGCTTTGTGCAGCTTGTAAGAATTCAGCTCACCACTTGGGAATAAACGGTGTGTTTTAGGGTGGTTTGGACGATTCCCAAGAAGGCAAACACACACACACACTGACTATAAGGGGAAAAAGCAAGCATTTATTAACTACAGATGTGCGTTATGCTAAGGGTATCTTGTAAAGCAAGTTAACATACCGACCCGAGGACTGTGAGGAAGATGGACCATCCGTACATTCTTGTGCCATCTTGCACCATGAGCTCAGCCCAGCAATCGGTAGGTGCCAGCTTTACGTGGGCATCCCCACGGAGGCAACGGTGGCCTTGCTATACACCAGCCTGATGCTTTTCGGAAAAATCCCGGTATTTATACATTTGCAGAGGAACGGGTTTTGGCACACGTGGCCGGCGGGTGCCAAAACATGCCTCGATTGTAACACAGGGAGCCTATGACGCATGCACTCACTGGCCAGGCGTGCTGCACGAGCCATAGCCACCCTGTCTATTGGTTCATGGGCTTTGTACATGCGTCGTATTGTCATCATCCAGCAGTCATGCGCCAATCATGCACACAGCTGTGCTGTGCAACAGCCTGCTGCCCGTCCTCCCCCAGTATTGCTCAGCTCTCTTATCTCTATGGTCAGCATTCCAAGCAACAGGCAACAAACCATCCATTTTCTGTGCTGACTGCGTTTTCCTCTGCTATCTACCTCTCCCCCAGTGTTCATCCATGGACCAAAATGCCATCTTTTAACCCATCTGTATACACTGTGCATCATACTCAGCTCTGTTTGGAACAGATCCCAGGTGTGGGCTCATCTCAACCTCTCTTCCAATGGATATCATCCACAGCCTAATGACTGAGGAGGACCTGGCCTCTGTGCTGACCACCCCTGCTTCATCAGCTGTCCCCACAGCCCATGAAGCTCCAGAGGACCCCACTGGTACTGCCACTAGAGCTGAGGCTGCAACAGAGCCTGCATCTGGGTCTCTGTCAGATGAAATTCACCCACTACATCAGAAGCCTCTACCCACACAGACCATATAGACACATAGCGTTTTGCCACCAGAGTCCATGGCCAGTGGACAACCGCTAGCTACCCCAGACTCCAAAGCTGACCTCTGTTTTCACCAACAGGATGAACGAGCATGGACAGACCAGGCTGGCCAGGTAGAACAACATGGGTTGACATCTGAGATAAGAAGGCATGGCCAAGTCAACATCCAGCTGGCAACAATGGAGAGGATGTGACTGTCCCCAGGACAGACCAGCAAGCAAGTTGACTGAAAGTTACAGGGCAAAATGGAAGCATCAGCAGCCCTTGTCACAATTGTCTCGATCACAAGAGTAATTGTGAACTCAGTGGGAAAAAATGCTGCTTTATTTCTTCTACTTAAGCTTACATTTTGAGCTTACGTTGCTTTTAAGGAATTTACATGTGCAAATTAATGTGTCAAGTTATTTTTCCAAAACTAGCTTAAAAAGTGAGAAATAACAGTTCACTAATTTACCAGTCTGCATGTCTGGGGGAGAGGAAGGGGTGAAGGAAGGAAGCTATGGTTCTCTTTGGTGGAAACTGGAACAACCTCAGCCTACCAACACCAAGTCCCTGTTCCTCTCTGTCAATGACTACTGTTCCGTGATGCTCATGATGTTGTTTATGCCACCCTGCCATAGTGAAGGAATTAGAAACTGATATACTTTGGTTTAGTATTGACTTTATTATAAATATCTTTCACTGCATGAGTGTAATTTCATTAGGGAGCAGAGTTAATTAGCGTAGCTGTTTCTCATTACTAATGTAACCCATATATATGCACAGTGTCGTTAGCTCTGCTGTTATCCCCTCTGTATGTAATCTTGTAATAAATAAAAAGGCAATTTACTGTAACGCTGCTCTGATATTCAGAGTATGCTCCTTTAAGGGCTGCTGAGTGGATATTGCACACTTTCATGCATTTTACTTTGTCTCAACAACAATCGACCTGGAAACTCAGTCACAAAAAAATAACAAAAAATAATCACACGTGAAGTGGATTTCTCATTCTGTCCACCACTAATAGCAGACTGCAAACCCAAGCTGATACCTCTTCCACTGAGCAGTATTAATGTTCAGTCAATTAAGCAATTTGAAAGGCTGAGCCTTCTCGGGTGCTTTAGGAGAGATTTAGCTCTTTGTAATGCAGCAGTGAGGTGTGGAGGATAAACAAGGCTGGCAAACCACACCAGCAAACTTTTCACCTCAATGAATATGAAGTACAGGAAGCAGCAAAATCACAAGAACAGATGAAAGACCTGACAAGCGGAATGAGACAGCAAGCAGTTGGTTCATGGACAAATAAGTAAAGCCAAGCTGTGAGACAAAAATGAATCTGCAAGAAAAAATCTCAGCTGTTCCTTGGTTAAATGCCCCAAACTGGTCACTCAGGGGCATACTGATAACTATACAAGGGACACAAAAAAAAGTGGTAACAGAGGCATATGGAAAAATACAGCATGTGAAATACATCACCATAACAACACTTTTTACAAAAATGTGTAGGAGTGTGAAACCACTGCAGTTACTGGTGAAGTGAAAATGAAAAAAATAATAATTATGTTGGACCAAAGTGGTGTCGTGGTTTAACCCCAGCCAGCAACTAAGCACCATGCAGCCGCTTGCTCACTCACCCCCCACCCAGTGGGATGGGGGAGAGAGTTGGGAAAAGAAGTAAAACTCGTGGGTTGAGATAAGAAAGATTTAATAGAATAGAAAAAGAAGAAACTAATAATGATAATACTAATAAAGTGACAACAGTAATAATAAAATGATTGGAATATACAAATGATGCACAGGGCAATTGTTCACCACCTGCTGATCAACGCCCTGTTAGACTCCGAGCAGCGATCCCCCCGTCCCCACTCCCACCAGTTTATATACTGGCCATGACATCACATGGTATGGAATACCCCTTTGGCCACTTTGGGTCAGCTGCCCTGGCTGTGTCCCCTCCCAACTCCTTGTGCCCCTCCAGCCTTCTTGCTGGCTGGGCATGAGAAGCTGAAAAATCCTTGACTTTAGACTAAACATTCCTTAGCAACAACTGAAAACATCAGTGTGTTATCAACATTCTTCTCATACTGAACTCAAAACATAGCACTGTACCAGCTACTGGGAAGACAATTAACTCTACCCCACCTGAAACCAGGGCAAGTGGTTTCACGTATTTTAATGTCAAGGTGTATTTTTGCTATAACAGAAAAACTCTGAGCTGATAAAATAATAGCAAGGACAAAATCTTGTCCTGGAGGTCAGAATGTGTGTAGGAGCAAATGTTAATTTAGATTTGTGTTACTAAATGTTCCACATTAATAATTGCTGCAAGTTAGTTACTATATTTAGTAACCAGATTTAGTAACTTGAACCTTCGCAAGGCTGTGAACATGAAGTAAAGATGTGGAAGGGAGATTGACTTCTGCAGTATTAAGATGAGTTAAAACCACAGAATCATAGGTAAAAATAGATCATAGGAGATCTCTTGAGGTCATCTAGTCCTATCCTTGGCTCAAAGCATGGCTAAATTCAAAGTTAGATGAGGCTGCCCAGGACTGTGTCTAGCTGTGTTTTGAAAATCTTTAAGGACAGAAAATCTGAATACCTTCTCTGGGCTCCTGGCCCGCAGCTGCACCACCCTCAAATTATTATTAATATCCTTGTAAGATTCTTGCTGGCCCATTCCCCCAGTCTGTTGAGGTCCCTCTGAACAGCAACCCTGATCTCTGGCATATTTCTGCTCCCTCCCATTTGGTGTTATATGCAACACTCTGTCCTGTTATGCAGCTCGTGGTGAGGATGTTGAAGAATATCAGACCCAGCACTGAGGAGCTGTGCTTCTAACTGATTGCCACTTACTTACTCCTGCCAGCCCCTCTTCAGTGGTCCTTCAAAGCTGTGTTTGACCCTTACACCTGAGGTCCTCGCCCACCTGATATGCCCCATCTTCCGGTGACCAAAGCCTTTGTAACTCACCCCACTCTGCCCCTGCCTTCCTCTACAAGCAGTAAGCGGGCTTTTTGCTACTAGAGACAGATGCTTTTGCAAAAATATTAAGTCCTTATTACGTAAGTAAGTATGGTTCATTCAGATGAAAATTGCACCTTAGAAAGATTGTTTTCTGGATTAATCCACATTCCAGAAAAGTTTCTGAACATACTGTATTGGTTTTATGTGGCAAGGTTTTGGTAGCGGGGGGGGTTACAGGGGTGGCTTCTGTAAGAAGCTGCTGGAAGCTTCCCCTGTGTTCGAGAGAGAGCGAGCCCATACCAGTCGGCTCTGAGATGGACCCGCCGCCGGCCAAGGCCGAGCCAATCAGTGATAGTGGTAACGCCTCTGTGATAACATTTTTAAGAAGGAAAAAAAGTTGGGAGAGTGAGAAACAGCCGCTGGAGAGAGGAGTGAGAACATGTAAGAGAAACAAGCCTGCGGACACCAAGGTCAGTGAAGAAGGAGGGGGAGGAGATGCTCCAGGTGCTGGAGCGGAGATTCCCCTGCAGCCCGTGGTGAAGACCCTGGTGAGGCAGGCTGTCCCCCTGCAGTCCAGGGAGGTCCACGGTGGAGCAGATATCCACCTGCAGCCCGTGGAGGACCCCACGCTGGAGCAGGTGGGTTCCCGAAGGAGGCTGTGACCCCGTGGGAACCCCGCGCTGGAGCAGGCTCCTGGCAGGACCTGCGGATCTGTGGAGAGAGGAGCCCACGGAGCAGGTTTTCTGGCAGGACTTGTGACCCCGTGGGGGACCCGCGCTGGAGCAGTCTGCTCCTGAAGGACTGCACACCGTGGAAAGGACCCATGCTGGAGCAGTTCGTGAAGAACTGCAGCCCGTGGGAATGGCCCACGTTGGAGAAGTTCGTGGAGGACTGACCCCGTGGGTGGGACCCCACGCTGGAGCGGGGGAAGAGTGTGATCAGCCCTCACCCTGAGGAGGTGAAGCGGCAGAAAATAACGTGTGATGACCGTAAACCCCATCCCTGTCCCCCTTGTGCCGCTGGGGGGGTTTGGTGGAGAAATCCGGGAGTGAAGTTGTGCCCGGGAAGAAGGGAGGGGTGGTGGGAAGGTGTTCTGAGATTTTGTTTTATTTCTCATTACCTTACTCTGGCTGATTTGTAATAAATTGAGTTAATTTTCCCTAAGCTGAGTCTGTTTTGCCCGTGACGGTAATTAGTGAATGATCTCTCCTGTCCTTATCTCGACCCGCAAGTTTTTGTTATATTTTTCTCTCCCCTGTCCAGCTGAGGATGGGGGAGTGATAGAACGGCTTTGGTGGGCACCTGGCGTTCAGCCAGAGTCAACCCATCTCACATACTTCTTTTAAAATTTTATTTTTTAATTTTTCCAAACAAAAGCTTTCTTTTTGAAAATATTCATATTTTGTTACATTTTCAGAATGTTTCAACTGTTTGCTTCAAAATTGCATTTTTCCTTTCTGCACTGGGTCTGGCTGGGATGGAGTTAATTTTCTCCATAGCAGCCTGTACCATGCTGTGTTTTAGATTAGTGACCAAAACAGTGCTGATAACACATCAGTGTTTTAGCTCTTGCTAAGCTGTGCTTGCACAGCACTGAGGCCTTCTCTGCTTTTCCAGTCTGCCCCTCTAGCTGGTGGGCTGGGGGTGGGCAAGAGATGGGGAGGGAGTGCACCTGGAAAAGTGGACCTGAGCTCACTGAAAGGATATTCCATACCATATAACATCATGTTCAGCAGTAAAACTCGGAGGGGCAGAGTTTTTTCCAAAGTAGCCATTGCTCAGAAACTGATTGGGCATCAGTCTGCCGGTGGTGAGTGATGATTGTTTTTGCATCACTTAATTATTTTTTTCCCTCCTCCACCCCTCCTCTTCACTTATTAAACTGTCTTTGTCTTGACCCATGAGTTTTCTTCTTTTGCCCTTCTGATTCTCTCCCCCTTTCTTCTGGGGGAACTGAGCAAGTGAGTGGGTGGGGGCTTAGCTGCCAGCCAGGATCAACCCACCACACTTCAGAATTTAAGCCACATTTTTAAAGAAGGAGTTAAAAGACTGTAAAATTCCTTAAACTGGTAGTTTGGATTGCACCAAAGAGCTTTAGTTTAGAAAATAAAATTGGATTTTGATACAACCTTATTTTTATTCAAACTGTTAAATTTGAACATGCAAAGAAAAAATCCCCAAGGCTCAAACAGGAAAAAACTGTTATTTATTCACTTTTTAATCAGGAGGGTTTTCAAGTATCAGGAGGATCTAACAAGCAACCTTTAAAATCAATTAATTTTTAGATTCTCATAGGTAACAACTGGTTGATGCTGGCTAACAACAGTTTGACAGTCATGCCTAGAACCATGCTTAGTGAAAAAAGAATAAAAAGTAAAAGCGTTAATTGCCTCTTGCACTGTCCTCCTTTGAACTGAGGACATAATCCCTGGATTTATTTTTGAGAGTTTACATCTTCTGATGCAAAGAAATGTAACTTTGAATTTTTAGATTAATTAGGACTTCAGCTTTGCAGATAAACATAATGTTTTAAAGATGCTTATTTCTACTACGATTATTTCTGCTACAATTATTTCTGCTATTTTGTACATTGAAAATGTACAACTGAAACACATCCATCTATGTACCTTTGAAACACATAGGTAAACTCCCTTCCTGAATTTCGTCTGCAATTTAGATCAAATTATTAATCATATTTAAGGCAACTTTTTCTCTCTCTCAGATTTGAATAAAATAAATCTCCAAAGAGGTCAGGATTTGCTTAGAGGAAAAGTATGACCTCTTGAAAAGAAAATTTTCCTCCTGAGCTTATTTCTCATAGTGAGTAAATAGCTGCTGAAGGCATGTTACCTGTGGTGGGAGTAGGTAAATAAGTGTGGTATTTGGATCATGGAAAAATCTCCTCATGCAGGTGTGTGTGTGGCTGCAGTTATCCTGCAAGCAAAACACTATGGGCAGTAAATCTGCAGCGTGGGTCAGTGATAGCCCTGGGGAAACAGCCGCCTGCTCTGTCATCCTTGGAAGGCAGCTGTAGGATGCTAAGGCCAGTACCACCCAGAAGGCTTTTATATGAACAGGGAATGGACCTCCAAGTGAGAAAGAAATAGTAGATAAGGCAGAGAAATGCCTGTGCTGTTTTTTTGGCTTCTATTTATCTCAAAGGTATTCAGGGAACATATCTAAAAGCATTATGATTTATAAAACCTGAGTTGGCTTGAGCTAGCCCTATTCCAGGTATTTAAAATGGGAGCTGAGCAAGGACTTCAGGCCCTTTCAATTATTTCGCAGTCCAGATTACTGCATCTCCCTACAGAAAGGTTTGTACCCTCTGAGGTCTGTACGAACAGCCAGCTGACAACACTGTCACTGCACAATAGGAAATTAGTCGGGCAGGTTTGCAAGGATGTTAGTAGCCCACCAGCTGTGATTAAAGAAACATCAGCTTCTCGTTTTAATTCTTTCCAGAATGAATATTTACCCTGTGGATGAACCTCCATATGCGTACTACCACAGATGCCTTTTCAGAATTGCAGCAGTCCAATGTGGGCACTGTCAAATCCTGGTTCCTGCTGTACGTGGGGATGAAAGAGGCAAAGTTCTCCTTTCTTTAGCAAACTTATTTTTGCTAGCCCTGCTATTCAACTTTATTTTGATTTACCTTTTCCTTTTTTAAACTGTTGAGCGTTTCTCAGCTGTCTTATCTGATTCTAAGGACTTTTCTACCCCCCTTTTCTAGTCCTTGTCCCTG
Organism: Buteo buteo; assembly: GCF_964188355.1. NCBI lineage: Eukaryota > Metazoa > Chordata > Aves > Accipitriformes > Accipitridae > Buteo > Buteo buteo. The sequence goes on along the minus strand of NC_134172.1, from coordinate 59,554,825 downwards.
GGGCTGAACATTCTCCTCAATCTCTAAACATCATGGAGGGTTTTATCCCTCCCATTGGGCTTAAGAGCTACGGTGCTTCTGGCAGTCTGTCCTCTTCATCCACAGGCCTCGGTCTTTCCCTCTGCTCTTTGGGAAAGGAGTGCATCACTAGCAAGTGTTATATTTGTGCTGGACTGCATGGATTTAAGGCTATTCCTAGATCTGGGGATGTACCCCTACTGAATTTTTGGATGAAGTTCAGCAGGTTCTTAATCTCTGCTCCACCATGTTTGCTCAGAGACTTTCAAGCCATAAGCAGAGACAGAAGAATCTTGTTGGAGCTCAGGAGCACTGACCACCCAGTAACCCCTGCATGCTCCCATGGGAAGTGGAGTAAAAGCACCAGAAGACAAGCTGCCTTTACCCCCAAAGGGAGGTAATTGCTGAAACCTAAAGATCCCCTTCTGCTTTTAAAGGTAGCCCTCTCCTACCTCTTTGAAGCCAAGACTGATTGCCTACAGTGGGACAATATTAGGAATAGAAGGATTTGCTCATTGCTCTTGACTCCCTCTCTCCATGCCTCTCTTCAGTTGGCAACTGATGCATTAAAATACTCAAGTTTCAAGCTTGTGACATTTTGTACTCATTTGAGTTTCAGTCAGTCAAAAATGATTGGTAGTTGAGTATAAGATTTTATAAAGTAACCTCAGGTTGAACATACAAAACTCATTTCCTCCCTGTGTCTTCTTCATTAACAAAGGCTTCTCCCATCCTTCACTTCTAAGAACTGCTGGTGGTTGAAAGAAAAGCAATTAAGACAATCACTTCATTTTAAATGTTCCCCTCCATCCCAATCTCTTGTTCTACAATCTATTTTTGTTACAATGGAAAGATAAGTCCAACAGGACTCTGCTAAACAGTTCATTTGGAACCTATCACATATGTGATTTTCACAGAGTTAGCTTTAAGTATGTTAATTAGCTCCATGGCCCATCTATGCTTTAGGGTAGAAATGTTCTTACAATTACAGTAATTGCTCAAATCCTTGAACTGAGAAAACAAAGAAACAGTGAAAGCTGTTGAAAGAATTGATGTAGACAGTTTGATGGTACTTAGGATCGTGATCATTTTAGTATGAAAGCATTTTGATTGGTTGTACATATTCTCTTTGCCATGTGTTGAGGGTATGGTGTATAAACAGACATACGGCATGGCATTCATTTTATTTCATTCCTGCAAACAGCATGTATAATGGAAGCACAGAGATTTACCAATTAGAAAAAAGGCAGCAGAAATTACATTGTTATTTCATCTTCCAAGTGCTGAATGTGGCTGAATTATTTAGTAATATGTATAATATATAGAACTTTAAAGATATTATCTGATATAGTGAGCAAAAAGCCTTTCTGAGTTGCTTTGGGACATGCTCTCAAGTAACGGTTCCTCACATTTCAGCAAATAGCAAAGCTGGGTAAGATCTAAATAAGCATAGAGTCTGCTTTACTGTTTTAAATGTCTTTCCTCTTAAAGGCCATTTTTTGTTTCCTGTAAAGAAATAGCCTTCTGTAAGAAAGCTGCGGTCACTACTTATCATTATAGCACTAGAAGGAGCAGAAGTGCTGGTCTGGATTTAAGTCAGAGCAGCTGGGGTAATCACTGTTGTCATTTAAGAAGTCTGCAACCTCCTCCTGAAAAGAGGAAGAACTGGGTGCTGTAGACCCAAGAGAAACCCGAGACCTAGAGAGATACCCCAGTAGAGTAAGTTTTTTCGGTAACTTTGGCAATCTTTCATTAAACCATTGAGTTTCCAGATCTGATGATGCCAGTGATATTTGTGGTTAGAATATAAAATGACAACTCTGTCCTGAGAAATGTGTGGGTCTGCTGGAACTGCTGGTCTTACCACAGGTGATGGACTGGCCAGCACATAGGTTCATTCCCGGTTGCTACTGGCATCTCTGAAGAAGTCAACACAACCTTTTCCAAGGCAGGGCAGAGAGGAGGTATACTTTAAAGACATGATGATCATCTCTTTTTAAATATCTTCAGATTATTCTTGCCTGCACAACGCTTTGCTTCCTAAGCCACTTCTATCATTGAGTGTTGAAGAACTGCTTTTTTCTCTGTTGTATTTTCTTCTGCAAATGGTGGCTATGCTATGGACAAGGCACTCTGAGGGTGAGAGAGTCAGTTTTTGTAAATACAGGACTTAGTCCACTGCACAAATGGCCTCAGCTTTGGAGTTTCCTCTGCTTGTGGATTTGCCCCACTGCAGGTTTTACAAACCTTGGCCCTGTCGTTTCTTCCAGGGGCTTGAAGAAAGCAACTTCTGCGGTGGCATCCACTAGCTGAAATATTCAAATTTCAAACTCACTCTTGCATCTCTAGGCATCTTTGGAAATCCCACAGGAAATTAAATCGTAAAAGGCTGGTAGCCTGCAACATAGGTTTTGTATTTGAATCTCTATTTAGTGATAGGAACTAAAAAATCTTCTACTTAGACAACCAGTACAGTTTTCATCACTGAGAATTGCATGAAATATTACCACTATATATTGGAGATGCTCTAGATCTTCTGTTTCATACTGATATTAAACTTCTTTTATATCTCAGAATTCACACTATTGATATTGATTCCCACTCCTCCCACCCCCTCCCAGTAAAGATAAATGCTAACCCATTTTTTCTGATTTGCTCATGGGTGGGGTTCTAGAAAGCTGATTCAAAATCCTTTTTGGTCATTGGTTTTCTAGTAAATGTGCTTTTTTGGGATGTGTGTTTTGACAAAACTGGGTGACGCCTCTAGAATCATCAAATTATAAACTAATTTCCTGACAAATGCAAACATTTTTTATTTTCAAAGTCCTAGTCCCTGTCTTCTAGTGCTCTCTCTGCAACTCCATCCAGAACATGAGCAGCGCCTTTCTTCCAGAAAAATGGGAAACTTTCCTCAGTAAAGGTAAGGCTCATTTTTGTAGGACATGGTCACAAATGCACAGTTGCAAGATCTCTGGGAGTTTAAGATCAATGGGAATTTGGAAAAACAACCCAAAACCAACCTCTTCATCCCATCTTGAAAGCGCCATCGCTGTGCTTTGGGCATCCTCCATGCTTCCTGTAACTCACTGAAAACTGCTATCAGTGCAGTGAGGATCTCTGCTTTCCTACATAAGTTAATTGGTTTATGTGTTTTCTTTCTAATTGCTTTTTAGTTTAATAAACATTAAGCCTTGCCCAAAACCAACCTCTTCATCCCATCTTGAAAGCGCCATCGCTGTGCTTTGGGCATCCTCCATGCTTCCTGTAACTCACTGAAAACTGCTATCAGTGCAGTGAGGATCTCTGCTTTCCTACATAAGTTAATTGGTTTATGTGTTTTCTTTCTAATTGCTTTTTAGTTTAATAAACATTAAGCCTTGCCCAGCTCTGTGTCAAGCAAACATTTGTTGCAGGGATCTAATTCCCTCAGAGGCTTGTTAATTCTGCATATTAGTATCAGGAAAGAAAAATTTGGGCTCTGTGGTTGTGACTATTTATCAAGCAGAAGAACATGAAAAATGGGGTAAAGTTGCATTGTGTGTGGCTAGCCCTAGAAACACAGAGTTCTGAGAAAAGCTGTGGGGCTGAAAACAAAGGGAATTAAGTTTGACAAGGAGAATGGGTGGCAGCGTGTTCAAGAAGAAAGGAAAGTGTTTGAGACCAGGAAAGGGTTATGCTGTCAGTGCCAGATCCTTGACTCACATGTGGCGCTCTGCAGCTGCCCCAAGTACAACGGCATTTTAAAGCCAGCATTATCAATTTTCTGGAATCATGTACAGCAGCAATAACCTCTACCGGTTTTGGAGGGCAACTAGACCAAATAGTAGGATATTCATAAATTGTCTAACTTACCTCTAAACTGGTATGTACCAGCACAGGAGAATAATGACAAGCTCCTGAACTTGTAATAATAAGTCTCATCTCCTTGCACCAAACCCAAGAAATAAGTTTTGTTTCAAAAAACAAGTCATAGCCTGCCTCTGATATACTTTGCCAAATTCCTCTACAGAAACCCATGATATATTACTTCTACTTATATAAACCATAATGTCTACTTTTGAGGCATATTAGATAGGTATGACTGAGGCAACTATGTTATTATTTCTAATAAACAGAGAAGCCAAATAGCCTCTTCCATCCTGACAAACAAAGCCTGAGAAACCTCTCAAGCAAACCTGCAACAAAGTAAGTAAAAGATTAGTCCAAGAATCTCAAATCTCCTGCTAACCTTGTTGACCATTTACTAGTTGAAGTTATTAAATTCCTCATGCGCATGGGTCAGTGGGATTTGCAAATTAAAGGAATTATCCTGCAAGTTCACTAACCATGGACTATGATTTGCTCACTTTCCAGCACCTGTGACTCATGTCTAACAGAGCGGGAGTGACAGAGCAAGAACTGTGATTGCATCTGCAATCACAGAAAAAACAGTATGCTAAAATGTAACACAGGTATTCCCTACCTTACTGTTGTTTATGACTCTGACCTATATGTAGCTCAGTTCTTATAAGTCACTAGCAATAGAAGGTTTAATGTTAATAAATAATTGAAATTATCAGCAATTATGACCCTAGGTTGAAAGTAGCTAAAACTGAAAACCTGTCCAATAACACAAAGTAGCACAGTTTTATGGTTGTTCCTGGAGAGAATGGAGCTCTCAAGTTCATATGTGAAACCTTGGTTGCTATTATACTGACTGGCAAGCATAAAATTTTCTTACAAAGTGACACAGAAAGCAGAGGAAATCATGCAGAAATGAAATGAAACCAAGAACTTAGAGTTCTGCTGTGGATCTAGCCCCTGCTTAAAGGAAATCTGCTACACCCATGCATAGGCACAGTCAGTGGCACTTCCACGGAGACTCATCCCATGTCTGAACATCCAACAGGCCTTGTTCTTCTTCTCTCAGCTGTTGCTTCTCCTTCTGTTTCATTTTCTCTTCTTAATAATTTAAACCTTCACCTTTCTTCTTTGTCTTCTGTTTCTCCCAATGTTGAACCAGACATGCCCAGTTCTTTCCTTCCTTAAAGTCTATTTGTGGTGCTAGTCTTGACCTGGATCTCTGATGAGTATATATGCATTTCTCTTTCAACCTTTATTCTTGCTGCTGGTCAAGGCAAACTATGTGCTGACAAAGTAAGAAGCAAAAGCAAGTTCTGAAAGTTCATTTGAACAGGCTGATGTGACTCAATTTCCTTTTGTACCCAAATGAGAAACTAACCTAAAACTTAAGACCTAGATCACAGAGCTGAGGTGAGGTGTTTTGGTTTTTTTTTAATAGAACATGAAATGTTAACACACGGAACAGCTTCAACACAACCTTCAAGGAACATTTCAAGGACAAAGCAACTCAGAGGTATGAAACCCAGCAGCTTCAGCGTCCGCCAATGGTGCCCTCCCCAAGGTGACAAGAGAATTATCTATGCAACACCTTTGCAGGGTTTTTGGCATCTCTTTACATCCAAAGAGCTCAGAAAAAGGCACTCTGTTACCTCAGCAAGGTAATAGAGTGTGCAAAGCAATTGATCTCATAGCCTGGTTTGGCTTTATCTGGAGTGCCGGCTGTCACATAGCAGCCATTTAAGCAATGCAGTTTCTTCATGTCTCTTCTGCATTATTTCTTGGTGGTTCAAGCTTTGTGGATAGCTTCAGGTCCTGTGGACAGAGCACAAGGCTGCAGGCATTTCCCTGCTTTACCCAGAGGCTGTGGATGTAGTTTCATGATCACTCTAACCCATTGTAACCATCGGTGTCCGACACCCAGGCTGTTCCCTACCTTCCTGTGCATTTCTGCAGAACGAGCTGATCATTTTGCCATCCAAACTCTGTTGCTACTGTTGTCAGGCAGCAGCCTGTCCTTATGTGGGATTAAGTGATGCTGGAACCACACCTGGTAAGTACCATTATTCACGTAGCTGTTGTCCTTCAGTGCTCTGTCTGCTGGAGCAATTGCATATTTCTCTTACCCCAAGCCCATGAGTATATGCAGTCTCCTGAGAATGTCTCACAGACTGCTGTCTCCACATTCTTGCTCAGCCTCACAGCTCTTTCTGTTTCTCTCCCTGACTTTCAGTGCCCTTGGTTTTTAGAGTCTTTGTATTTATTTTACTTCTAATACTTCTACTCCTTCACATCTTTTTCTTCCTAATGACTGTACTTAATAATAGGAGAGAAGCCTCTTGGAGGGAACCATCCTCACATCCACAGCAGAGGATGACTGCATGATGGCGGGAGCAATCCTAGTTCAGCCCTGCTGGAATATTGTTTTTATGTTATTGCTCACAAAACCTTGTGTGTTGTCCTTTTGTGTTTGAGTACTGATGACTCTGATTGTGGTCTAGAACTCTAATTGAAAAATAAACTGGGCTAACATTTTTCTGTTTAATGTCTAGTCAAGAAACTGCTTTTTTATGTCTCTAGAAGAACCCTGACTCAGTGCTTTCCTTTTCTTAGTGAGCTACCTTATACTAATGATATGGTTTGGGGTCAGCATTCATGCCTGCAGTTCAGACATAATCTTCAAGTGCTGCTGGCCTCTGCATGTCTTTTTTTTAACAGTAGGAACACTAAAGTCACTTTTCATATATCTCTGAAGCTTATTTTACTTATAATATTTAAACAGTGAGTAATCTCCTCTGAATTCTTGAAGATCTAATAGCATGTTAGAGTGAAATCTTTTCTTAACTCTGCTAAACGGTTGTTATTCTTGCACATTTAGCTTAATTATTAAACATAAAACAAGTTCAGGGCAAAAGTGCATTTATAATGAAAAATCCTCTGCTCAGCTGCATATTTCGTCACTTGTTCAGTGGCATTTCTTACTTGCTTAGTACCAAAGCCCAATAACTTGCAGCAGTCATACAGCTCAGGGAACCACTGCCCATCTGAACTTTAAAACTAACCAATTGTGGGTCTGTCTGTCCTACATGTCCGAGCACAGTGATGGTCTGACAGCTCAGCAGCTTTTCAGCAGTTCTCACTGCATGAACAAGATAGTATTAGATGTCAAACGTATGTGATCGCTATCGCAGTAAAGCAAGAAAAAGGCTTGTGCCTTCCTGTGTGTGGGCTGAGAAAACCCTCAACTGTTTTTGGTCACACAGTAATACCAAAGGCTCTTTTTTTCATACTGGTTATATATGCCATGTGCTATGGATGTGTGAAATGGCAAAGAAGGGGAAAGTCACAAAAATAAGAGATTATAAGGTAAAATTTAAGTATTTTACTTCTATAAATAGTGAAAAAACCATAATCTATTTCTGAGTAATATAAAATGTTGGCATCTAGGCTATAACTATGCTGTTTATAACAACAAAAAGATTGTACCTTCTTAAAGCCAAGCTGAAATGCTAACAATATACGTTGGAAAAGGAATTTGTGTTAAGAGCAGAAAGTCATCTTAAAGCTTGTGAAACTTTTCTTATAGCAAAGTTTCTGGGAAAGCAAATTTCTCATGCCTGTCTCAGGAATATTAGGCGGGTATACAATTTTAACCATTTAAATGCTTCTAAGATCATGCATTTTAAAAGGGAGCGAACAGAAAGGTTTCTATCAGTCTTGGACACAACACTCCAATGGCCTTCTAAAGATGCTTTGCCTGATGAATAAGAAGTTTCTCTGAAAATGTTTTGCAGTTGCAGTCTATCATTTTACAGATGAATGCAACAGAATTAAGAATTGCCGATTAAAACAAGTTTACTGATTTCAAACTTCAAAGGAATCAGAAGGAGAAGACACTGCTTTTTTAAAAGGCCATTTTTCAGCTCTTTGCTCTTTTGAAACTCTTTGTAAGGTAAGGACAGATTTCATTAGCAAAGTATGCATGTAACCTGTATGCTATCCCCATATACTTGTACCAAAATCTGTATGCAAGCCCAAACAACCGAACAGTCCACATTTTGCCGTAAGTCTAAATAAGAATGCAGCTGTATGTGGCTATGTTCAACAAGTGCCAATAGGATTTTATCTTTCAGAAGATTGTTCCCAAATTCATTTTTAGCTTTTCTTCACTTTTCATAGTAGAGTAGCTCAGGTGAAATTCTGTAGCAAAAAGACTTAGAGCTAAAGCAAGAAGAAATTGAATTTTCATCTGCAGATCTTTATTTTCAGTGCGTTCTATGTATCTAGAAACTGAAACTGTTGCTGCATTATGGGTGTCCTGCACTCATCCAGCAACATGCTAAAAAGATGGCTCAGGTGTCTTCATAAAGTACCCACAAATTATAGGTACAACCTCTTCACATTTCAGTATTTTTCCCACCCTCAATTTTAGCTTTCTAACAGTAGTGCAGATTAAACTTGTATAATTTACAGACAGTGCCTTTGCTATTTCAAATGGCTTAATCTAGAGGCAAATAATAATAATAAAAAATCCTAGAATGCAGTTTAGTAAATTAAAAACTCACTCATAATTATATAAAATGTGGTTTTAACACTGAGAGTCATGGGTTATTGCTGTCATATACAGTATGACAACACTTACAAGGTTGTATACTACATGGGATAACATCATTTCAAACACAGTTCAGTAAAATGTCCCTACATGATTCTGTGACTTTTTGTAGTTAACAATAAAGGAAGCAACAAAGAAAACATATCTGTGTTTAAAATTCCCATTTTTCACTTTCAGTAACCTTTGAAAGAGGATCTTAGGAGGATGCCTAACAGCAGTGTAACCCAGCAGAACCATTCCTCCAACGAGACACTGCTGGACACCTCAGAGAAGCTCCGCACCATTCTTATAGCCCTGTACATCATTGACCTGGCTGGTGGCACCCTTGGGGTCATCATGATGTCCCACCAGTTGTTTCAAAGGAGACCACAATCTGTGATGACCATTATCATCAGCAGCCTCCTGGTGCTGCACACCTTTATGCTACTCAGCATCCCCTTCCGCCTCAGCTATTACATTTTACAGGAATGGAAGTTCGGGACGTTTGCCTGCAAGATGGCAAGCGCCATCATCTACCTCCACATGTACACCACCTTCATGTTTTACGTGGCTATCATCATAACACGCCTCTTCCGACTCGAGTTTAGGAAGTGCTACACTACAACCGGGGTGGCTGCTGTCTGGCTGGTGGGAGCGTTGGTGGTCACTCCCGTTCTTCTCTCGTACTATGGCACCTCTAGGACATACCTCTCCTCAGAATGCTTTCAGTTCCACAAGGAGATACAAGAGGTGCACATGGTGATCATAAACTACTGCTTGGTTGGGATTTTGGTGGCAGTTTGTGCTGTGCTCACTGTAGTCCAGTTGTCTGTGATGTATAGACTGGCTGTGAAATACTGGCCTGACATCAACTCCCATGTGGAATTCAGGGCTCAGGCAAAGAGTTTCTTCTTCATCTTGGTAACATTAGTGTGCTTTATGCCTCATCATGTATTCAGAGTATATTACATCCAAAACTGCCACTTGGATAAGGACCATAAACTACTCCTATACAATGAAATTTTTTTAGCTTTAACAACAATGTGCTGCTTGGATATGTTGTGTTTCATAGCAGGAATAGCCCACTGAACTGTGAACTACTAGGAAATCCAGCTGCAGTGTGTCAAACCCGGCTTTTGGCAGAAATAAAACTGTGTCGGGACTTTGCTGAGCTAGGGAGACAGCTGAGTTTTCAGCATGGCTGTACTGGTCTGTAGCATTATCTGGCTAGTAAGATCAATCTTTCAGAAGCTACTGGTTTTTATCTTCTCTCTTGAAGGCAGACGCATGAGTCTTACTTTAGTCTTTGACATAAGAGTCATGCCCTGAAGCTTCATTAAGATTTTACTCGGTTGTTCCTCTCTAACAATTACAACACAAAGTATCCATTCCTTTCTATATTTTTCCTTAAAGTGTCTAAAGTGTCTCAGTAACAACAACACACTGTGGCCAATAAGTTGTCCATTCTGAAGGTCTAACAAGTTCTTCTGGCAATTGTGATACTGAACGGAAGAGAGGGAAGAAAGAAATTCCTTTACAGGATATTTGTGCTAGTGATGTTAGATAGCAGGGACATGAACTCTATGCAAATAAAAAGTATTCAAGGCATGAAACAGATTATGAATGAAATATTGTAGTAGCATATTTCAGCACAATCCTTCTTTTCTTCACTTATACAAAGTGTATATTAAATTAAATTATATGAAAACACTTATCATTCTCACAACTTCACCTTTACTTGCTTCACTGCAAAACCACAAGCAGCTCACTGAACTGTGGTAATTATACATTTAGAGTGAGTGAAAGTGGAACAGGCCACAGGTTTCAAACCTTGTGCCTTATGTCACTCTCCCTTCAGGACTGGATCTGTGGCTGTTATCCTTTAGGTCCATTATAGCCAAAGAAATTCAAGTTACTGTGGTCCCATAACTGGTTCTGGAATTCAAATACAGGGGTCTTGTCCTTTACTGAAGGATCAGCTGCTCTCTAGGAGAGGGAAATATTTTATCAGCCTTCAAAAAACCTTTGATGTCTGGTCATTTTCAGTTGCCTGTTGATTTATTATCAGGTGCCATATTTTTTCCATTTGCACATGTAACAAAGCAAAACTAGAACAAACTAACTGAACTGTGCTCAATCAATTAACCATATGCTCATGTATGTGTATACAAACTTGTGCTGGAGTATATGTATTTTCTCCATTAGACGGATTATATTCTTTGGGAAGCACATCCATTCTGGGAATCTATGTTTTATCTTCATTATGTAAAAGCTCGTTTTCAAGATTGCATTCTGCCTGTTCTGCTCAGTGCAGAAGGTCTCTAACCCTTCTGCTGAAGGTCTTGCTGTCACTTGCTGCATCTCAATAGCTTGAGGCCAGATTTCTCCCACGCCAGACTCCCATGAATCACACAAGGGTATGCTTCCTCCTTCACAGCCCCATAAGTTGCCATCATTTTTAGTCTGGCAATCTTTGCAACAGAAGTACTATGATCCCTGGATTCAAACAGGTCAAAAGTTGATTTGAGAGGGTTAAAAAGTTACACCTATAAAGTAATGCTAGTGATGCTTCAGATTGATGACATTTCTTTGAACGAAAGAGCTTATGCCTGCTTTGTCAATTCTGAATAAATGTTTTTGCCTTTACATTTCCATAAAAAAAACTTTGTTGAAAACTCCTGATGGTTCCAGGATCCTTTCTGCCTCTTTTAAAAAGTGGAAGTTGTCTACGGGACCAGCAGCAAGCCCTGAAGTCTTCTGAAAATCCTGCCCTTACGGCTTCCTCTAGTGTTACCAACTCCACTCCTGTTCATACAATACAGTCTGCTCAGCCCATGATTTTCAAAGATGGCAGCTGGAGGTACAATACAATACTGCAGAGATGAAATGCAAAGGGACAAACTCTAAAATGGGTGAATAGCTCACAAACCAGAGGCTTGTCAAATCCTTCTCCAGGCTGGATGCAGCATACTTAGCTGGTAAGGGGGTCCATCAGGGTGCCTCAAGGTGAAAAAGCTTAAATAAAGCTCTGGTACTTCAGGAGAGTTTTGAGGGTAACAAGGCAAGAGGCAGGGCCTGCAGAGAAGACATTTGCACCTCTGCTTTCCAGAAAGAGCTGGGGTAAGTCAGATCTACCAAAGTCTTTAGGAAAACTGGCAAAGCTGTAGGTGGGGCAAGAAGTATATTGTTTTTCCCTTCTGGTTACTGGACTCTGTGGCTAAATAAAAAAACTGTTACTCGAAGAAGGGTCCTGTATCACTGCCTATTCTCACTGACCACTGTTTCCAAGATGACTTACAAGGCAAAAATCAGAGTCATCTGGTGTTGCTTGTGAGTCTGCTGATAATCTAGCAGTCCAGCATAATGGCATGCAAGTTTGGGAGAGGAAAAGGGAAATTACATGCGTGTCTTCAGCTATGGTAACAAATCATGCCTCAGTGGCCTTGCCCTTGCCTTTTGCCCAACATTTTTTACCTGTGCCTTGCTGCGTACCTTGCTGAAATAACCCTGGCCCACTGACTTGACTTCCCGGCACGATGCTGAAGCTGTGTTGCCCTTCACAGTTGTCTGGTAACTGCTGACTGTTGGCTGTCACTGGACGTGCTCTGCTTGCCTTGCTTGGGTACCACGGGATTGCACGCTGGCTGCACTGCGTCCGGCTGGGACGGAGTCAACTTTCTTCATAGCAGCCTGTACGGTGCTGTGTTCTGGATTGGTGGCTAAAACAGTGCTAATAACACACAGTGTTTTGACTACTGCTTTATGCTTGCACAGCATCAAGGCTTTCTCTCACTCCCACTCTGCCCTGCAGCGAGTAGGCTGAGAGTAGGCAAGACATTCAGAGGGGACACAGGCGGGACAACTCATCTGAGCCCAAGGGATATTCTGTACCGTGTGACGTTGTGCTCAGCAATGCAAACTGAGGTAGAAGAAGAAGAGAGGGGATTGACTTCTTTGGTGGCGATTGCTCGTGGACTGGCTGGGCCTTGATGTCCTTGTGGGAGGTGAATTATTTCCTGCTTCTTGTTTGCTTTTCTCTCTTTCCTTCACCTATTAAACTGTCTGTGTCTCGACTCACAAATTTTGCTTCTGTTCTTCCTATTCTCTGCCCCGTCCTGCTGGGGGTGGAGGGACTGAGAGAGCAGTTTTGTGGGTGCTCAGCTGCTGGCTAGGGTCAGCCCATCACACACTGCTTGTCAGTGAGACCCCTGCCCCTCCATTGCCAGAAAATTGTGTGTAGCCAAAATTTGTGTCCGTGGTGCTTCTTCCTTGCAGCCACAGCCAAACAACCTTTATTATTAACCATTGCAATGAGGGAAAGTACGGAAAGTGAAGTGCAGCTTGTGCCTCAGCTTCTTCTCACAGTTATTAAAAACTGCAACAGTTTTTCCACCACGGCTTCAGGTAGAACTTCATTCTAGTGCTTGCAGTACCATCCAGATCGTACCATATCCCCACTCCTGCTTCAACCCAACAGTGACTTTCTTTAACCCTATCCATGAACCACACTCCTCTCTGCCGCTTGGCCTTCACCACTGATTTATAGCTTTCCTGCATTTTAATCTAAGCTCCTTTTTCTTTTTTTTTTAATGCTTGACCATTTTCTCTGTACCTTCTCTCACTGGCTAGGGCTCAGTCATATGAGGTCAAACTGCTCACTGGTTTCGGTATGATCCTCTTAATTCAGAGGGTAATGGATTCAGCATTGATCCCAGTGTTGTTATACCTAAGACTCACATTAAAGTGATAAAGATAAGCTGTATTCAATACCCAGTCCCCCACTGAGATCTGGAAGCACTCTAAAAACTGGTTAAAATAGAAATTTACCACTCTCCAGGAGGATAATCTGAAAAGTAAATTCTGAGAGGGCAATAATATTGAGCTCAGATTGTAGGGTACTATTCTTACTATGAATTATGTAATGACACATCTCCTGGAAAACAGTTTAAAATGATTGGTTTGAATGCCATTTGCATGATCCAAGTAATTCTGGAGATAATTATACACATTAGTAATTGTTTTCAGGTGAACTGAATATGTAAAATTGTAAACCATTTAGTCATCCCATTCATTTTTAATGCCATCAAATGAACACTGGGAAAATCCCCAGACATTCTGAAGGAAAGAATATCAAACTGCTAAATGTATCTTCTGTTATTGTTCTCTGCATGAAGTTCTGTGTAAAAAGAGCAGGCAAACAAAACAAAACCAAAATCCCATTTGTACACCTGACTTCCTAAGTTAGTTTGAGAACAGAAAGCTATAGGTGGAGCAACAGGATTCTTACCATCAAAAACTAGTGTGCTCACTGCTGTCACAACTACAGTGTTACTTAAAGGTAGCCTGTTTCTACCTAACCCAGTCATATCCTTTTAAACAGTGCTGAGGGTGATGTGAGCCCACTCACAGGCAAACTGCACAACGGGCATGTCTTTTTTTCATTCATATCTGCTAGTATCCAGAACAGCAATGCGTAAATGGAAAAAAGTCTCCATTTCCTTCTGACGCATCTGTTCCTTCTGCCTGCTTGTAGAGAAAGGTCATATTGATGATGCTGTCAGGTGGACATACCCCTCACTGTAAGCAAACAGAAGGAACAGATACATTAGGAGGAAACAAAGGCACACTCCCCTTCTTTTTTTTTTTCTCCACTCAAGCACTGGCAACCTGAGCACTAACGGATTTTGATGGGGAAAAAGAAAGGATGATTAAGTAACACTATTTGCCTCAGATGGCTCAAGCTGCCCAACCCGTACATAGCAGGAAGTTCATTACGATTTACAATCCCCATCCTCCTGTCGGCAACAGTTAAAGATCATTTCCTTTGCAGTTACAGAAATATGAACTAAAGAAAGCGATCTGTAAGAGGTCACGGGGAGAATGGTGTGGGGATGGCACACTTACAGAGTGTGCGTGGGGTACGGACAGACCAACATTGTCCCCATGAATAATGAAATTGTTCACTTCACGTACTCTGCCCAGAATTCAGGGTTAAAGCTGTACTTTGTCTTGTATTTTCAGTTTGAGTCTGAATCCCTTGTCCTGGCTATCCAGATGCCCTGAGTTTCAGGCTGGCTCTTTGCTATAAAGGGGTCAGTCCCCAAGCCTAAGATTCACATGCATCAGGGTGCCCTTGTTCTGAACAACCATTTTCACAACTGTCTCTTTATTTTTTCCATTGCAATCCTAAACTTAAAAACAAAATACAGTTCCTGCCTTTTATCAGATACACTCTGGTTTGGGGTTCTGAGTGCCACCATGCGCCATGGAGCAGCTATCTGGCATACAGAGCAGAACCACATGTGGGTAAACTTATGAAAGGAATTTTGTGTTGAAAATTACTTTATCTGCAAGTGCATGGATGAAAATATTGCAGAAGAGCTACAGGAGGGCAGTGTTTATAGCAATGATTATTATACAGAGAACAAATATCAGAAAAAACTAAACTCACAGAAACAGGAAAAAAAATAATTTAAAAAAAACCCGGCAAAGATACAAATGGCCAGTAAAACCCACAATTTCTTCATGTCTTCTTTACTACACTGTTTTCAGCTGTTGGTGAGGAGCCACATACTAAATCCATGGTAAGTCATGACCATCTGTTGTCACACAAAGGGTATGACATAAATTGTACAGAGATATTTTGTTCATCAGCTGACAATTTTGTGACCAGACTGACAATCAAAGGAGCCATAGCTCAGGAGGAAGATGCTGACACTGTACAGGATGAAAGAGCTGCATCACCGAAACCATACAATGCAATGGCAAGTTAATAGCAAAAAATGTAATTTCTAAATGCCATCATTGATGAGTGTAATTGCTTACGGTCATCTACTCCCTGTCATTATATGAACAGAACAAGAGACAAGGCAAGGAGCTGCCAGTGAACTGCTTCACCTATCCCTCAGTTGTAAGAAGATTTCTTGTGTTGAGCAGATAGAGAACACAAACTTTCAGGAGTTCAAGGGAAGAAGAAGTCTGACCACTCAACATCAGGTGCACTGAGCAATCCCATTTCTGAATCTTTAGATTCCACAGCTTCTACCTGGACTCTTGAAAGAGTTCATGTTTTGATCTACCCAGTGTGCTCCCAACCAGTCTCAGGAACTTCTCTCCAAAAGGATGTGAAGTCCTCAGCAAATACATTCATTGTGCACGCAGTGAAATCAGCTCCTTGGTAGCCTTGTTCTTCTTCCTTGTGCTTCTTAGCTGTCTCTCCTCACTTTAGACCATCAAGCGTACCCCTCATGTCCCAGTTTCTGACCTGCTTGGGACTGAGATTGCATCCCCACCTGCAGAGGCTCTTTTGCTTCAAGTAGATGTATATGAACATTTATGGAAAACCACACAGGAGCACTGCGGTACATGTAGAGGCTTACAAGCCGGTGAATGTCACTTGTGAAGCACCAGACTTGCACACAGCAGAAGAGGGAGAAAGTTGGGCTCCAGATGAAGTAATTTTCTCTCTGCCAAGGGAAGTCATGGTGCTGATTCCCAGTGCTCTGCCTTTGTGCTAAGAAGAAAGTAGCTACCTGCTTTTGGGTCCTGGCAAGCAAGGAGGGAGATGATGAATGTTTCAGAGGAAAGAAGGCTGCAGGAGACAGACTAGAAGGCATTTGCCTTGCATGCTGATTCTTCCGTTCATAATTTCTCTTGAATACTTGGCAAGGATGATCTGTGTTACCCAAGACATGCTATCGTTGCATAGAGCACCATGTAAGTTCTAATACTCCATGGTAATAAATTGCATTAATCTATCTAACAAGAAAATAAACCCCTACTACGATAAGGTAGAGCCTTTATATGATATTAACCAATAGCATAAAAATACATGCTGCTTTCATTTCATACTCTGCTTGGCAGAAGTATCGTACGCTAAGTAAATCCAGTGACAAGTCTTCCATCAGTATGCCACTAATATTTACTCAAAGATATGATAAACAATCCTTCAGCCACCTTTTTTAATAAAACCTCTTCCTATACCAATTCTTCTTCCATCTTCATATCCTTTCTCTGTGGAAACCCCCTCTAAAATTTTGCAATATGAAAACCAGCACATTCATGTAAAAAGGCTACCCACTGGAAAAAAAACTTCCTCTCCCCAAAATTGCAAAAGCAACTGGAAATAAAGGAGAATCTTCACAAGCTCCACACTTTATTTTCTCCCTGGCACTGTCATACCAGCCTTCTTTCCCAAAGCTTAACCCAACCAGCTGACTGCCTGTGTATCGTGGAGGGAGCAAATGAAGAAACAAATTCAGGAAGAGGCTTTTCCACAATGAGGAACACCAAGATGACTCATCTGCTGCTCCTGGTGTCTCTCGCACTGTCCTCTGGCTCTGCTGTAAAAGCACAAAATGTCAGTGCACAGGCTGGTGGAGCCTGTCCCGTAAACAGCCTGTGCAACAGAAGTCACCAGGCACTCTCCTGCTTTAGCTCTGCTGCTACCCTCTACAGTTACCCTAAAAACATTTCTAGCTTTAAAAAGGCACTTTTCCTAATTACTAATAATCTTTCCTCTTAACCCCTAGAACTCTTCAAAGGAGAAATACATTTTCAGACAAACGGTTCTTGAAAGCTGCCAGTCTTTTTTATCTCAAACTTCCCCTTCCCCTTGAAATTTTACCCTCTAACTCCCTGAGAAGAATAACATTAGCAAAAGTTACTACTGGATTAATTACAACTTTCTAACATTTTAGGCAACACATAAGCTGATGAACAAAATATCGCTGTACAATTTATGTCACACTTTTTGCGTGACAACAGATGGTCACAGCTTACAACTTACCATGCATTTAGTGTGTGGCTCCTCAGCGATAGCTGAATGAAGAGCTCTTTGTAAGTAGTTCTTACTCCTCTTTAAGGAAGGAGCAGTTTGGTATCATATGGTGCATGGTTCATCTCCTCATTGCCTGTTTTCTTCTCATCTGTTTAGTGAAATACTGGGTTTATGTTTGTGGGTGGGAAAACTCACTGAGCACGAGAAAGTTCAGTGTAATTTTTCCAGATTTCTAGACTTGAGCTAGTCTGTTACTGATGACCTTAATGCTTAACTTATTTGACTTGTTGCCAGCCAAGTTCTAGCATCAGGAGACTAGAAAGTGTAAGGTTTCAGAACCACTGACTTAAACCGAAGTTATGCTGTGATTATAATCACTTTCCAGAAGCTTTAAACAGCTTTAAAGCTTATTTAGGTAAAAAACCCTCTCACCAGGCCTGGTGTCTGTCCGCAGCAGGGGCATCTGCAGTTTAAGGTTCCCACCATGCAACCGCCTCACCTTAATAGCCTCGTTCTAAGACCTGTATTGTATACCTGGAATAGACACAGCCCTCTGATTCATGAGACAATCTTTGTGCCAAAGCAGGGGCTTTTTGTTGAAATATCTAAGCAGTGTTAATGGCGGCTTCCTCTGACAGCACACACTGTATAAATATCAGAATCATTTACAAAATAATCTCACAACAGCACTATCTGAATGTGAAGCATTAGAGCAAGATTAGAACCATGTAGAGGAAACAAAGGAACTCTGAGAAGTCTGCAGAACTGAGACAACAACAACAAAATCTTAGGCTTTAAAAACCAGAAATAGCTCAATTGCAAAACTCAAGCCATTATAAGTCAAGACAAAAAAATGCAAGGGAGAATGGGAGAAGAAGGACATGTGTAACTCATAATGATTTGCTTATTTATTATTTAAAATTACAAAGAAGTTAAGAGAGTATAAGAGAGAAATAGATAAAAAGACAAAGAAACAAAAGAGGCAGCTCAAAAAGATGTCTGGAGTAAGCTAACAAAATTTGATGGGTCAAAGCAAAACAACCATTGCTGGCTGATAAACAGAGATGGCTGAAATAAGCAGGAACACAAAGCAATGGTGAAGGTGAACTGCTAGGGAAAAAATGAAAGGCATTTTTAGGAGAGTCTTAGCAGACCAAACCCACAGATGGCACTTGCAGAAGTTGAATTGTTCTCTGAAGTCACCCCAAAACAGAATATCTCTATAATTAAGTATAACAATATCCAATTCTGTTAGTTTTCTTCTAGAATTATTCTTTTACTACTGCTCACAGAGCTTGAAAAGGAATTTGGTTAAAAAGAAATGCTCTTCTGTCATTATCAGACAGAATAAAATCTGTTTAATCAGATCCTGTCTGATCAGATAGAATAATAGTCTAATAAGAAAGCAATACATCCTCTACAGCTATTTCTGCAGTGGCTAGCTCCTCATAGAATAGCTCCTGGGAAAAAGCTCTCAGCTCACCTCTGTTCCTGCACACCCACACTGCATGAGCCAGTGGGAGTCTGATCAAAGCATCCTGGCTTTCCCACCAGCAGGCAACAGGCTGTCAGCCACCCGACTATCTCCTCATGCCAACGTTTCCCTGAGCTGCTGCCATCAGAGAAGGCTACAGCTGAAGTGTCATGGAGGCACTTCCACCCCAGTGGGGCACAGCGATGTGCCCGGGATGCCTCTGCCTGGGGCATCACGATACAGGAGTAATGTGAGGAGCCAGGGAGGGGTAAGGGCCTTGGATGTCGTCTGGCCAAAAAAAAGTCATCTAATAGGTGCAGGTTCTGCCAGTCACCAGGCTGTAAAGCCACAATCCTTGGACTTTAGAAACACTCTTCTAGCACATATCTAGGTAAGCTAGAGCTTGCTGTTTCCTGCTGAGCTTATAAGTTAGAAGAGAGTCCTCAGGGTTTCCCACCTATAAAATCTACACAAAACTGCAATCCAGCAATTTTGGATCATCAGCTCCTCCTCCTCCTCCTGCAAAACCAGAAAAGGATATCCACTATTGCTTGCTGCTAAGCATAAACCCTACCCTTTGTTTTCTGGTGAGTAATGTCCTTGCAGTAGGAGCATTTCACAAGGTGCTGCCAGCTGGCCAGTGGAACATGGCCGCGCACTTGTTCCTGTGAAGGAGGGCGGTGGAATATGAGTTTATAAGCAGCTAGCAGAACCAACAAAATACACTTTCAGAGCGTTAAATGAGATGGATGCTAGCTGATCAGAAAAATAATTATGTGAATGTATATTAAAAATTATGGTAAGACTTCAAGCAGTCAAAATATACCATTAATACACCTGGTAACTCGAGAAACCCTTTCTACACAGATTTAGAACAAGCACTGGTGAAATATCTCAAATAGACCCAACAATGACACAAGGACGCAGTTTTGCAATCATTAAACAACTGTGTTAGTTGCTCTGTGGTATGCCTCTCGAAACCTGTATAAACTTTCAGAGGAAAGAACTCATTAACCTCTGCACGGAGGTGTAATTGTGCCACACCACAATGCCATGAGATTGTCCTGTCACTCTGTGATTCATTACTTTTAAATGGAGTATGTTACTACATGTCCTTTGATAAACCAGTGGGCATCATGGAAATGCACATAAAACCAATCTTCAGGACACTCAGTGGAATTAATGGTGCAGACTTTTTACAGGATTAATACCACTTGTTCCCATCCATCAGAGCTGTAGGCAATTTCTCCTCTTCTTTTGCCAAACTCTCCCATGTTGTGTATCAGCATTACGGTAGTAGTATGATTGTAAATGATATTTAGGAAAACTAATATTATCAGGCAAGGATATTACTGATGTACATGCAGTACTAGTATCACACTGTTCTACCTTGCATAACTCAGCACTGCCTCAGTATGAACCAAAGCCTGAGCAGTTCTAGCTGCATGATCGTTCTGTTCCAGCAATGGGAAGAAGGGACCAGTAATGATCCATGTCCTATTCTAATGCTCTTAATTTTTCCTCTCTAATTCTTAGAGCTCCTCTTTCTGTCTATCAAAATTCCAGGACGCAGTAGACATCCTCTACATGTGAAGCTGCTGTGTCTCAGAAAGGAGACCTATGTCTTGAAAGAAGTAAGGCAGAATATGCCAATAAGTTACTTTGCTAGTACCTGTTCTGAGGTGTAGAAGTTTTACCCATGGTGTTCCAACACACATACCTCTCCCCACCGATTGTTCCGGGAAGGTAGACATTTTGCAAGAGTGTTTCACTACATCTAAAACACAGATGCAAGCTGGGTGGACTGGATCTCATGCCTTCTACATCAGGAAGGAAGCAATCAGCAGGTCTACCTGGTAAGTGTGCTGGTGTCAGCAATGAGTAAATGGCACAAAGTATTAACAGCGCTTATCTTATTGAGTCCCAAGACAGTGCTACAGTTTTTATTAGCAAGAACAAAATCCCAATTTTCGTTGTGGAGAAAGAACAATTTCAGGACCTTCTGAGAGCTACAGAGGAATCCAATGCCTACGAGCAAATTCTCACCAGGAATTGATGCATGGGAGTTTCACAACCCTATTAGTCTTTGGCTTTAGTTTCTTTTCATGCTTTCACGTATAGTGGCCAGCAGACTATAGACTTACTCATGGCAGTGACTGTTGATTACTTGTTACAGGGAAAGAAGTGATGCTGTTCAGGATGTGTGGCACTGCTGCTCATCCCAGGCAGCATTCTTGAATATCCTGAACTGGTGTAGATTATATGAGCAGCCCACATCAACAATCACCTCCAAAAGTACATGCAAAGTGTTTTTTTTTACAAGAGTGTTGGGGCCATCTGTAGGTGAACCTCTTACTTTGGACTGATAGTGTTTCATATTGTAATCTCTTCATGTGCCAATCAAAACAGGACTTAAATCAGCCCCGGGTGACTCTGTATTGGAACAACAGGTAGCGGTGAGTGCGAGGCATGTCGAGACTATTGAGGCTGTTGGTTAATATTGACCCACTGAGACTGAGAAATGCAAGATGTCCTCACAGTTCTGTCAGACATGGCTGGTGACACCAGCAGAGTGAACATCACGAGGCCTTCTGTGCTGCGGGGTCTGTGCTGTGGAAGATACTGACCATACTGTGAGCTTCCCAGATGTATGCTCACCTGGCACAACAAATGAAACGCGTTGTTGCAAGGGTCAAACTCGATCAAAAACAGAAGACTGAACTAGGTCTCTAACAGGAACATACCTTGCCTCTGGCTCTAAAACTGCCAATATCATGATGGTATGTAAGAATCTGACTTTGTGTCTCCTTTGAAGCAAGTTCAGACAGCTAAAGAAAAAAACCCAGCCAACCAACTTTGGCTGAAGATTGGCTAAATCAACCAGATGCTGAGTTTGTCTAAGGAAAATATAGGCAGTTTGGTAATATTGCTGGAAATTAGAAGCTCACAGATATGTTTTAAAACATTTAATTTCTGTCAACATGAAATTACTTCAGCTGGAAGTAATGCAGAAGTGGTACAAGCACAATTTGATTCGCTGATGAGGAAGAAGCTACCAACAAACTCTCCCCCACCACAATAATTTCAGTAGTGAAGAAATATCTGCTGCCCTGCAGCAGTTCTCCAGCAGGTAGCCTGTAACATTTCTGGATTTATCTAGTCCAGCATGCAGCCATCTTTCTCTCAAGCACCTGATGACACCTGTTCTTTCATTAAAAAGGTTGGCAGCTAGGTTGAGCACAATCACTGTAACAACTGGAAACCCCGCCACATAACCGCTTCTTTCTTTTGACTTGACTTCTGTTTTATCAAGTAGGTTTTCCTGTAAAGTCACAAGAAAAAAGGCTTCAGCT
This sequence comes from Buteo buteo, assembly GCF_964188355.1. NCBI lineage: Eukaryota > Metazoa > Chordata > Aves > Accipitriformes > Accipitridae > Buteo > Buteo buteo. Next base: position 59,532,770 of record NC_134172.1, on the reverse strand, counting down.
TTGTCACTCTAAGCGGCACATTAGTTTTACTGTGCAGAATGTTGTATGTGCATAGGCAATAGCTATGACAGCATGAAGAGCACCACGTTACGAAGCTTTCATAACAATGCAATTATTAACTCAAGTAATTCAGACACATTTTCCAATAACCTCTTTGTATGTTTGATATCGTAATCATTTGCGTTAGGTGACTCAAAATGTGCCACCATTAGAAGCCTTTTTGACCTAATTAATTTCAAATCTGCTTAACTGAACTGTGATACTTGGTGGTATCATGACTTTTTTTGTTGGTTTTAGTGCCATGAAAGACTCAAGTGGGATTCAAGTGGGACTACTCATGAGCACTGTCTTCCCTTCTTTCTTCACGGTGCTCAGATGTGTCTGCCCACTTGTCAGCTTCTCAGAAAGCTTCTTACAGACTTTCATATGTGTTTTCTCCTTGGCAGTAACCTAGCCACCAAGTGACATTCTCAAATTTGCCTGGATAGTTTCTGTGCTTCCTACATTTTAGTCCCTCTTAACAGATTGCCTCTCACTACCCCTCACAGACACCTGTGCGCTTCCTCAGGCCAACACACCACTAAAAAGCACCTGGAATTGAGAATATCCCTCACACCGTTAGAGCTACCATAAACCAATTATGTCAGGTAATCTTCTATTTGAAAAGCACACACTGAAAAAGAGTAGCAGTGCATAACATTTAACAGAGTGTTTTCAAAAAAGATTAGAGAATGTTACAAAATCTTTTTTCCATTTGGCTGTAATGAATCATGCTGTGGTTGGTGTTATCTCTCCTTGTCTTTCCACTGTTTAAACTTCCCATTTGTCACAAAGTCACTCACTGCTGCTGTGGCCACCCAAAAGATATCTGTACAGTTTAAGCCAGCCATCTTGAAGAGATGGGTACTTCCAGCAGGCAGTTCATCCCTTTCAAAAATAGGTGTTTAAGATAAATAGGAGAATTAGCACCTGAACTCACCATTCTATCTTTATCACTACTCAGAGAGTCCAGATATCTTCCTTATTCTGCCTAATGTCTGGAACCCAGTATGAGGAAAATACACGTACCTCTGGCAATATAAGGGAAATATTTTGCCCACCTGATCTCCATCCATACTTGGCTCTAACAACCAAACTGATAGGTCATGCCTCTGGCACTCCCAGGTCAAACACCCAAGCTTTCTGCACTTCCCATTACACAAATCATTGTAAAGTGCCTAACTGATCTAATTTTCAGTGCTTTACAATTCACTTTTCATGACCTTGTTAGACCTTTTTATATTCTTTTGGAAATATTTACAGTAAGTGAGTCACACTGGGCAGTACAATGCTGATAAATCTGTGGGGAATGATCTGAGTTACCCAAGCTATGCAGAAGTCATAACCGATATTAATCACATAACAGTGAAACTGGTGGAGAGATGTAATTTAGTCTCAATTTCTCCAATAGTAGTCACTAATCACAACACACGACAGGTTGCATAGCAGGTACAGGCAGGGTATGCTTGAAACCAGTCTACTACTGACATAACAATATTTAAAAATAAAAGCAAATACCAAAACCGAGATGACAATCTCAGAGATGAGTTGTAATTGAGCTGCTTCAAGGACTTAATCCTTCCCTGCTCCATCTCTTCTTCAAAATGATGTTAATCAGCTAGAAACGTACACAGCAAATTCTCATGTCTGCATCAGTCTTTCTGTCCTTCCTCACAGAAAGGTAGTCTTCCATTCATAATTTTAGATTATTAAGTGATGTGTTTAGAGTAGTAATCTTCACTTTACATAATCCTCTCCTTTATATACTTTTGCTTTCACTTGGGAGCAATTACTAAGTTGGTCATGCATAAGATACGTACATAAATGCCAAATAACATGGCTGTCCTCTTCCTCCACTTTTCAGTATTGCTGCAATAGGTGATGTTTAAGTGCATCGGTGCTGACACTTATCCTATTAAAGCTCTGAAAATGCACATCAGTGCTACTGCATTACTATTCTTTACATTTTCCCCTCCTGACTGAACAGACAATATGATTGATGACAGAAAGCCTGGTTATGCAGAAAGTAGTTAGTAGTAAAAGAAGCATTTCAGTGAGTCATGAATAAAGATTTAAATGAAAACCAGAACCTGTAGTTAAAAACAGGCTAAGATCAATTTTCTTTAAAAAGTAAACCCTCCTTTGAGTTATAACTTATTCTTTGACTTGAAACAAAACTTCAGAAGACAAGAAGTACACATACGTGAACTACAACTACTCAGCTTGAAATCCTGTGAGGCACTACAACTACTCAGCTTGAAATCCTGTGAGGCGGCATGGTTTCCAGAACCTGAAATGTATGAAAGGATGATAAAAATACAATTCATACTTGAAAGATAATCCAGAAGTGAGAAAAGCAAAATTTAACATACACCCAGACTGAAAAAAAAAAAAGACAAAAAGGAAGAAGAAATGTTTCCCCCACAAAAACAAAAGACTCTGCCACTCCGTGGCATCTTTTTAAACAACATTTGAAAACAAGTTTCTTCTGTGACAGAAAAAGGAAGGGTGAGAAAGGTACGGGTTTACACAGTAGCCACACTTTGCTGTTTTATTTTGGTTTTATAGTTATTCTTGAAATTACTGTGTTATCATCTGAAAGATATATATAGAGAGATTTCCCTAGCATACAGAAGAAGAAAAAAAAAAGATTATGAATTTCCTCAAGTCTTACTATTAAGACTATTACTTTTTGACCTCAGTTGTCTTTTCTTTAAAGGCAATTGCAATCTTGCCATAGAAGGGAGTGACATCCACAGAGTATGTACCAAACTGCTGTTGCATTATCACACATAATCTATGAATTTATGAGAGACACGCATTACCAGTTCCTAGAACTGCTGCCTGTGAAGTCGCCCTCTCCGACACTCTCTCCCAATGCAGTTAATGCCACTTGCTGGCTTTCTGCTGCCAGTACAGGTTTCCATACTGCACTCAGCTCTAGGGAGTAAGCTCAAGACATCCCATTCAGTTCAGTAATTTCTGCAGTTAAGATTATGGTAAAACTGAAGCTCCAAAGAAATATTACTTTAACATATAATCTACCAATTCTGGCAACAGACAGCCTGGCAGCAAACATCAGCACCACGGTGTAGTGGCAAATTGCAGGCAGGCTAGTTTTGTGTTAAACCACTCTAACCAGTTGTACAAGTGTTGTTTTAAATGTGCTAGTACAAAATTCCTACTTTTCTAGAAAAATACAAGTATGACAGAAGGAAGCATCAGAGAACACAAAAATCAAGAGAAAGTCCCATTAAGGAGATTATTCCAAAGTGTATGTTAATTATATACCAGGTAATAAAGTTTTTTAACAAAATGCCTGAGGTGTATCTGAAGAATCCACCTAGATGGTGCAAACTAAAAAAAACCCCATTTTATTCTTTCCTTTTCCCAGTCAGTTCTTATTCCAAGGACAAAACGTCTCTAAAGAAAGAATCTGAGTGACTGCAGGAAGGGAGAAGCAGTGATAACTGCACTGCTGCTCGGCTGTTTATATGATATCACATGTCTATCACTTCAGAACAGTAGGAGAAAGTGAGTGTGAAGTTTTAGTACAAACTCGTTACTGTTCTGTCAGCTGTCACCATTTCCTCACTCCACTCCTCCACCATTCATATTTCTCTTCAGGATCCAATTCTGCTGAGGTACTAATACAACTTACAAGCAGTTCAGGAGAGACTATATCAATTTTTTAAAACTTCTGAAATGTTTCATAACCACAAGACTTTGGTATTAACCCCATCATGTAACTCCCCAGTCTTACTGTTTCCTACTTTTACAATAACAAAGAAAAAAAAAAAAGGTACAAACACTGGGCAGGATGAACTGGGGCAATGATAGGTGAAATATTTCACTTTATCCTATGATTTTTCAAAAATTTATTATATTTTTATTTAGAAATTTTCAACATTCTGGATGGCATACATAGAAGAAATCTCCTCACCTTCCTCTGATGGAAGAAGAACTCACAAAGCCAGGGTGCCCGATGCTGGGGAAGGACTCACTGGACTGTAAGTCACCATTTTACTGAGACAGCAGTGAAAGTTCACAGGTGCTGTTTCCATCAGGGAATTTTGTTGAGATGCTTATGGGATCCCTACACTAATTCATTTTCACAAATCAATTTTTTTCTAAGGAAAAATGAAATCAGGAAAGAAACTTCATGCAATGAACATCATACAAGTAAGTTTTGAATATCAGGGAGAGAGGCAGATAAGAGGAACAGCAACAGGTTTATTTCTTCTTTGCCAGACCCAGGCTTGTGTCTCCACTATCATGTAATTTTGAGGTACACCATCCATATTCCACTCATGAGTCCTCATTTTAAAGGACCAGGAACTGCCCAAAGAGCACTGTGTTAGCACACAGAAGTGGCTCAGCGTCTGACAGGGCCTGTCTGACTGCACCTCCCTGCATGGCCAAAATCAGCAATTACTTAATTTTGGCATAAGAGGAACTTTTTAATATGATATAGTATTTAAAACCTCACCACACTGAGTTTCATGGAACATCAGGTAAACTTTCCTGCCTGTACAAAGGGACTTTTTGGATGTACAATTTACTGTTAAATCTGAGAGCTTAATGCATGAGAACATGCGTACAGTATGAGTGTAAACATGAAGCCTCCCAGCACGGTACAAGGATGATCACACAGAACTAATAGAAGCAATTAGTAGTTCAAAACACAAAGATATTGAAATGTGTGAAATCAGTCAAGTATTAGTCCATGTAAAATAAACTTGGTAAAGCACTCTCTTCCTTGCTATGCAGTAAGTGAAGGCAGTGGAGCTGATGAAAGGATTTTTAACTGGAAAATCACCAGGAGTAAATTTGTCTTTCTGCCTTTCTATAATTTTCTGCTTTATTTCTTCACTGAGAATATATTTTTGTCTTTCTATTTGTTCTCCATAGTGGAAAAGTCTTACCTCCCATGCTAATGCCACAGGCAGGCCAACACTGGACACACACAAAGAGCAGGGAAGTTGATCATCCTTGGCAGGACCTTCAAGAGATCCCTAACTCAGAGGGAATTATTGTCTTACCCCAGATTCTGGATGACAAATCAGTCTTACTACTTTTGAGCTGGTGCAGTGTCCTTACAAAAATCATGGTGAGAAGCATGTTATGGCACAGTAATGGAGTCTGCTTCAGTGCTGTACTCTATTACAGCGGAGAACTCATTCCCAGAGTTGCAAGAGCATCTTGAAACAGTGTTCAAATAGTGAATAAAATCTCAGATTGGCTTGAAACTATTTTAAGGAGCTCAGGCAGGTCTGAATATATACCAGAGACAGAAATTTACCATTTAAAGAATAAGAAGATCAGGCAACATATCTATCTCTAGGTGCAAAAGCTTTCTTGCTGTGGTTGACGCAACTCTGCTTAGCCCATCCACTGCTTAATCAATCTGATGCTTGTGTAACACTTCTAGGATTTCTACATGACATTTCAGCACCAAGAAAAAGATAAGTTTTCCAAGCATACCTTCATGGGGTTTTAATGGTGATACAGCTGAACTTTGTGATGAACTTGTGGTGCTAAGAAGCACCATACTTATAAAGCTGCCCTCAGAAGACACCTTTGCACCTTTGAAATGGACCTGTAATTCACATATTGCACAGCTGAATTGCTGCACGATGCTCCAGGCATCTCTAGCAATTCTGGCAACTATTGTTGCAGCAGATGATAATCAAAACATATCTACCTTCATTCTGAGACGTAACAGGCTCATTTAATTGGTTTAGTTACTTCATCTGTTGAAAATTACATTGATGAAAATCTCAGTTATCCAGAAATGATTGAGGGATTTGATACAGAGAAAGCTTGCAAGTGGCACTAATCATAATTAATCTAATGGATTGCAAATTATTCTATTTCATTTATATAATAGGGTGTTCAAGATAATTACTTTTGACATATGATATGCATATAGTTTGTAACATGAACACGTTTTCCAGGATGTTGTTCTTAAAAGTATATGCATATTGACCCTACATTATGAAATTACAGATGATTCCTTTTCAGTATTTGTCAGCATTTGTTGGCAAGTTTATCCTTTTTGTTTGCAAAAGGATATGCAAATGTTGTAGCAGCTATTTTAAAGTGTATTCATTCAACTTCTCTAATCATGTCAAAGAACACGCTTGTGAAACCTGCAGGATAAATTATTTCATTAAAGCAATAATTTGTATTTCGGCTCCAGCAAAGGACAAGGTGGAGGGAATGAAAGCTATCAGTGACAGGAAGGAAGAACACGACATGACTGAAAAAAGTAGAAAATTCAAGGCTGATTTTCTGACTTAATTTCAAATGTTGAAAAATAATATGGCTTCCTTCCTGTAGGTTTACATTCTGACTGTGTACACATATATACAAATTTCATATACAACTTTCCTCCATATTAATATTGGGAACACTACATTTATATTATGCCACAGCCTTCACAATGTATCTTTACTTAGTTTTAATCACGGATATGCTGCTTGCTAGTGAAACAAATTAATTTGCCTTTCTAAAATGTGCAATACAGGGTTTACATCATTACCATATTGTACGAGAAGCCAGTGCTGGACGTTTCCAGGTCCCCTTAAATTAAGCTATAGTAGTACCTGCTGGCAAATTTAATCAAAAGCAGGTCAAAGATGCTGATGGTATAGCTGCTTATGCCACAAAAATTTACATTTGCTGTGTATGCAGAGTCAAGTAAAAAAGAAGAGACATGAAAAAGTGGCAAATAACTACTCCTTTACTAAATCTTTTGAGTCTCACATACAAAACAGTTTAGCAAAAGTATGCAACTTTCCATGAAAGAACGGAATTTGCCTGTTCTGGTATGAAATCCAAGTGCCCAGCATTCACTGGGAACTAGTGAGCATTTATTCACTTTTCTTAAGTGTTCTTAATTTCATCTACTGAGGTTCTTGGACTTGTCCAGACTTTAACACAAATGTTCATAGGAAAAGAAGCATCAGTTTGGTAAGTAGACCACGTCCTGAGTGTTACTCGTGTAAAGAGGATTACATGTACATCTTTCATTTGTGCAAGAATAAGATACATATTAGATAGGCAGTACCCCATTTCGTGTGAATTTTGGTCATAGTTAAACTGGCCTTCTTGTTTTATGGTCAGAACTTTATTCTAAATAAATCAGTAAGTACTTTTCAAGATCTCATTTGGGATTCACTTCCTTTCCCCAGCAGCTATGTATGGATTGAAAATATATATTGTTATATACTGCTGCACTTATTTATATTACAACACTAGAGTCAGAAACAACTGACCAACAAGAAAACATAGAACAAATAGTTACCACAGATTCCTGCTTCCAAAACAAACCGAGTAAAGATAACTTTCTTAATTCACCAAACTGGGAGTTTCAATGTTTGCGATATTCAATTCTATATATTTTTAGAAGAGAACCCATTATTCCTAAGGAACTGCTTATTCATGAGCTTGCTGCCCAAAGTGTCAGCTTTTACCTTAATTTCTGAATTTGCAAACTCAACAAAAATGTCTTCATTTGGAAAAAAATGGCATTTTTAAAAAAAAAGAGTAAGAAAATTAATGAAACAGAAGCATACTTTTGAAAAACAAATAGCTAAGCCAAGACATGTAGTAAATCACAAACTAAAATTATAATGCTACCTTGAATTACTTGATTTTATAACCATGTATATTTTTAAAATTCATCAAAACAAACAAACCAACCATATATAACAAATTATCCTGATCAATTTAAGATGATGGAAAGCAGACCTCAAGACAAGAAATGAGTACTTCTGTTGTAATATGTCCTCTCTCTACTCATTCATTTGTGGTTGAGAAGAGGTACAAATGACGTCCTTTGGATTGTTTTGAGCAGCCAGATGAATCATCAGATTCTTTTTCAAGATATTTAGTTGATGCAGTAAGTAAACCTCCACTGGGCATGAAGAAAGTTAGTGCCTAAAGCAAGCTGGAACCCATCAGTGACTTCTACAGATGGTGCACCCTAACTGCGACTGTCAGATTTTTATACAATTCGGCAAAAAACGGTTCACGGCCCTTATAATTGCAAGGAAGATTACACAATTAACATGCACTAATTAATAATGAATGGTTACTTAATCACTAAGAATTACAAAACCTATCAACAACAGGTTAGAAAGAATTAATATTTTCATGCTGTGCAGAGGAAGTCAAATTTCCTAGATGCTGTTTCAAATTTCTGCAGAAATGGTATGTAGTGGGGGTTGTGCCTACTGATCAGATAAGCTGCTCTGCTGCAGTTGCTAAGGTCTCTATTAAATGCCAGCACCCTTAAGTTATATTTCTAGCACACTGGTGAATCAGGCAGTGAGTGAATGAAATGAAGTAACCTCCTGTTTCTGGTCATGGATGGAAGTAAAAGACTGACATTACCCCAAGCTATACATTTACTTCGTGCATTCTGTCTTATCTACCTTTCAGAAGCCAAGCTTTTTCCCTGAAAAGGATTCAAAGGATAAATAAACTTTCTGATGTCATGTCAAAAGCCAGCTGACTGACAGAAAAAAAAAAAAAAAGAAATTGTTGGTTACCAGATGAATGAGAGATCTGGAAAAATGGGGGGAGAGGGGAGAAGAGGCAAAGACTTTTTAGGCAAGCAATAGTGTTCCAGGAATTATTTTTCTTTCAGTCACTGAAATTATTTCATGCCTAAATCTACTGCTTAACAGAATTCCTGGCTTTCTGAAACTGAGTGCAGGTGAAGATGACTTGTGCAGTGACTTCTCTGACTCTTCCACCAGCTAGGAGGGAAGAAAACAATCTCACTGATACAGGGTAAGTGGCTTATTTTTCTCATGGCAGATGCAGTTTCCAGTATCTTGCAGATCATTCTGTTATGTGCTTTTGTGCCATGTGGTAATGCATTTGTTGAGTAAATTTTCAACGTAATGGGATTATTTTTTTTTTGCTAGTAAAATAAATAAGTTTGCTTTTGGATTGACAAAAGTGAGTTCTACATAAAATACAAACTTAGCTGTTCCTGCCAGTAATTCCACACTGACCTCCACATGTGGGGTCAGCTTGGGGGCCCCATGCAAAGATTTGGCACCAATCACTGCATGCCAAAGCACCACCTTCCAGGAGCCCATCCTGGTGGAAAACAGCATTGTGATAACTTGATGGCCTCTTGCTACCCCTGGCTCTTATTGGGCAGCATGCAACTGGTTAGTGGACAATTCCAACAGACCACATCACAATGGAGGGTGTCACTCAAGACCATGCTGTCAAGGCTGACCAGTCTTTTGCTCATTGTAGCCTCTCCAGCTGTGCAGTGTAATTCCTGTTTCCTTTTGGTGGTCTCTGCAAGGAGTCTGTCAAACCTTAACTGCAAGCCTCAGGGGCCATTGGAGAAGATTCATGGACACTGTCAGCAGCTATACTAACCATTCTGCTGCTGCCAGAGTAAAACATTCTCCAAAGGCTGAAATGGCATCCTCCTCTCACCCAGAGACATCTGTTTGTATGAGGTCTGAGTGCCACAGATGCTGCTTGCCCACTACGATCCTGTGCCACAGACCATGTGCTACTTCAGATCACAGTATGCAGATATCCAGGGTCTCAGAGGAATACACATTTGGGCAAATAACTGATATGACTGAGTATAGGTATATCATTTAGGGATTTAGAGAATTCTGTCATAGGAATGCTTAGAAGATTGATAAATTTTAAACTTTGTTCTTATTCCAAGCTTAGACTCTACGTCATAATGTGGGACATTTGGTACCTAACTCTGGTTCACACCACAAATTTTCATGCCACTGTAATAACAAATCTAACAGACCAGGACTGGAGCCTTGTATAATTAGCATAAGGCACACGAACACCTGCTTCTAGTGATTGCAGGAGGATTTTTTACTGGGCAACTGAGTAGAGAAATGCTTATATATTATCACCAATTGTGTTATATTAGTTTGCCTATATTTGAGTTCAAAACAAGCTATTGTTAATTAAATCCTGCTTCATGTGATTCTACTTTTATGGGTACAACAGGCCACTATTTTGGCTACATAACCATGAACTGATAAGCTCCGAGGCACAGGCTGGACAACAGTGTGGTGAACACTGTATGTACTATCACCACCCTTCTGGCAAAATGACAGTGAAGAACCTGGGACCTCCAACACCTCAATAGCTATCCCAGCCCCACTGGCCTCCCAAGACCTAATGACAGAAAAGTAAATGAGGCCATCTGGTGCACTTGGTTCTGGGCTAGGGCTAGTTCACCACAGCACTCAAATAAATCACTGCACCAAACCATGAAAGCCTTGCAGCCATCCTGCTCACATTTTTGAAATTGATTAGATTTGTCTTTCACCCTTGGCAGACCTTGTACGTACAGCCTTTTTCAGTGTGTAGACCTTTACCTGCACCTTCTCTACCTGTGAACTGTTCTTCAGCGCTGCACCTGACAGATGGGCATTCCCTAGGTAAGCAGTCTTGTCTCTACAAATGAAGCCAGGCTGTATTCCTTATTCTGTTATGTCTTTGTCTGTTTATGTCTTTTGCTCTGTGTCACCGAGGATGTGGTCTGTGGTGGGTGCCAGAGCGTGGCAGAGACCTGGAAGCCCCATGTGCAAAGGAAGAAGGGACAGGCTATGAAAGTTACTGCCTCTGGGAAAGCATGGACCCACGCACACTCTACGTGCTTGCCAAAGTCAACCTCAGCTGACAGCTGTAACTATTTTATCGTACTTGCCATCCTGGTGCCAAGCATGATAGAGAGCGGAGGTCCCAGTGGGGACCATGTCTGGTTGCCAGCAGGCAAGCTCTGGCTGATGCTATTTTATCTGCTGCTGTTGCCATAGGAGACTCTCAGCTGAGAAGGAGCTGCTGATTTTCCCTACTTCCACCCTCCCATTTGCTACAGCATATTCCCTGCCTCTGCGTGTGTTGGCTCACATCCACAGGCATCTGTCTCTAAACCTCCTCAGTATTCAGCCCCGCTTTCTCCCATGAGAAAAATTAAGGCATAAACCTCATTTTTCCTATTTCAGAGGAAACCTCAGGCCAGATCCTATTGCTGAGCTGGATGGTCTGAGCAGGACGTCAGCATGTGAGAGAGGAACCCCTCACCTAGGTTGTTCTTGGAGGTTGGCATGATGCTTCTGGAGAATGGCACACAGCCGAAAGAGGAGCTGGAGACTGCATACTTGGGATCCCCTCCTCCCAGCCCAGGCCTTGGACCTGAAGACCTGCTGCAGACCAACACAGTGACTTTATATATGCCAAGCTGCAGCTGGCTGAGGTTTCAGCCCTATGTCCTCCTGAATATCACCACTGTCTTCTTCAGTGTCTTGAGAAAACAGGACATGAAACTCGGAACCTCCACTCTTGTGGTCCCCGAGGGGTCCCGGCTGGAGCCGAACTCCTCTCACTCTTGTCTCAGACCCTCTTTGTCTAGGAGAAAGGTAGGCATCCTCCCAGTCCCATGCCATTCTTCAACTCGAGGTCAAAAAGGAAAGTAATGAATCTTTTATATTATGTCATTAGTACGTCCAGTAGAACCTAGAGCATGGACTGAGGCTTGTTGAGACGTGTCCAGAGTACCACGTCACAGCGAGCACAGCCATGTCCATAGTAGTAAACAGTAGTGGTCCCTAGCACCCCCCAACTCTCACACCATGTGCAGGAGATGTTTAAGGAAAGTGCTGACTGTTAGGGATAAATACTTTCCTGAGACCATTCATCAAGTTTACCGATGATTCTAAGAGTTTACAGGTTTACTAAGAAAGCCCAATGCCAGGGAACAATCGTGCATCTGGTTCAATTTACTAGTAAAAACGCAATCAAAGTGTGATGATATAGAATTGATGCTGGGCAGACATTACAAGGAAAACAAGAAAATCTAAGAGCTTTCCCTTGGCTTGAGCTGACGTCTCTGTGTGTTTTCGCTCAGTATGATTGTACCTTGCTGCTATGGCTGTGTTTTACTGCCAGGTTTCATCTACACAGAGGCAAAATGTTTTAAAACTTCTATGGAACATTTCAGTTTAGCTACATGGCCAAGTCACTGGGAAGCCTTCAACAAAGAGAAATTTCTGCAATTCAGATTCTTCTTCAGGCAGCTGTTTTTAATATCAAATATTGTCTTTCGAGCAACCTTCCAAGATTAAGGTGTGTTGAACTCATCAGGTCACTGCCACCACTCCTGTCTGATGTGGATCATACAAGTGAAGCAAAACAAGTGAAGCTGAGTGATGTGATAGGACACTAGTCTTGGAGATGAAGTTATATAATATTAATATTTTGTAATTTATATTTAAACCTGGAAATTATAAATGAGTTTGAGACACAGAGAAAAAAAATGTTATGGATCCAGAAAGTGTGTTACTTAAAATTCTAGGTATTTTGATGGTTCTATTGTGTTAGATAACGCCACTTGACTTGCATTAAAAAGGAAAAGCTATCAGAATTTTTATACAAGAGACAAACTTACTTCTGCCATCTGTAACTGAAGTACTTCTCTGCACTTTGGGCAAAGTGGCAAAAGTGAAATTAGCAGTAGATTCAGATGGAAAAGTTTCAAAGTTCTGAACTTGAGTTAATGAAAACTTATAAATTATTTATGAGATATATTAACTGAATGGCTGGAGGTAATAGAGAACATTGAATAAATTTAGGTGAAAAATGTGTGCAATCAGATTTTAAAACTTGTATGTGCTCAAAGTTGAAGGTAAAACTAGATTTATAGCTAGTATAGATTTATAGCTGTATAAAACAAATAGGTCTGTTCTGTTTAACATGTAGTTATAAAATACTGAATTGAGACACACATGTACAGTATAACACTACTGTACTGTTTTACAGAGCAAAAAGCTGAAACTAATATGTCATTTTGGGAATACCTGGAAGATCATTTACTTATTCTTAATGGGATTACCATTTTTATAGCCTGTTTCATCATTTAAATAAAGCTAGAACCTCTCTCATTTAAGAATCAAACAGCTGCCTGCAGCACAGTAGAGATTTTGTACACATAGAACAGCGGAGGGAATAATTTAAAAGAAATTATCAGCAAACCTCTCCCAGATAGGTATGATGACCATATCATTGCATTTATATCAGCATGTACTGATATATAAATATATCAGTACATATTTATATACTATATTATCAGTAACACATGGAACTCCAGAACTAAAATGTGTATTAAAAGAGAAAAGGTTATAAACTTTCAGTTGGGTTTCAGATTGAAATTCATCAGCTTTGGTCTTGAAGTTCATCCAACTTGAGCAGTGAGGATAACTCACTGGGGGCAGCAGCTGACTGTTAAAAAAAAGAAAAAAAGAGGACTGGTAAATAGAAATTACAATGCTAAAAAAAACTCAGGAAGCAGTTTAAATAAGCTTTCCTCAGTATATCTGAAATATGAATCCTTGGTTCCCTAGTGGATCTCCAATTACTTTATTTCATTGTTGGACCATTTTCCACCCGGAAACCTTTTTTCAGGAAAAAAATTTTAGGCCACGTTACCATCTGTACTAGGAACAGCATATGGGATGGCATAACTGTTAGCAATCTGTGAACACGGAATTACTGTGTACATTTTCACGTGCTGAGTTTGCAGTGCATATATGAATGCATATGTCCTGGTTTCAGCTGGGATAGAGTTAATTTTCTTCCTAGTAGCTTGTACAGTGCTGTGGTTTGGATTTAGAAAGAGAATGATGTTGATAACACACTGATGTTTTAGTTTTTTAGGCCGGGGGGGTTGTGCACAAGAAGATGGCGGGGACACAGGCAGGACAGCTGACCCAAACTGGCCAAAGGGATATTCCATGCCATATGATGTCATGCTCAGCATGTAAACTAGGGGGAAAACCGGCCCGGGGGGGGCCGCTGCTCAGGAACAGGCTGGGCATCGGTCAGTTGGTGGTGAGCAATTATTTTTCATTTGCATCACTTGTTTTTCTTGGGTTTTATTTGTCTCTTTGTTATCTTCCTTTTCATTAAAATTTACTTTATTATTATTGTTACTATTAGTAGTAGTAGTAGTATATTTCAATTACTAAACTGTTCTTATCTCAACCCATGAATGTTCCTACTTTCACTCTTCCAGTTCTCTTCCCCACCCCACTGGGTGGAGCGGGAGTGAGAGAGCGGCTGCATGGTGCTTAGTTGCTGGCTGGGGTTAAACCATGACAGTCCTCTTTGGCATCGAATATGGGGCTCAAATGGTTGGGATTGCAACAGATCTGACCAGAGCATGTTAAAACAAATTTGTTATAAGCATTCATTATATTAGTTCAATAGTCGCTGGTCACAATGTTGGTTTATTTGTGCTCAGAGTTGTTGTGCTTGTTCTCAGAGTTGGTTTATGTAACACCTTACTTGCTGTGTATGTTCCCTGTTGTGCTGTTGATTACCTCTGGGTGCCAATGGGTGCCAATTGCTACCACAATGGTGTACCAGTGGCAATATCGCACCAACCAAGACTCCCTGATTCCCATCCATAAGCTGATTCATCAACTGGAGACCCAAGGAGTGATCAGCAAGACTCACTCACTCTTTAATAGTTCCATATGGCCAGTGTGAAAATCGAATGGAGAGTGTAGTGAACTCTCTAACAGTAAACTATTGTGGCCTGAATGAAGTCACGCCACTCCTGAGTGATGCTGTGCTGGACATGCTAGAACTTCAATACAATCTGGAGTCAAAGGCAGCCAGGTGGTACACCACAACTGATATGGCTAATGCATTTTTCTCAATCCCGGCAGCAGAGTGCCAGCCACAGTTTGCTTTCACTTGGAAGGGCATCCAGTACACCTGGAATCAATGCCCCAGGAGTGGAAACACAGCCCTACCATTAGCCATGGACTGATCCAGACTGCACTGGAACAGGGTGAAGCTCTGGAACACCTGCAATACATTGATGACAATTATTAAACCATTCTTATTTCAACCCATGGGTTTTCTTACTTTTACCCTTCTGATTCTCTCCCCCATCACACCGGGGGAAGAGTGAGTGAGCAGCTGTGTGGTGCTTAGTTGCCAGCTGGAGCTAAACCACGACAGCATATATACATGTTTCCTATCTGTCTTTGTGTTCAAGACCAATACAGGGGAAACAAGTTTGTTACCCCTCCGACCTCTGGGGTAAGCCCATGGGACTGGCAAGGTGTTTGGCACTTGGGCTGTGTGCAATAGTGATCGTTACAACTGAGAGCATCTCCTATGCACATGAAGTGTACGCATGCACTGTGTACAGGTGGAGCACAGGAAGGAAACCATGACAGCAGAGGCAAATGTGGTTTTGAGATGACTCAGAGGTGATTTCTGATCCTCTAACACATGCTATATTGGAAACCCTGGGAGAAACCCAAGCTGCAGCTCACAAATAGGATGAGTCATCCAGCCACAGGCTTGCACCGTATCACCCTTTTCCAGCAGGACCCTTCATCTATAGATAAAAACACATCACCAGCCACATAAAAACTTTCTGTTTCTGCTAACCAGTGACTATTACTCTCTCTCCCAATGACCACCCTGTTCGACATATGATCAAACCCCAGATTTCCTTTTCCCATCCACAGGAACATATGACAGAAATGATCACTTGTGGTTTTTCTCATGCTTCTATCATATACTGGGGAGGCATATGGCATTTATCCCTCAAAGTCCTTAGTGAAAAAAGTGTCTGTGCCAGGTGAAAGCTTGGCTACTGCTGGCCTGTGCAGTACTTCTATATGCAGATACATGCTCCATACAAGCCAGGACTTGGCATCCACTAAACAAGCTGAACCAGCATAAAGCCTTGAATGTTAAAATGACATTTGAAACAGGATCTACCATTTAAAACGTTTCTGAATGTGACACCAGCATTCACCATTTCTAACCAGCAGTATTCTAAGGACTGGTGTCTATTTTTGAAGGCTACCATCAGCTAAATGTTGTGATGACTGCAGACATTGTATCAAGACCTGTTTTCTATTCCTAATAATTTTATTAGCTTAGAACAGATACACAGCAATTTTTTTAAGAAATATATAGTCTTTTTTACTTGCATGAATTGGATCAGAGCCTGAAAAAGTCAATAAAGAGAATAACTCAGCATAATTTTTTTCCTACAAAAGCTTGAATGAGTACAGCTTGAAAAAAATTCAACTCCTTCAGTACACTCGAGTCAGAACAAGTTAACAAAATTTTGTTTAGATTTAGCCTTCTCAATGTGACCTGTTCAACTGTCTCTGCCTTTTGTGCCCTTCCTGTTTATAAACTACCCACTATCTTACTTTTTCTTTTAAATGACCACGTAGTGCCAATTAGTAGGGAATTTGAATACAAAACCAAAACAAACTCTTACAGCAGCCAAATCATGCTCCAACTTCTTGAATATTTTATTCATTATGGCCACAAAAACATACCTCAATTAGCCTCTGGCAAAATTTTTAGTGGCAATTTTACTGTGTTGTTTAATTTCTACTCCTATCTTAGTTAGGAACAGCACTTCAAATTTTCTACCCAATACAGCCGTGCAGATAGTAGCCTGTCCTGTGACTGGAATGTAACAGCATATTCTGCTTGGACTACATCACAGTTCAAGTATTCTTGTAATTTTCTGTCATATCTTCAGGTCTGGTATTTTCTAAACACCTAAACCTTTCCTCAAGCATATTTTGGTGCTCACCTTAATGTATCAAGATCATGCCGTTGTCTGATCCCCTATTTTTTCTCCCCTGCTGGGACTTACTACCGTGAATATGCTACAGTTTTTCACATATACCTGTTCAGACTGTCTCTGCAGGTGAAGACATCCCAGTCAAAACAGGAATACACAACAAGATTTTACTAGTTGGAGTTCCATAAAACATAGAGAGAGGTCTGAGTACAGTCCAGGTGTGTTAACTATTCTGGACGTCCTTCAACTAGGCTCCGAAGGTCTTTAGATTTGATAAACTAGAAACCACCTCTATATCTTTACCAGTTAATTTTTTGACTTAAAACACTTAAGTGAACCTCGGTTACAATCTATCTTTGTTACTGATATCACAGGTTTTGCTCTTCAATATACAGGAAGCTGCTTCAAGTCAATGTATCTTCACTTTCCTACGCTTTCCAGATCCCGTTGCAAAGACCAGTCTTCTCTATCTCTCTTTTAGTACAGTCCTAACCAGGGCACAGGAGTAATGGAAAACTGTACATGGATCTGGTGAATCAGTGTATTTGAGACTGCCAGAGAGCAAACTACTAGTCTGTTATCAACTGGCCTAGATATGATCCAGATCAGAGTTACCAGTTTCTTTGATGACTATTTGAGATGTTGAAAAACACTTATTATTTCTTGTGGCACACTTGTGTTCATGGGTGGGCACATATTATAGCTACAAAGGAGGAACTCAATGTTACACTCTAGTATTCTATAAAAGAGTATGTAAGATGTTGAATATGTTTCATACACCCCAAAGACAAACCAATACACGGACAAGGAATGACAAATACATATAAATATTTATACACAAATTACAAAAAACAAATAAATCTTTAACAAAGGAAGACATTAGAAAATACATTGTCACATGTACTACATCCACAACTATTAACCATGATGTCATTCGCATCATTTTGAGATTCTAGGGAAAGGTAGACTAAAACATTCCTGATTTTTCTTGCTCTAGAACACCAAGTCCCAAAGGTGATAGACACATCAGCTGGAAGGATTAATGCCCGTATTTATCAAGACTTCTAAAACATTGCATTCTCTCAGTTCCTTTTCATCTGCACATTTTCTGTATATTCCACGCTAGCATTCATAAACCTCTCTTTTGTGGTACAAAGTGTGCAAAACTTTATGTATTAGTAACATCCTTTAAGGTTATCATTCATGTTGTCTTCGGGGCAAAGTAGGGGAATATACCTACCACTGACAGAGCCAGGTCATTCCCTGAAAGCAAGCTGTCAATTCCATTATGTTAGTTACCATTTATGGGCAAAACTAATATTAATTACCCATCAAACCTCCACAACTGTAACTTGTAGTAGTCTTGAGCTGCCACCTAGAAGCTAATTGCCTGGGTTTGGAGTCATCTGGTCTCTCACCTTGAGAGCATACATGCTGGTGTGTCACATTAAGTACTTATGAAAAATTTCTTAGATTGTTAATTTATTTTATGCTGTTTCTTTGTTTAGCAATATAGTTCTACCACACAGAACTATTGCACCAGCAACAGTCTGTGCAATGGAGATCTGCCCATGCAGCAGCAAGCATCACATCCTTCAGTTTTGCAACATTCTGAACAGCTATTTTTGTTTCCAAGAAATGAAAATGTCCACCATTTCACATACTTTGTTTTCCACAACAGTACAAGAAATCAGAACGCTCTTCCACTGCTGTCAGATCCATCGTCTACTTACAGCTGAAGCAGAGAAAGCCAGTACATGCACACACAGCTTTCAAGTTACGCAGATTGCTTCACTGTCAGGCTAAGAACCGTTCTGCAGAAGACGTGGGAAGGTCAGATGTTCTCTCATCATGAGTAGTCCTAGAGACAATCCAGGCAGAGAGGCGGGAGGAACACCAGGACACATCCAGGAAATCTAGCAAGCGAAAGGCACAGATTGAATAAATTGCAGCACCGGCATGCATGTGGACTATGCAGCCACAGAAGAGATGACAAGAGATTATAAATTAAGGTGATTAAGATCTCCAGGGCGTTTGCTAGCAGGTAGTCATCACAGCTACATAGGGACTGGCATCCGAGCATGTACTAGGGCACATAAAAAGACTGACTTGCAGGGAAAACCCATCTCTAGTTTTGTCTCAAGGGTTACAAGTCTCAGCAATGTCCACAACTGGTTTTCATTACTTTGTAAAAGGCTGTTAGTCATTTGGAACTAGATGATCTTTAAGGTCCCTTCCAACCCAAACCATTCTATGATTCTATGATTAACAATTCATGACAAAGAGCAGACCTGAAATCTAGTGGTATGCACAAAATGGAGTGAAATAGTTTTAAAGTTACTCAGAAAAATTACGTAGTCATCCATCATGAACTCATTTTGGTTTACATATTTGGTTTGCATATTTTCAGAATACTTACAGAATCATTTTGATTTAGAAAAAAAAAGACAGTAAACTCCTAACCCCATTTCTCTGATGCCTTTTATAATGACCATCAAAAATTCTGGTCTGGATAAGCTAAGTATGACATCATTAAATTCATTAAGAATTTTACAGAACTATATGCTCTAACCTAAAGAAGCACCTTTTTATTATACTTGTTCCTCTGAAAGTGCAGACTTGCAGAGGTTTTTTTATAGTGTTTATTACTGAAGAATGCCATATAAAATCAACAAGCTGCACTGAAACTGCCTAAGTTGGCAGCTAAAACACTGACAGAAAAAAGTCCTTTGTCTGGGGGGAAAAAAAAGTGACATGGAAATCAGGTACAACCTCCAATCAAAGTCTTGCTTTCATGTCTCTGTAGATATGATGTTTCAAACATCATCCCAGGGACCAAGAGAAGAAATACTCATTGACTGTTATTCCCCAAATAAATTCACACTAGTACAATGTGATCAAAGTATATAGAACGGAAGAGGTTAAAGGCAAAAAGCTGGAGAAAATATTTTTCAAGTCCCTTACTATATAATTTCCTTTCCTTCCTACCCCACGCCCAATTAGTCATATACCTTTTCCCAAAGATTACTAGACAGTAATATGTAGACCTAATTCCTCACTGAAATGTTGATGATCACAAAAAAAAAAAAAAGAGGGATGCACAGCATGACACCCAAGAGGAAGAGGTCCAGCTGCTGATTAGCACACAGATGACACAGCTCTGATCTTCACTTAATACTTGCTTCTAAATTTTGCAATGTGTTGATGGGCATGGGTGCAGTGAAAATCAACCTCTTGTTTTAAGTCCAGTATTTTAAAATACCAAATTTATGAATGAGATCCCTTTGCATTAAATATTTTGTGATATCCAAAGCATACATATAATCCATTCTAGCAGAGCAGTTAAAGAACAGGCTGCGTCAGCCTTTTAAGATTTGGTATATGAACATTACCTCATTCTAGTTTTTCTCTTCAAGACTTTCTTTTTTTCTAATATATAAAAAAGTGGGTGTTCATGAAGAAAGTGGTCTGGATAAAGAAGTTAGCAGTTTGCAAAGGAAACCCCAAAAACATAGCCTATGTTTTGGGGCTTTAACTTCCACATGGCAGGTGGGTTAAATATCTCATCTTTTGTAGTTCTTTCTAATTTTGTAAGCCTATTAAGGTTTCGAAAGTTGTTTTCCTACTTCATGCAGGAAAAGAAAGATTATTCAGTGGGCACTCCCCCACTCCTAGCAGGCCAATGCAGAGTTTATACTAGTTCCAAAGCTAGAGTTTTCTAGTAAAAAAAGGTAGGAAGTGATTTAGTTTGGGCTATATAAATGCATTATTTCTGATCTGAATGCAAAGTCTATCTTGCCACCTAATTGATCTAATCCAAGCTGTTAGGGCATAGCACAACCTCAACACTGAAGACTTCTGCAGCTCTGTGGACGTGTTGCCTCATTCACACTGCTGCAGAACAAATATCTGTCAACTTGGGATGATTTAACAGTGAGAAAGAACATCTATTCTAGCTCCTTTAAGTGCTGTTACCCTACTTTTTTCTTCATTTTAGTTTCAGGAAATAAAATTAACCCTTCAGAAGGGGCCTTGCAAGTCATGCTTTGGTAAGCAGTCCCAGAAAGCTTAAGAAAAGTGACAAGAAAGTCACTGAAACTAGGTTTTCTTAAGATGTGGTAGATACACATAACAGCACGTAGTATGCCTGGGTAGAGCTTCAGAAGTAAATTGGAAGCCTGGACAATTTATAAATCAGGAACAATGTGCATATGTGAAATGTGAACAGTTTAGAGACACCTACATTCGATTTGCGATCATTCTTAAACCTATATCTCCACAAAGAAATTCTCACCAGCTGGGATGTCTTTAAGAGTTTGGTTTTATCTGAAAATTGCCACACTGTACTCTGGACCAATTGTGCTTTCCATCTGTACAAATGAACTTTGCCTTTACCTTCTGTGGATTTTTGGGGCTGCTGAGATGCAAGCTTGCATCTGAAAAATGATACTCTGTTCTGAACCAGTGTGGTCACAGACCTGCACTGATAGCCCGTAAGCACGAGTGGTCACTGATATTTGGCTTTCAAGACCCCCCTTTGGTCACTGTGACTTCCACAGAAAATTTTCTCTTTTCGTTCCCATTGTCTCGCAATTTGCAAGTAAGACAGAGTGAGGGCAGATTGCTAATTAGGTTCCAAGGCTAATTTTTTTCACATTTTAAAGGGTAAGGTTGGATTCTGCCTAGAGGAGAGAAACGGGAAAAACAGTGCAGGAAATGGTGCTGCCTCCTCCAACTCCTGCTCCCCCCAGCTCCCTCCCCAGTGCCCTCTCCGCATGCCCGCAGCTTGGGGCCGTGTCAGCCCCAGACTGCCGAAAAAAGGGTGACAGGGGAAGAACGACCCTTGGAGACTGAGCAGCGAGGGGGGCCGGGGCGGCGTAACGGCTCTGGGGAGGCCGTTAGAGCCGTTGGGGGGGTGACAGTTGGGCAGCCGCCAGCTATCCCCGGGTGAGCGGCTGGTCTGGGACAGGGACAAGGTGTGCAGGCAGGCGTGGGGCTGGGGGTGCCCGTCTGCTCCTGGGTGGGCCCGTCTCAGGGGTGAGCAGGCACCCAAGACATTGTGCAATGTGGAAGCACACAGGCATGCATGGGTGTGCAAGCTGAGGTGTGATGTACCTCAGTGAGCGTTTTCCACCCATGATTTTTTGTATTTTATCCAGTTTCATAGAACTCAAGGGTAGGGAGCAGACAGTCCATCAGAGTGCTACCTAGGAGCACACAGGGACCCGCTGTCATACACAAGTGCTTAGGCACAGAGAACTATGTGTCTGTATGTACGTACGTATACACAGGTGCATGTCAAAATCTCACAAGTGCTTGGATATTTTCATTTATATATGTGTATGAAGGTTTATGCTAAGATATTTGTGATGGGTTAACCCTGGCTGGACGCCAGCTGCCCACCAAAGACATTCTATCACTCCCCCCATCCTCAGCTGGACAGGGGAGAGAAAATATAACAAAGGGCTCGTGGGTCAAGATAAGGACAGGACAGATCATTCACCAATTACCGTCACGGGCAAAACAGACTCAGTTTGGGGAAAAATTAACTCAATTTATTACAAATCAACCAGAGTAAGGTAATGAGAAATAAAACCAAATCTCAGAACACCTTCCCTCCACCCCTCCCTTCTTCCCGGGCACAACTTCACTCCCACATTCTATACCAAGCCCCCCCAGCGGCACAGGGGGATGGGGATAGGGTTTACGATCATTTCATCACATGTTATTTTCTGCCGCTTCATCCTCCTCAGGGGCGGGACTCATCACACTCTTCCCCTGCTCCAGCATGGGGTCCTACCCACAGGAGACAGTCCTCCATGAAATTCTCCAACGTGGACCCTTCCCACGGGCTGCAGTCCATCATGAACTGCTCCAGCGTGGTCCTTTCCACGGCGTGCAGTCCTTCAGAGGCACACTGCTCCAGCGTGGGTCCCCCACGGGGTCACAAGTCCTGCCAGAAAACCTGCTCCGTGGACTCCTCTCTCCACAGATCCGCAGGTCCTGCCAGGAGCCTGCTCCAGCGCAGGGTTCCCATGGGGTCACAGCCTCCTTCGGGAACCCACCTGCTCCGGCGTGGGGTCCTCCCTGGGCTGCAGGTGGATATCTGCTCCACCGTGGACCTCCCTGGACTGCAGGGGGACAGCCTGCCTCACCAGGGTCTTCACCACGGGCTGCAGGGGAATCTTCACTCCAGTGCCTGGAGCATCTCCTCCCCCTCCTTCTTCACTGACCTTGGTGTCTGCAGGGTTGTTTCTCTTACCTGTTCTCACTCCTCTCTCCGGTGGCTGTTTTCCCCTGTCCCAAGTTTTTTCCTTCTTAAAAATGTTATCACAGAGACGTTACCACTATCGCTGATTGGCTCAGCCTTGGCCGGCGGCGGGTCCGTCTTAGAGCCGGCTGGTATGGGCTCGCTCTCTCTCGAACACAGGGGAAGCTTCCAGCAGCTTCTTACAGAAGCCACCCCTGTAACCCCCCCCCCCCCCCGCTACCAAAACCTTGCCACACAAAGACAATACAATATTAAATGTCTATCTGCAAAAAATGTGCATATTTGAATGTCAGTTTGACAGTGTACCTGAGTGTGCACCCAGGTCTATTTTTATATGTGAATAGTCCGAGGAAGCAGTTTTGGTTGTAAAGTGTGTGGTAAGAGGTGTAGCATTTGCACATACTTGATGAAGTGTGGATAGCAAAATGCCTTGTATCAAGGTTGGCAAAGCATGTTGCCAGTATGATAGATAACAGAGAAAATGTGCTTGTCCATGTTTTATCAGTATAATACTGACTGCATTACTGAGAGAATGTGTTATGTGAAAATTTTATTTGAAAGTATAGATGTCACATGTATCTTCACATGTCTGTCTCATACAGCTACTATGCCAGATTAACATGTATATTTGAATATTTGCATACAGTAGCATGTGTCTGTTCTACAGTGCTTTTGTTTGCCATCTGAGAATGCATGACTGCACATTTTTAATTGGGGAGCATGTGTAGGCCAATTGGGAAGTATAGTCCATTGTCATGTATGCGGTATATGTTTTGTGGATCTAGTCTTGCAATGCATTGATTGTTATTGCTCAGTGACTGTAGGTAACTGAAAGACATGCTCTTTTGCTGAAGATTTCCTACTAATATGGTATATTTTCATCTGTCAGTTCCCTGTGGTTTCAATAGTTAGCATCATGTCCTCAGAGTCTTTAAAGGACTGAAATTAATGCCATGCTAATGACTCTGTCTCGCTACGTGGTTTAAATGAGTTGAAGAAAGCCTGCATTTAAAATTTTATTTCTTAATAATATTTTTAGATGAAATGTGAAACAAGCATCAGGGTAAGAGTTCTCACATTTGCCACTATGCCTCAATCTGTGATCTTAAGGCAGCAGCTCCAGTGGGAATGCCAGGATAGTTCAAACTCTGGACGTATTTGCTGGTTGACTTGTCAGTTACCAGTGGGAGTAGAGGTCAAATTCATGGTGACACTTTCATTTTCCCCAAGACAAAGACTACCATCTTAATCAAGAACTTCAGAAACCGCCACTTGATCTGCTGATGCAGTGATAACATTTATTGTTCAGTCAAGCTCTATTTGGAAGTTGAAGTCAAACTTCGACATATGTAACTTAACTGAGAGTTCTCCTGCCCAGTTCATACTTTATTATCTATTAAAAAAAATAATAAAAATATGAAGGACATTTTTTATTAATGACAGAATGATGAATGCATCAGGGTTCAGTTTGGGAGTTTAGTTATGGGACACATGTAAGTCATTGCTTTTCATGTATCCCAGAAGATAGGAAGCCTGATTTGATGTCATTAGAGTTGAAGCTCTTTAATCAGTATTTTTCTGAAACAGTCCACTGTTACAGCAGCTGTCATCCCATCCAAGGTCCCTGTGGTCATTCTGAACAGAGTAATTATAAGCTTGAAAAATTGTTGAGGACAAAAGATTTTGAAGACCCTGTTATGGGTTTGTGTGGCATGGGGGGTTTTTTGGTAGCGGGGGAGGGGGCCACATGGGTGGCTCCTGTGAGAAGCTGCTAGAAGCTTCCACGGCTCCAAGTCGGACCCTCCTCTGGCCAAGGCCGAGCCCACCAGGGACGGTGGTAGTGCCTCTGGGAGAACAGATTTAAGAAGGGGAACCGGCAGTGAGTGGGGGGATTGGAATGTGAGAGGAACACTGATGCAGATACCAAGGTCAGTGAAGAAGGAGGGGAAGGAGGTGCGCCGGACTAGGTTGATGCCCCTGCAACCCGTGGAGGGGAGCGGGGGAGCAGAAGCCCACCTGCAGCCCGGGGAGGAGCCCACGCCGGAGCAGGGGGATGCCCCCCAAGATGGCCAGGACGCCGTGGGAAAGCCCTCGCTGGAGCAGTCTGTGACTGAAGGTCGGCCCGCAGAAAGGACTCACGTTGGAGATGTTCTTAAAGGACTGTCTCCCCCGCCGCCGCAGGGAGGAGGTGGAGAGAACTGGGAGTGGGGTTGAGGTGGGAAGGAGGGAGGGCTGGGGGAAGGTGTTCTAAGGTTGGGGTTCACTTCCTAATATCCTTGTTTTGTTTTGACTTGTAGTAAGTTAAATTGATTTTGTTTTCTTCACCAAGTTGAGCCTGTCTTTTGCCTGTGACCATAAGTGGTGAGTGATCCCTCCCAGTCCTTGTCTCGACCCACGAGCGTTTCTTTATATTTTCTCCTCGTCCCACTGGGGCCAGGGGAGTGAGTGAGCGAGCGGCTGCGTGGTGCTTTGTTACTGGCTGGGCTGAAACCACAACAGACCCTAACAGATTAAGAAACTAAATTTTATTCTATTTCCTGTGCTATGTGGGTTTTGCAAATAAATTGTATATTGCTACACAGAAGTCTGTCGTGGGGTGTAACTGCCATTGTTGTAGGGGCTTCAGTTGTGTTAATTTTTAAGGGAGTCAGAAGGCAGTGCTGTGTTGAAAACCATATAAATCAGTTCTGCATGTCACATGTTCTTTTAAAAAACTGTTAAATGTGCTTCATATTTTGATATGTTTCCTACAATCACAGGGAAATGGCAGGCAAGAAGAAAGAAATCCAGTTCCAGGTATACATCCTAATTACTTGAACAATTCTAGAGATTAATAGATATTTTTTTTCTGCCTTTTTAAGATATTAAAATGACAATTCATTTTATTTCAGGCCATAATAACCAATCAAAACCAGTGGGATGAAATGTTGCTGACAAGAGGTGTAGTAGGTACTAACAGTTACTATTTTCTGTTTAATGTCTCATGAAGATATGTACAGTTCAATGTCTCATGAAGATATGTACAGTTTTTCATAGTTATATCGTCTTTAACAGATACTTGTCATAAATCTAGACTAGTGCCATATTATCTCTTAAAGAAAGGCTATATTAATATATTTATAAATTTATATATTCTGTTATGAATATAAACTGTCATCTATGTTAAATACTTTTCACAAATCATATTATCCATTATTTTATCCACTGTTATGCACCAATGTTTAGAAATACCTTTCCAATATGGTATTCTGTATGGTAGGGGGTTGGGCACTTTTGTGGAAGTTTTTCACTAAAATCTTGAACAGACTAAATTAGTACTGTACAGTTGTACTTAGCAGTTAATTGGTCAGCATTCCTGAGAGCGCATGTCCTATGATGTGTATTATCCCGTTTTCAGTTTGCTTGGTCCAATAACAATGTCTCCTGGATCTCCTAGGAATTGTGTTTGGGTAGAAGGAACAAACCTGTAATGGGATCATATGCACAGAAGAATAGTAATGGGAAAGAAATGATCTGCATGGGCTCAGGGAGGTAAAAATCCTGTAGAATACAGATCTAGATAAGAATGAAAACCAACAGTGGAAAGAGAAAAAGAAAAATTAAAAGGAAAAGGAATATGAGAGAAATGTAGCTGTTTGGATTAATCATCTCAAACAGTACTGTGAAGTAGGTTGTTGATGTCAAAAATAATTGAAATAAAAGAGGAAACCGTGATGTATCCACTGAATACATTGATGTATTCATGATGCATTCATTCATTGACTAGAAGAGGACTGAAAGATGCATGTGAACGCCTTCCCAATACTGTTCCAACACACTCATAAATGTGTCTCCTTTTATAAGTTCCACAAGTCAGCTCTTTGTAATTCCAAATTATTACATTTTAGTGATAGATGTGTATCAAGCTTGGTGTGGTCCTTGCAAAGCTGTGGTGAATTTATTCAGAAAACTGAAGAATGAGTTTGGTGAAGATGATGGGTTGCATTTTGCGGTGGTAAGGATGTGAATTCTGTATGGAACTTTATTTACATTTTATTTTAAATATATCTTTTTATCTGTCTGCATATACAGAGCTTTCATTTCACTGTCCTTATACTGAGTCATCATAATTTTGGCCTGGTTGCCTCTTCTTCTGCATATCTCCTCGCCAGACTTTGTTTAGAGGTAGAATAGAAATGTTAATAAATATGGAAGGAGCTATAATAGAAAGGGAGCCAATATCCCACAACTTGTTTTCCTTGATAAGATTGAAGAAACATTCAAAAGCCAGACTATATGATTTTTAGTTTTAAGTCTCCACATTATGGATTATCACATTTAAAATTCTTACATCCCTGAAAAATGCTGTTACATCTTTTCCCCAAATATTCCCTTGTATTTCATTCTTAAGAGAACAAAAAGGGGGAGTTGAAAAATAAATTATCACAAAACTGCAGTAGTAAAAATATTCCTCTACACTAGCAGTATAAAATCAGAGGTATACATCATATTTAAAGTAGATCGATTTGTTGCACAAACTCAGTTCCTCCCAGATGTTGACCAAGCGCATCCTTTTTCATGTTACTGAAAACTTTCAATTGCCTGATCAAGGCATTTTTTGTGGAAAATACATGTATTTTTTTATACACAGAAAAGCAGGCAGTTATGTTCAGAGATAATCTCAAGCGTTTTCATACAGTTGGCCACATTACAAAGAACTTAATACAGTGGATAACCTCTTCCATCAAGACTGTGTGGACTACGTCCTCATTTATGTGTGTTATTGTAACCTACATGGGAAAACACTATTAGGATAAGGTATTTTTCCATGATTAGCTGCTCTAATACGAAGGGAGGCCAATCCCATGCTACCAAACCCATTCTTTCTTCATCACCAGCAAGTGCCGTAAGGACTGCTAGTTGTGTTTAAGACTGCAGTTTGAGTGTGCAACACCAAAGTATATAAGACTGCAGTTTTCTTGCAGGCCAAATGGTTTGTATGTATATATATGCATACATATACACACTTTAAATAATCTTTTTCATCTGACTTCAGGCAGAGGCTGACAGCATTCCAACTCTGCAACCATTTAGGAATAAATGTGAACCTGTCTTTCTTTTTTGTGTTGTAAGTACATCACATTAGTTTCTTTTAATGTGCTGCCTACTTTTGCTTTAATTTTTCAGTAGAATAAAAAGAAATGTGAAGCTGTATAAATCAGATCTTTACATTTTACAGTATGTAGGATCATATCATCAGATGTTTACTTGAGGCTGTTTCCCATGCTGAAATCTGTGGTTCTCGAGCACATTTTTGTTGTGGCTGCTGCACATACAGCCACAGAAGATTTGTGGTAGCCACAGTTTTGGTAGTTACTTAGTGAGAAATCCATGTAAGTTTTTTCCAGGGTTGCCTCACATAAAGTGCCTACACCAAAATGACCATTTTATGCACACTTTCCCTCAGGGAAAAAGACTTTACATTTCCTGCCACTTTCAGGTTTTTAAGAGAAACAAATAAAATTGCATTTCTCACACCTGTGCAATTGCAACAATTAATAATATATTTATCATCTCTCACTGATGGATACAGGAGGATTGTTCTGCTAGGACACCACTGTAGAACACTGCTCACTTAGGAGGCGGTGGGTTTTTTGACTTCAGGGTGCTACGATTTGAATTCCCACAACTAGGGGCCAAGAACAACGATACTTTTGGGACACTTTCAGGTTTGAATCTGAATGCTGCCAAGTGAAGTTAGCAGTATCTTTGATCACCAGTAGTTAGCTTCAGTATGGTGCGCCTGAATGCGGTAGAGCACCCACTGAAAAACGTAACACAAATAAAAAGACAGAAAACTCCATGTTACGGAAATTAAGAGCTAGTAAATTCTGTATTTGCATTTACTTCTGACTGTACTGTTAATGGTGAGCCTAGAAATAAACATGGACAATTAGGTGAAGAAGGAAGGGAGAAAGTAAACCAAGAAAGGTTCATCCTCAACTATTAGAGGCAGTAGTAGCTTTGGTATTCACTTCATTGGGCATAGAAAGTAGTCCTGTTGCTGCAAAAAATAGTGAGATATAGCATGTTCCAAAACTTAAATAAATGTGTAAACTAAGTGATGAGAACTCACCAAGAGTATTATTTTCTCTTTTACAGAACGGCAAAATTATTACAATAGTGAGAGGTGTAAATGCTCCTCTTATAAGTAAGAAAATAACAGAGCTAGTGCAAGAAGAGAGGGAAATTGCAGCTGGACAGAAGGAACGTGACGAGGTACTCACAAAACAGATATTTAAATATAAATGAGTATTTTTATTACACTTACATGGTTTCTCTAAATGCCTGTGATAGTGGGTTTGGTAATGTTTAATGTTTTGTGTTTTTTTCTTAACAGTAAAGTGACATATGTGAGGGGGGGTTTTTTTAGAAATTTCCATTAAATGGTACTTTATAAAAGCTTAAGAAATTTACAGGTTAGCCTGTTAATGCAAGGAATGGAGAGATGGACAAAATGTCACTAACACATAAAATTCTAGTCATCTTTTTTCTTTCAGGACTAAGTATTTTTCATATATAACTTAATAGCAATACATAATATGGAACAAATACAGACATGGGAAATAATCATGTCTTATTGCTTGTTTTGAGTGAAAATGGAGATCAAAGAACTCTGCTTACAGTAAAAGGAAACTTTAACAAACTGTAGCTCAGTTAAGGAAAATGAGGCTAACCCAAGGTCTTTCTTAGAATTGCCTGCTTTCCAGGGTAGCAAAGATGATCTTAGGTTAAACTAAAAATGTTGTAAAGATCTGACAATCTGTTTGGTGACTTTAGTTTTGCACTGGTGATGTACTTTTACTCTATTTGCTATTACTTTAGGTAGATGAACTTGTTTTCCTAGAAGAGAAATCATCGGAAGAGACTGTTGAGGAGCCTGTACCTGAGGGTAAATATATTTGATTTATTTTAGAAATGTTAATAGAAAGAAAAAGAACAAATGTCTTTTTAGCTATTTGATTAAGAATCTGGTATGTCCAGCACTAACAGACCTTCCTTTGATTGAGTTAATAATATGAGAGGCTAGGATTGAGGATATCAAATGGAGGGGAAGCTTTCTTCTGTAAGGAATTAAGATATCGGACTGTCATCATTAGTATTTTCACCCCTGTCCTGGTTTCAGCTGGGGTAGAGTTAATTGTCTTCCTAGTAGCTGGTACAGTGCTATGTTTTGAGTTCAGTATGCGAAGAATGTTGATAACGCTGATGTTTTCAGTTGTTGCTCAGCAGTGTTTAGACTATAGTCAAGGATTTTTCAGCTTCTCATGCCCAGCCAGGGCACAAGAAGTTGGCACAGAACACAACCAGGGCAGCTGACCCAAACTGGCCAACGGTGTATTCCATACCATGGGACGTCCCATCTAGTTTAGGAACTGGGAAGTGGGAACAGGGAATGGCCGCTGGGGGACTGGCTGGGTGTCGGTCAGCGGGTGGTGAGCAATTGCCCTGCGCATCATTTGTACATTCCAATCCTTTTATTACTACTGTTGTCATTTTATTAGTGTTATCATTATCATTATTAGTTTCTTCTTCTCTGTTCTATTAAACTGTTCTTATCTAACCCACGAGTTTTACTTCTTTTCCCGATTTTCTCCCCCATCCCACTGGATGGGGGGGAGTGAGTGAGCGGCTGCATGGTGCTTAGTTGCTGGCTGGGGTTAAACCACAACAACCCCCTCTTTGGGAACCTTCATACTTCAGGTCCCTGGCACATAGCAGCAGTGCTATGTGCCAGGAAATTTTCTTGTGTAAAACCAATGCCTGAAAGTCACTTCTACACAGTCCCTGTGTTAGCTATGCACTTTTATTGAGGTGGTGTTTGTTAACCCTTGGATGTTCTGCAGGAATACCAAGATGGGGGCAACCTGAGAGGATTGGAAGAGTTAATCTGTGAAGGAATGGCATGCCTTGTATCTCAGATTATTTTTAATTAACTTTCACCAGATTAAAGAGCTAAAGAACAGACTTACATATGGCCATAAATTCACAATAGTAAGATAAGGTTCCAAAAAGATGGAAAAATAAGCACCAACCTGTTTGTGAGTTTCATGTCTATGATTTATCTCAGGTTTGTCATGAGCTGGGACCTACATCTTTTCTATTCTTATTGTTATCTGTGGCTACTGAAGCTTCCTACTACTTCATGTATACACAGAATGCCATTCAGCAACACTGAGATGGAATAAACTCCTCAATCCTCTCCTTCTTCTTGATCTTGCCTTTTTTTTTCGTGTAAGAAGGCATTAGATCACAGTCGTGGATTAAGTCATGTCCCTTCTTCCTCTTCATGCCTTCTTTATTGTATGGTTCAAGTGACATATTCCTGACCTCAGCTTTAGCCTATTTTTTTTCTCATAAACCCTCTGAGATCTAGTTGTACAGTATCAGAAATCCTTCAGGATGTATATACAGACTTCACACTAATCAATGGAACCTAAATGTGCAACAAAATCAGGGAACAGAGTTTTCAGCTTGGGTTCAGCTTGAGGTTAGGGGATCCTTCAGAAGCCATATTACACTGACATTTTGTGGGAATATTTTCCTTACCACATGCAGGTGCCTATGAGTGTTTTCTAGTATAGGAAACAAAGTAGTAGCCTGGTGTTTCTGTTAGAGCTATCATTAAGTTCTTCTACAGTGTTTGGGATCTGATTGAATTACATTCTAATGCTTAACTGTACACTTCACATTCTGCAAAGATGATGTAGTTTATGTTCTCTTCTGACCGCTTTCTGTCGTTTTGCAGGGATCTGTATGCTACGGATGTTGTAACAGTATGTCTACAACCAGGAACACCTGTTGTTTTAAACATTAGATTGTGTTAGCAAGCATGTGTTACTTCAGCATCCCCAATACAAGGAAGGAAACAAACATCTACTATGACAAGAAATGTGTATTTTACTGGAAATATCCAATATTCATACAGATTTTCATTTAGTGAATTTTCCTTAGTAATATTCATTCCTTCCAAATTTCTACTCATGTACATACAGAGCTCCATAGGCAAAGCATCCATCTCAAACTGCAGTTTTTCTACCACACCTAGCTGCATGCAAACCATTTCTCCACCATATTACTCAAAACACCAGTGGTTCATCAGGAATGTGGATTCCAGGGATGGCCAAGGATGGTCCTGCACTCCAAGACATGCTTTAAGTTCTGGAGTCCCTTATTTTTTGGAACCACTGTTTGGCCATCTCAATATTAAAATGGAGAATTATTTAGAGAAACCCACTTGTAACTAATGGAAAATTTAGTTGTGTATTTATTTTGATAAATGTATTCATTGACACATGATTTTTTCCCTTTTCCAGAAGCAGTAGTCAGATATTCTGTTGGAATTATAAAACCTGATGATGTCTTAAAGGGACGCGTAGAAGAAATTAAACAAAAGGTAGACAGAATTTGAAAAGATTCATTCATCCTATTTAGTTAAGATGCATAGTAGCAAGATGTAAGATTAAGTAGATCCTAATTTATGCCCAGGCTTTAGAACAAGATCTGTTAATGCTTCTCTGATAAGGATGATAAAAGCATTATACTTTTGCCCTGAAATAATATGGTGTCCAGATTGATACTATTGCTTTAATATTTTCTGTCAGTAGATGAGGTGTGACTTTGATTTATACCATGCCGACCAGTGACACATGAAATCTGCAAACAGAAAAGTGTCTTTTTTCCCTCATATCACAATAGAAACAAGAACTAGAGATTGTGGTGGTGAAGTTAATTCTTCACATAGCATCTTAAAGAATTGTAGGCACACAAAAATCAACTAATCAGTGTCTTATGGAAGAGAGAGTGTGTGCGCAGACAGATGTGACAATATATGCGTGTAGATGATAAGGCTAATCCATGTGCACTAGTAATTGTACACTAATATTTGTCAGTAGTGCAATATTTGTTCCTGCAGTGGAGAATGTGATTCCAGCAAGTATGCCAGGGTGCATCCAAGAATTCAGTATTTGTTTTAGCCATCACACAGTGAAAGAAAAATTCTTTTGCTTTCCAGAATATGATACAATAGTAATGCTCATGGCAATTACAGGAATTTCTCACTGTTTCTGTTAAAGAATATGCCTCATAACACTAGATATCAAGATAAAATTATGCTAATTTTAAAAAGGATTATGGCAGGGCCAGTGACTTTTGCAGGAAGGAAAACCGGAGCGCTGTATAGGTTGTTTCTGAAATTACTCTACCTTGGCCAGAAAGGAAGGAAGCTCAGTAAAGGCAAAAAAAGCAGGCTGTGCTTGAAAGCAATTTAGCTGGAGCTGGGCAGCTGCTCCTTGGCTTTGCCTTTATACTGCCTTATGAGGTGTGTACCCGTACTGTTTCCTCACTCAGCCTTGTCAAGGCGGTCTGGAAACACTCAGCAGCATCGTAGGGGCTTTTAAAGAGCAAAGTGCTGGTAAGCAGATTAATATTGGCCTGTGATCAGTACTGGGGCTGGGCAGTGCCTTTGTTGTTTAAATATCGGTATGTGGTATAAACCTCATACCAGTGGACTATGAATTTTGCTGTAAGTCATGTAAGTGTCAATCTCTTACACATACTTGAATTTAGTGCAGTAATGTAACTTAAAATTGATAATCATAAAATAAATTTCATTTTTGTTTATTTGCTGTTTCTAAAGCCAAGTAGTTTAGCCTAATACAACAACTGTTGACAAGTACAGATTTATATGACTACTATGATTATAATACCAGTTATAACAACATTTTTAGAAGTGGTTGCATGTTAATCACTCACAATGGTTAAAATGAGTTTATTCAATGTTAAATAAAAGGGATTATTAACTACTGAAGGAATACATACATCGAACTGCACTGTATTTTTCACCAACATTAACTTAGTGAGCATTATAATCCTGAATTTAGTGAAGTGCTTTGAAAAGCTGGAACTTCAGTTTAGGCACATGTAGCAGTTATATTTGCAATATTTCAGAGAATTTTAAACTTAAGATAGCTTCCAAAGTCAATCAATCTTTAGATTTACAATAACATATGATTTTGTATATATCCATTTTCAAATGCCACCAAGTAATAACTGAATAATTGCAGATTAGAGATGCAGGATTTGACATTGAAGCAGCAGAAGAGAAAATGCTAACTGAAGAGCAGATCAGAGTGTTCTATGCCCGGAATAAAGAACAGGTAAAAACAAACTAAAAACTAAAAAAAAAGGAACAGGTAAAACATATAATTGTAGCTATATGTGTTCGCAAATCTCTGTCTTGTGAATTTTTAGTATGTTGAAGAACTGAATTAATGTAGACTTTGTACACAGAAAAAGGCAGATATTATCAGAAAAAAGGAGGTAGTATCTCTCTTTTTTTCTTACCGATTCATAAAAATATGGCTTGGTAGCACTCTAACATTCCAACTGAATTAAACTGAACTCCAATTAAATACCAAAAGATTTTGTAGTCCTTTCTGTTATTAGAATGTGTATGACCCTTAGTCATGGCCCTAAACATAGGCTGTTCAGTGCTGAAATGTAGCACGTTACCAAAATCCAGTGTCATCTATATGACAGTATGTATCTATTTGACATGTACTCTTCCAGCCAGAAAATAAGTGGCACTATATATTACGGGTTTTTTTCTTTACAGCTTTTATCATGGGGTAGTACTAGGAATAAGCACATGCACAGGCAGAAAAAGAAAGCATCTCCATTGACGTTTATTCTTCTGGCCCTATCCTATATTAGGGGACAACAAATAGCTAAGAACAGACAGAAAGTTCAAGAAAACAATGAAATTATATTGGTCACCTCTAAATGGCAGTGGTCTAGCAAACTATCACCTGGATACTGTCAAGTGCTTTGGCAGTATGATAGCTAAAGTTAACTCTACAGAAGGATCTGAATCACAAAAATAAAGCTGCTTAGCAAATATTTATACCTTCTCCTATTTAAGATCTGTGTAACATAGAGGCTGGAATTGTATGCAGACAACTAATTTGTTTGATATTTTTAGAAGGACCAATGGAAGGGATCAATGAAAGGGTTGGCATAATCAAAAGGAGCTGGGAAAATGTTCTTGTGGCATTCCAAATGAATGAGAGTGAGACAAGATGGTTCCTGCTGAAGCCAGAGGAAAAAAAGAAATCTGATAATAATCACCAGATGGCTGCCCTATGGTTTAGAAAGGAAGTAACAGGGAGAGCTTGTAAGGAGTCATGAAGAGCTTGGTTTTGGCAAAGCTGGGATTGTAGTTTAGACAGAGGCAGTTTTGAAATGGAGGTAAAAATAAGTCATCTTCATGACAACAGCAGCCAAATGTGAGATTAGTTAGGTATAGAGGGAGATGTGGGAGGAACAAAGACAGAGAAGCATGCAATGCTTGATACATGGCAGCACGACTACACCACAGCAGATCTCCATCAGGACAGGTAGAATAACGAAACTACTATGAACTATAAGAAGTGGTCCAGAGGGCCCTATGCATATTGAGGAGCCAATTACTTGCCATTCTTTAAGTGTAATTTTAGACTGAAAAATAATTATGTTAATGTGACAAAATAGAATATAGATTCCTTTGTGCTCAGTGGGCAAAATTATTTCCAATTTAATACTCTGCAAGCTTGCTGAAGGTCCAGAGTCTGCCAGTTTTAACAGAATGGAGACTCAAGGCAATAGACCTTCAGATATAACTGGAAGCAGAAATTGTTTCTTTTTAATGATGAAGCCGGGTGATCCAGGACAGCCAAATCTAATAGCCACATCTATTTCTTCTAACATGAGCAAGTGTCCTTTTGAAGACACAACAGTATAAACACTCCCTTTATATGTCATACTAAATGTTCTTGTACTTGCTTTTATTCTGTATCTTTCGAGTTTGTTCATCTTGTGAAATGGGTTAAGTGTATGCATAGTATGAAGATAATTGAAAGAGAAAAGCAATGAATTGAAAGCATACATGTGAATATTTCATACTTGTATTATTAAAGGAAAAATGTATCATACACAGTCAGATAAGGGTGACTGGTAAAGAAAAGATTTAGTCAAATATTTAAAAGGAGAAAAGATATTTGAGGAAATTCACAATATTGAAGTAAAAGGTGACATACAAGGAAAAAATATTAAAAACTCACAACAGCTTCAAAAGTTATTTGCTGATGAAAATGTACATTTATAGGATTGAAGGTTGAAACTGAAGGGAGTGAAAAGAACACAGCAAAGAGAATGAAAGAAAAGCCTACAAATGTCTTGCAAATATCTCAGTGTTCTATATTTACAGCCAGCTACATGATTTTTAGCTTCAAAAATTATTAATGGAACTGTATTGCAGTTTGTTGTGTCACACTATATGTGCTACTGCAAGCATAGCATTTGAGCACATTGAATTTCTAGATCATTCTCTTCACTCTCGTCATTTGCATTTTAACCTGGAAGAACATGTGGTGTTTGCTTAGTGTAGTTCCATGACTTCTATCTCAGTTAATTTTGTTTTAGACATTTTAAAATGTTGTTGCCTCAAATGATTGATCAAAAAACTTCCCAAACAATTTGACAGGGTTTTGAGTAATATATGTGAATGCCATTTTAGAACAGGAATTATGAGTTGATTTGAACAGGATGGTTGTCTCATTTCTGATGATAAACTCAGAGTTCCAGCAAGTCATTGGGGGAAAATTATGTTTTTTAGCCTGATTTTGATGATTTTGTTCAATTCATGATGAGTGGACCATGCCACGTTTTGGTAATCACTAAAAAAGAAGCAACTGATGCTATTCCTCACTGGAAAGAACTACATCAATCGAGTGAGAGTGTGCCTGATGAGCCTGAGGCTGAGAAGCCAGACAGGTAACTCCCAGTGAAAATGTGTATATGTGATTCAGTTACAGCATTCAGAGCACACCATAAACCAAGGCACATTCTTATGGACGCTCATGTTCCTCTGGTTCACAGGGTTCAGGGAGCAGGCAGAGTTCTTCACCTGGTCCTTCATGGGACCACCACTAGCCATGCAATCACAGTTCCTGTGGGAACATAGAAACTCCATGCTTCCTAGGTAAAGGTGACAAGCAAAGGGCACTGATCTCTTGCTGTTTCAGAACTAGCCTTGAATGGGAACAGTGCTACACTTCAAAGCTGGTGTAGTCCATGCAATTCCACTTCATACTAGTTCACCCAGACAAAGTGACTGCCAGCATTGCCCATGTTTACTCCTATGTATGCTGGGAAGCTGTAGATGTGGCCCAAGGGAGACAGGGGACACCTGAATTGTGCTGTGCTCCCTGGGACCACTCTGTAAAAGCCTGCAAACAAGTGGGACGGTTTGGGGTTTTGTTCCCCCTCCCAAGATGCATAAAAAATTGTAAGGATTAGCTGTTCACAACCATGGTATTTTGAAATGTCTGTTTTTCTCCTATGCCAAGTATTTGTAGATAATTTTAAAGAGGATGATAGTTGCATACACAGAATCAGACAATAAAGACAGTGTTCACAAGAATTCAAATATTGGATCGAGTTTTATATTTAGACAAGAGATTTACTTAAAGCAACATGAATTTAAATACTGTTCCAGAAAAGAACTTGCCATAATAATTGATATTTTTGTTGATGTCTGCTGTATCCCTTTCTGCATTAATTTAGTACAACTGGGGAATATTGCATTTTCTGTAAGTGGCCAAGAATGACTGTATTTACATAGCGAAATAAACCTTAGAAATACAGGCAAGTAACAATGAGAAGTATCTCTGTTAAAGACAATTCTGTAGTGCTATCATTTTTATGATCATGCTGTACATGAATTAAGCACAATCCTTTTATTGATCATTCATGATACACTGTACACTTGTCAGTAGTAATTCTGTCTCATGAAACAGAGAGACTATTTTGAATAAGCTAGAGGGGAATTAGAAAAGCTGCATGGCTGAGATTTCTCTTTCATAGCACATGACAAGGCACTTTTTGAGAAGATTAATAATTATCTTCTCAGAAACATTAGTCATGAATCTGAATTTAATAAAAACTTAGTTTGGCATTCTATTCTTATGTTTCACTAAACTTTAAGAAGGTATGTCTTCAAGAAGTCAACTGTTAACACAATGCATGCAGTGACTTAAATGCTGTATTACTTTGTGTCTCATTAGGTTGGAAGGAACCCATGAAACTGAGAGTATATTAAATATATGTGATGTGCAAGACAGTGTAGAAGATGCCAGTAGACAACTTGCCTTTTTTTTCCCAAATTTTGGAATAAAGAGGACAGACCAAAAAGTTGAAAAGACTTTGGCCTTAATTAGACCTTCTCTCTTAAAGGAAAGACGACGTAAGTGTTAACTACATTTTCTATCTAGGGTACAGAAAAAGTCTCATATTTTGATTTTTAAAAGTTCTAACTCTATTAATGAAATGCTCTTAGGTTATATTGTCTCCCTAGCATTAAGTCAACAGTAATCTTTGTCAGGAAAAAAGTTACATGGTTAATGTTTTTTGATATATTGAGAATGTAATTGGCAATGCTATTTTCTTCCTTTGGTTGATTTTTCAAGAATGTCTTTAGATTGTATATTTGGATGGAATGTTTCTAGAAGACCTCTCAGAGAAGCTAGCATTTTAAAAGTATAGTATAGGGGATCATACTTCCCACCATAATAAAGTAGCTGGTATTATTCTTGTATGGCAGGTCCAAAGTAGATCAGTGGAAAGGTGAAAAAGATCTGACCCAGGGTGTTCTGTGCTGCACAAGGTAGTGCTGCACAAGGGCAAGTCTACACAGACAGCATTTTACAGATTGTA
Organism: Buteo buteo; assembly: GCF_964188355.1. NCBI lineage: Eukaryota > Metazoa > Chordata > Aves > Accipitriformes > Accipitridae > Buteo > Buteo buteo. Next base: position 59,494,023 of record NC_134172.1, on the reverse strand, counting down.
CCAAAAAATCTACCCCATTTGCATGAAGCTCCATCCAAAAAAGTTTACTTTTTTTCTCGGGCATATATTTGCATTTCTTCCTAGATTCTAGATAGCATTTTTATTTATAACTTGAGGACCTCTGTACTTGAAATAACCTATACACAGAGATCTTAAAGACTACAATCTTGACCTTTCCTTGTGTATTTATTTTCTTGATTGTTATCTAGTATGGTGCTTAGAGCAGCAGTTCTGCAGTGTAGGTAATTATAGAGTCATTTTTGACTTGTGCCAAATACTGCTTACTTACACATGTGGTCTTGTAAGACTTAGTTAAATGAATATCCACCTATTCAAACCTTAGACCTTCCCTTGGTGATAGTAACACATATCATATTTCTCAGTCAGGAGTTCCTACTGAGGTTTCTGAAGTGAGAGAAAGCCTTAAGAAGGTGAGCATCAGCATTCTGAGTGTCCAGGCAACTACTGAAGCCCTCCAGCAGTTGCTCGAAGTTAGTTTTCTGTTCTTCAATTAGGAAATTCATTCACCTGTAAAAGTTTAACATTATACTTGGAAAGCCCATGTCATTTCTTCGCAAATGTGCAAATTAATGAATGGATGCAATTTAGCATTATTTCAATATATTAAACAGATTCTGTCCTGCAAAGAATAAAGGACGATGGCTTCAAAATAGCAATGCAGAAAGAAATAATCCTATCTGAAGAACAAACACGTGAATTCTACAAAGAGCATGAAAATCAAGACTACTTCCCAGTCCTTCTAGAGCAAATGACCAGGTACTTTGAATGAATAATGAGAATGTGGATCTATAAATAAGACTGAAATTTTCACAATGACTAATTAGCCTGAATGATACATGGCTACAAGATACCCATGTATCTGAGAGTTTAGTAAAACTGAAAACAGGATCAGACAACTGCAGATGAGGTAATTCCCAAATACAGCAGGTAAATAAATGAGGTTTCTAAAAATTACTAGCTACTCCATCTCTGTATGTATGATGTCAAAGTCAGCAGCAAATTCCGTTGATTTGGTGAAACCAGTTGAGCTCCGCTCTGGAAGGCTGCATTTAGGTTGTCTGTAGGAAAGCTCTGAAATCTTCATCCAGGCTGTGTGCTGGATTCCTCAGGGAGGAAAAATAAATCATGTTTGGATATTGCCTTTAGAGGAAGTTGGGATATGGCTGGGACAAAAACTTTGGAGCTGATCAGCATTTTTATGTCTAATGATAAAGACATAACCCAATTCTATAACATTCTTGCTGTTGTAGTAACATTCAGTAACTGTGAAATTTAAATTCATGTTTAAGCCCCATAAGTTTTTATCAGACTGTACCTGTTTAAACAGATATTGGTTTTAAAATCCTCCAGTATAAGAGCTCGTTTTCCAAGCCTGGGCTATGTATAATCAAATTACTTTTACAAATTACAGAGAGTTTCATATTTTTTTTTAATGCCAGTTTTTCCATTTCACAGTGGTCCAACTCTTATACTTGCTCTAACACGAGAAAATGCAGTAGCACACTGGAGAGATTTATTAGGCCCAAAGACTGTTGAAGAGGCTATGAAGGAAAATCCAAACAGGTAATACTTAAAATAGTAAACCATCATTCACAGCTTCCAATTTACTTTCACATTCCTCATCTCAATGAACACCACACTCCAACTGGTGTAGCTATAGTGCCATCATCTGGGAACTGATACATATTTCTGTAGTTTGTTAAGCTTTTCTTGGAAGAAGTGTTGTATTACGCATAGAAACTATAGCATTTTTTCAGAAATAATGGCTGCTAAACACAATGAAAAGCTGAGTTTAAAAAAGGGTATTGAAGTGAAAGCAGATCTCTTGAGTCAGAGAAATAATATTGGTAATATCTCATTCTTTTTTTTTCTTGAAATAGTACCATTATTTTTTAGAACAGATGCTTATTTTCTCAGCTTAATGAAAACTTTGCATCAGCAGAATATTTTATTTGTGGCTTAAGTTTCTCCTACACACTTTATAAACGGACATCTTAGTTTTACCTGCTTATTGTATTGTTCTAAGAAACTGCTGCGGTGTCATCTTAGCTGTTGTTGACAGAAGTGCTGTTTCATTAAGAAAGAACAGGTATTATCTTGGAATTATAACAAGATGAGAGCTGGGAGGAAAGGTATTCGTATTTCAGGTCGTTAATTAAAAAGTTGATTGTTCTTTTTGTAGACAATGAAGGCTTCTTACTCCTACAGAGAGATCATCAAGCACTTAAGTCGCCAGATCAACATTAATTTATATTCACTGGGTTAAGGCTAGTCATAGTTAAAGCTTAAAATGGCTATTCCTTTAAGTAACTTCACTCTTTTAATGACTTAGTTTACGTGCAAAGTATGCAGTCAACAACATACCTATTGCTCAGCTGCATGGTAGTTCTACACCTGATGATGCTCAGAAGGAATTACAGTTCTTCTTCCCTCAGGAGCACACTTTGGCATTAATCAAACCTGCAGCTGCTAAAAAGCATAAAGGTAAGTGATCTAGAAAGTATGGGCTATGTCTACTGATGTATTTTCTACAAAATATTACCAATGTACACTGCAGTAAATCCTGTTAGATGCATTCTTTTCATTCTCTGAAATATTTTTTCCATATAGAGAAATGCTTTTATAGGGCTTGCATAATTCATACTGAGATCTCAAATTTCTTTGCTTAAGCTGCCTTCAGCTCTTTCTTTACAAGAATGGCAGTGAATTGAAGTGAGAGAGCTAAGTTAAACTGTTTAAAAGCCAGGTACTTGGGCAAAGTAGCTGCCTAGCATCCTTCCAAGTCAAAGAAGAGAGAGGCTTTCCAAATTCATGTTACTTATTTCAGACAGGTATCTCTACTGACTCAAAAGGGGTCATTGCTCAATTAGATGCATTCCTGTCGTTGGTTTAACTTGCCATTAGACAATAGGAATGAGGAGGAAAGGTCAAAGTAAAAGGAACACTCTGTACAATTTGGAATCTTACCTTAAAGATTTTTGCTGCCACTTTTTTTAAACCTTATATCCAAAGCCTCTTCTTGGCATTCTTCTTTTCTCTCCTAACAAATTTCAGTAGCCTTTCCAATGTTAATTCATCACTGGCTTTTGTGAGTCTTTCTCCCCCTCTTGGAACAATCCAGATTGATTTTAGCAGGCCAGCTGGTGTGTGATAGAGCATTACAACTACAGTCCACATTCAGTCCAATGTGAGAAACAACAGTGAGTGCTACTGGTATAGTTTATAACAGTCTGGGTTTGTCACCTGCATAGAGCTGGATTAGTGCAATGACAATGGTTTCTGTATATTTTAGAGGCCTGTTGCAGGGTTTGTCATATTGTCCATGATTGTTTGATATTGTAAGTAGAATTTTAATAGGTGATGGTGATTTTTTTAAAAAAAGCATCTAGTATTTTCTGAAACTTTTAAAGTTGGGGTGGTTTTTTGCATCTAAACTTTTAAAATTTTTTTTCATCTAAACTGTTTCAATCAAGAATGAGTTTGCTTGTTACTGTCCTAGATGATATTATGCAAAAAGTTAAAGAGGCTGGATTTACCATCTCAAAGATTAAAGAAGAAGCTTTAACACATGAAATGGCTACACAGTTTTATAAGGATCACAAAGGAAAACCCTTTTTTGAACATTTAGTGACATGTATGACTGAGTAAGTGTCTTGTTATACAATACGGAGATATGTAAGTGTACATGAAACTTTGAATTTACACTGCCAACAAAACATGCTACGTCCAAAGCAGGCTAAGGATTTTGCACTCTGTCCCTCTTTCTGGCAAATTTAGTGGCTTCTAGCACAGAATGCTCTTCCTTTAAAAGGAGGATTTAAAACTCTTTCCAAACTTATGGATAGTGACTATTATTTTGGATTTTTATCTCAGAAAAAGAACTAACTTCTGATGGAATCCTTGTTCTTCCCATGTAGGACAAATATCTTCCTCATAATACTGTTAGTATAGCTGTTGATAAAACAGTATGCATTGTCTTGCTTCAGAAGTGATTGGGCGAGAATCATTTTTAGGACAAAAAGTCCAAATCCAAATAGCTGATCATCATAATCTTTTTGGCTTTCAAATATAGGATATTGTCTTAAACAAAACACTCAGAAACAAATTTTAAATTTTAAACAGTTTAACAAAATTCAGATAGCGTCATGCTTATCATAACCCTTCATGGTACCTCCTAAGTCAAAGCTAAATCTGCATCTCAGAATAGTGTAAGAGCTTCCTTATATTGATTTTACAGGGGCCCATCGGTGGTAATGATCTTAACAAAGGAAAATGCTGTGGAAGAGTGGAGGCAACTAATGGGTCCAACCGATCCAGAAGTGGCAAAAGTGACCTCTCCTGAATCAATTCGAGCTCAGTTTGCACAAGATATTTTGTCTAATGCTGTTCATGGATCATCTAATAGAGAACATGCACTGGAAAGCATTGAGTGCGTATTTGGAGAGATTGATATAGATTGAACACTTAAGATACAGTCTCTGAAAATTGATATTTGTGTCATTAGATGCATTTGTCTACCCAACCATCTATATTTAAGACTATATATGCAGACATATTTTCTTCTATACTCCATCCATTTTTTTATCAGCCAGTTTTTTGTCATATTGCAAAGCATATCAATGTAACAAGTAATACCTGCTAGAACTTTGATGTTAGTAAAGATTTCTTTATGTACGCTTCACAGATAGTTTTTCTTTTATCACTTTAACAGATTTATACCTTTCCAATAGTTCCAGGGGTCTAAAGAGTTTTGTATATAAAGACCTTAAAAAAAACAGGGTCAAGGCAGGTCATTAAAACACTATTAATGACACATCCACTGTGATGTGGATCGAGCCCTCCAGTTCAGGCAGCCTACAAACGAGAAGTGCTGAAGGGTAGTGGAGGCACCACTACAGCATTGGCAGGGAGCAGCAGCAAGTGTGAGAATGCCCTACATGGGAGAAGGAGCCAGGAGCCAAGCATGACCATAGTCCCACAGCATCCAAGCAGAACTGGGTAGCCACATCCATGAAGAATCCCAGACAAAGCAAATAATGAACCAGGTCCAGGACCCATTCAGGGGTCCAGTCAGGAACAACAGGCGAGAGGGCCAGAGACAGGTATTCCTGCAAAACAGCTCAAGCAAGGATTAAGCCCAAGTGTGAGCTTAAATGGGGCTCCTGGGCCCATTGGCCAACAGTATGGGTGTGCATCTGGGTGAGACTGCTCAGGGCTATTAAGGCCTATTGGTTCCCTCAGGGCCCTGAAAAACATTTGCATTGTTTATTTATCCTTTCCCTAAACATCTTCTAACGATTACTCTCACAGGTAGGATAACAAACTAGAAGGTCCTTTCCAGTACATTTACTGAATTCAAATATATCAGATGAAGTAAAATATAAAGTCAGCTCTTACATAACAGCTATTCCTGACATATACCTCCTTGCCAAACTAGTGAATTTGTATCCTGTCTCTGTCTAACTTGGCTGGCCTTTCATGAAGAACACAAATATTCTTCTGTAGCTGATATATTCTCACTTTTGCTGTCTGAGTCTGTTGAAGGTTGAGATACTGAAGAATGGCATTCAGTTAAAGCAATGTACTTACAGCATTGATTATAAGTGCAAAGTCCAGAAAGAGCGAAGTCTTTCTCACGCTTTCTTTATTGTTCCTATTGTATTTAATACAACTAGCTGTTATAAAGAGCTTCCTGACAAATGTTTCTGTTGTGATGGGTCATTTGTTATTATAGACATTCCTCCATCAGAAGTTGGACTGAGCATTCTCCTGGTGGCCCATTTTCACCTACAGCTGCTTTACTGCCATAAACTCAACTTGAGGCTAGCTAGCCTGTAGGAAGTTGTGATTAGCGCAGAATTTATATGTCGCCTCGGTGAGGTGAGTTCTGAGAAGCATACTTCATAGTTGCTGTATATTCTTTGGCTTGGTTTTTGCTTCAAAAACCCATTAAAACTGTTCTTCCTGGCATCATTTCAGTGCTCTGGGTCTTTTGGGTGCTGGCACATTGTACTTTAAACCAAGAAGCAGTCTCAGAAAAGGCCTGAGTAGGGCGATTTCACATACATCAATTCAGCTCATTTCCCAAGATCTTTGCCAAGTTAATGGCTTCTCTACCAGGGGGGCAAATACAATATTGAAAGTTTAGATGGGATTATTTTTTGACAGGAGCAGAAATGCTGAAAACAGCAAAATGTGTTTATGTCTTATTAAGAGTTCATGAAACTTCTGATGGAAGTTCACGATCAAATAGCTTGATAGGTATCATACACAGGTTTTGAATACTGTGGATCACTTATTGCACTGGTCTTAGAAATTGCAGTTAGCTGTAGGGGTACAGTAGCTCTGCCTGTTTAAGTGTGATAAAATTTTATATACTGTGTTATTGCTTGTTTAACCATCATTCTTCATCCTCTGTTACATCACCCTTAATCAATATAGCATTTTTTTTTTCAGTTTGGTTTAACTTTTAGTTGTTGAAAGATTCCATTTATTTGGGTTCATATATTCATGTGTGTCAATTGTGATCCCTGTTTTGTGCTTGGTTAAAATTATGCGGTTGGTTACATTGAAATATTTTGCATAGATCTACGACAGTTTTTATTCATGTTGCATAAGTATCCCAGCCCAAATTGAAATGTGGGAACATTTAATTTATTAATGCTTATTTTCTTCTTCTAAATATGTTCTTGATCTTAATGTCTTTCAGCAGCTTTGGAAAGGAGGAATTTAAGAGATACATTTCAAAACAATAAAAATAACTGTTTCAGTCAGCTGATGAAGAGATCTAGATTCATGAAGGTTTTATATCTTTGACATACAGACTTTTGTAGAATTATTAAAATCTAATGCATTCAAAAGCATGATAATTGAAATATTGACAATATTTTAGGAGATTACTTTGTCTCTTTAAAAGTTTAACTCAACACTTAGGTATTGTACACATAATCTAGACTGCTATCTGCTCTTCTCCAAATTTTACATGACCGTGACGTAGACATGGATGTAATTTTTAAGAATTGAGCACTTGTGATGGGATCAGCAAGCATTTGCATTTATAGAGTCGGGAGGAATGTGTTCCAGCATAAACTCCATTGAGTCTCACAGATTAAAATCTTCTCACAATTAAATTTACACAACTCTTCTGCCTACGAATTTAACAGAAAGTTTGACTCTGTCCTTTTATCCATATCTAAATGCCAGATCGAAGGAGAATGTGACCTTCACAACTGTTTATTTAGAAAATATCTTGTGGTTCAGCATAGAATTAGGTGGTGCAGAGATGTGATGAAAATTCGTCCAACACTAACAACAGATAACATAATTATTCTTCTGATTTTTGTCCCAGCAGGAGAGAAATGGAACCACAGGGCGTGTTTATTTGTACAACAGACCACGTATTTCCTTGTTTAGGAACTTTAATGAAATCATAATCTGACACTAAGACTGTATTAAAGATCTGTTTCAGATCAGAATGATAAAGAAGCTGGTTCTGAATCCCAGAATACTGTTTAAGGAGAATTAGTATGTCTGATTGTAGTGAGTATTTGCACTGAATTACTGCATAATGAAATAAGAGAAGTGGGGAAAAAGCTTTTTTTCCCCGCCAAGAAGATGGAGTCAATCAGCTTGTGGTTGTGTACCGCTGCACTGTTTTTCCTTTCCTCTGGCTGCTGAATGAGCTACACTGGCAAGTCAGACCTTGTAAGCATCTATTCACTTTATCCACAGTTCTTTGTCAGCAAATGATTAGCTTTCTGATTACCTTGCTCAGAGGATAAATACCGATGTGCTCTGAGCATCTACAAATGAAAGTTTTCATCATATTCTAACCAGAAGGGATGAAAATACTTCAGGTATTGGTCTGTTTGGGGCATCTCTTGATCACTCCGATGCATCCATTAACCTTCTATCTGTAACATAGACCCTCTGACATATTTAAGGTACTTTTGGGTTTCGATCTTAGTATTCTCATCTAGAGAAAAGGAGTGTGTCCTCCCTTCCAGATGTGTTCCTTTATGCTTATCACCATACTGGTTTATCCACAAGCCTTCTGGTAACACCAGCCAGTCTGGTATTAATAGATTACCTGGAAGCCTCTGAATTTACTGCATATGTAACAAGCAAGTTTGAAATCCTGTTTCACCTTCCAATATGGCTGGTGTTTAATTTCAGAGATGTTACAGGAAATATAGTGTCAGCAGTTGAAATTGAACGTGGTTTTTCCACAGAGCTTTGACTAGGTCTAATTAGAAGTAATGCACCTCTATAGAAATTAATAATTGCAAGTAATTGTTTTTTTTTTTTTACTATAAATGGAAACATAGTTTTGAATGTTTGTTGACCCATATTGATGCATTTATATTTATTTACAAAATTTATTGGAGCTGATGTGGTTTACCAGAAAAATCTGGTGAAGGAAATGTTTTCAGATGTGCATTTACATTCAGCTACTAAGCACAACCAAAAAGTGTGTCTCGGTTGTGCATAATTGGAGTAAATATTTTTTCAGGTTTCATTCATTTGGAATCTAAGTTACAATGCTGGATAAAATAATTTAAGAGCTGTTTGAGTATTTTGGACTGGAAAATCTTCTTTTTATTTGTACAGGAAGTATTTCTCAGTTATATGCAATGGCTGGACAAAAGTAACGAAGTTGCAACACTGAATTGAATTAAAGTGACCGGGTCATTCAGGTCTTGTTGAAGGGAGGTTTATAGGGTTTTTTTTAAATGTGGTTCATAAAAGAGTTCTGATTTGCATTTACAGTGACCTTCTAAAATGGTGCCAATTATTCACAGTTAGAGTAAATATTTTTTCAGGTTTCATTCTTTTGGAACTGAGGTTAGAACATTCACTGAAAATATTCAATGGCACCGCTTACTAAACTGGGCACATGTGTGGGAGGTAGTAAGAAATGCACTAGAAGCATATGTTCCATGTTCCAGGCAATTTTTATTTTATATTAAAAAAATGCCAAGCCCCTCAGTAAGAAGGCAGTTGTAACACTGAGAAAAAACATTTGGCACTTCCAAGTTTTGGCCTGTTAACTTTTCAGCTGTAAATAGGTACAGTAATTACTTTGGTCCATCAGCGAACTATTAGCCCGCTCTACTAAATCAAGGTTTCATGACTCTGGTGCTGGGTAACACAGCAATGACTAACCCTGGCCATGGATGCACATGAGGAGAGGTGAGTCTGACTTTTTGATGCATGCTGGGGAGTTGAAGTGGTGAGTGGGCCATGTGGGGATGCAGGAGGATGCACTTCCCTGCTCGAACAGCCCTCGCTCCTCCAACATCTGTTTCACACCTTCACAAGGGAAGGGCAGCGGGCTGGAGAGTGGGGATGTTCTGGGTCTGGATTCAGATGGCATTTGATGTTGCAGTGAGTTAATAATTGTAAGAGATTTTCATAATGGAGTGACTTACATTAGTCTTGAATTGAGTTGGCCCATGGCTTCTTAAAAAGTAGAAAAAAATGGATTTGGGAAAACACACTACCTTACTAATCCATCCCCCCTGTCTGCACATCTGTTCTTTATATTATGATATCCCCTGCTTTTTGTGGTATTGCCTTTCCTTCTGTATTTTTACCATATCATAATGAGAGTTAGTCAGCATAAAGCATACATAAAAATGTCAAGGGGTTTGGAAACACCGGGCTCGGTGCATTGAAGTTTATTCCAAAGTACTGGAATGGTCAGTCTAGTGACAGTAACTTACAGAAGGAATGGTGACTATTCTCTGGAGGAAATAATTTTTACATTTTTTTTCTCTGACATCAAAAAATGAAAAGAGTTTGATTTTAACAGTTGTAAAATATTATATGATGTTGCTGTGAAGCTTAGCTAGCTGTTCCAAAAGTTTCATTCAACAAACACCACACTTGACCATGTTCACAATAAAATTGGTTAAAGTGAAGTATCAGAACTTTGGTATTTGTTATTTCAACCTCACATTAATAGGACTGTTGCTAATTTTTAATAGCTAACCTCATAGATATTTATTGAGATACTTTAAATTGGGATCAATAGGTAATCAAACTTAACAACTCCTGCTACACAGTAGATAAAGCTATTTTAGAAGCTTTCCAATCATACTGATGTTTCAGATCTGATGACACAGATTAAGTCAGCATTTTCAAACTCACCTAACTTAGTCACCCACAGTGAAATTCTGTCTCCTTTGATTTCGATTTCAGGTTTTCCGTTTCATTGTACAGGATTAAGGTTTCACCTATAGTCTGTATTTAGGCACCTGTCTGTGGTCTGGTTTTTTAGACATGTCAGACATTCCCCCTAAAGTCAATAGATTAAATATATGTTCAGCATTCCTGGCACCTGGATTAAATTTTGGATGTAATTCTGCAGGTGTTCCATGAAGATAAATTTCTGCATCTGCCCAGATTTAGCAGGAAGGGCTACATTCAAATGCTGACCTTTGCATATTTTAACCAACTCCTCAAAGCTCAACCAGTGATCACGTAGGGTGGGGGTTTTTCCCCCAAACTACCCTATACACTATTATTCCATTTTTCTGTAACACCTCTGTCCCTTTGTTACAAGCATTCTAACTTGGCATCTATGTCTTCAGCTTGTGTTAGCATATTACCCAGTATATTACTGCTGCTACCAGTATCACTCCAGCATAGTCTGCCTTCAATTTCACGCACGCAGATTTAATGGGAATTCTTGTAATGACAAAGATCAATACACTGATGTGACCAATTGCAACTCCTTGTATTAACCTCCACAGAACTCTTTTTTTTTTTCCTGACATAGACCCTCTCTGTTTTAGAAATGCTCATTTTCTTTTATAGATACCAGAATTGCCAAGTCTAGTCCTTAGTTTTGATGCAGGAATTCTTGAAGCTCTTTCAGATGTCCATCATGAGCTCTTACAATGTTAATGTAGGTGATCTTCTTATGTGTTAACAGAAATCAGACTGTGCTATCCATACTGCCTCATCCAAGTACAGCTTGGGAGGAATAGCGTAAATGCCATCTTGGAGTTATGTCGATTAGATTTATATCACCTTTGCTATTTTAATACCTCACATGGCAAATGTTAAGTCAGTAAAACTTAGTACATAAATAAAAACATCTGCTTTGTCTGTGACCCTTTGCAGGGTAAATGTTACTGTTGGATCAGCAAAACTGCAGATAGCCAGTCGTTTTGAGAAGTTCATGAATAGGGACAAGCCTTATTTATTTATTTATTTATTTATTTGGTATCAGAGAAAGATTTAGAAATATGGTGTCAAATGATAAAAAATTATCCAAATGAACACTGAGCCACATGAAGCCCTATCTTCTCCTTAACACTGTACAGTAGCTGTCAGTTATGTTTAGAATAATGCTTCTATTCCAGTTTTCATAACAAAGCTATATTACAGCAAACATAAGTGTTACTTTTATGAATTCTACAGATCTTCACTTAAATCTGTCCTTTTAAAAAATACTGATTTTTCAATTAGATGCTTAAATATATTTGAAATTATAACAACAGAAGCCAGCCTGAAGTACAATAAAAAAATGAAATGTCTGCTTTCAATGCATTTTGCTACATGAACCCACAAGATCAAATACTAACACTGTAAGCATATTTTTAGCACACAGAGAAAAATAATCACATAATGCATACCCAGATGCTTACTGGTAAACTATACTTTTGAAGGCTCTGAACAAGGGCTGTGATTCCAAAGAGCAGATAGATTCAGCTCCAGCAGCTGCACTAGTTGCTGCCCGAGACGTCTGCCAGAGGTTGCCATTCTTCTGCTTCTCCCTCAGCTGCTATGGCTCTCAGCTCACCAGACTAATTCACAGACTAACTCACAGAATAACTCGCTGACTGCTACAGCACTGCACTTTCTGAGGAGAGAAGAGATGCCCGATGCAGCTCGCCAACCTCTGGCAGGGAAGCAGAGTAGGCAACGGGCACAAGGAGTTAAAACCTCTGGCAGGCAATTCTAGATCTATCTAGAATTGCAAATCAGACCCCTAAGATAAAGCTCAGTCAGCTTGAATACGCCTACCACATATTAGTGCAAACCTATGCTCTGTGGCTTGCAGTGGCTTGAAAGGAAAAGCAAACCTTTTAAAAGTCAAGTGCAGCAAAAAGGTCTATGTAGAAACTGCCGTGAGTTTTTAAGTCAATGAGTTCTGGATTAATAAAACAGGCCGAGCAAGCCAGATTGTGACCTTCATCGTGCAGGGAAAGTCTTTCCTTCTGGAAATTTCATACTCATACTTTTTTAGGGTTGATTTCTTTCTGGCCATTTCTTATTTTAATGGCCTTTTTGGGGCCACTGACCAGTGGGTTGGTGTTCTTTGTTGATGGTTTTGGGGCTCCGCTCCGACCACTGCGTCCTGCGTTCTGGTTCTTACTGCGGGCTGTTCGCAGCTTTTGTTCTTGCAGTCTCTGTTCCCACCTCTGTGGAAATGAGGAAGACAAAGAGGCTGAGTTGGGGAAGGACATAATCATAAACAATTATGTCTTAATCAAAGCTATGCTGAACCAGTGATACTAATGCGGCTTTTAATGGGTTTGTGCTCTATTCTGCGGGGCCATCGATGTCAGTGTGTTACAGCTGTCTGCAGGGGGAACCTGCCACATGATCGTGGGTGGGAGAATTTCCACGATATCAGCAGATGACAATGACAACTGCACACCTCGTGTGCAGTGTGTGTGTGATGTGTGTGTGTGATGTGAGTGTGCATCTCACGCCTTTTCAGAAAGCCAGGGGAGCTGGCACCATGCCATCAAAAAGACAGGGTCTGCACACTGGAACTCCTTTGCAAAGCCCTTCTTTGCTGTCTTACTGAACGTGCTACTTAACTTTTCCTCAGAAAAGTCTGCAGAAAGCAGACTGTCCTTTCATATATTTAAACACACAGCTACAAGGGAAGGTGGTATTTATTTTCTGCTTCTGCTATTCTCTGGGGTGGAGAGCACTGGGCATGAAAGAGCTTATGTTATGGACAGACAATGGAGATGACCACTGAAATCACAGTGTTCAGTGTTGCAATGGGATGGTTGTGAATAATGTATCTGCAGCTTTATTCAGCAGCATCCCTGAGAAATTTTGAAAAGCAATGAGATCAATGAGCCCACGAAAGAGAATAGCTGTCTGATTTCCAAACCCAAAAGTGCAGTGGTTAGAAAAGAGGTTAAGCGGTTAGGTGGTCCAAAATATGGAGAGATCCACAACACTGTGGCAGAGACTGCAGTCTTTCACTAGAAGTGAACAGAAATACCTATTTTAAGGAAAGCATGGTAGATAGTAGAACCTGGAAAGAGTCTCACCTCTGCCCTCTATTAATGAACTTTCTCTTCTGAAACTCCCAAAGGCAGGGGCTTTGCCCAGTGGTCAGAGCAAGAGAAGTGCTGTCCAGCTTTCCTATTTCATATCTCTGCACTGACCCTGTTGCAACTCAGACTCTTGCCCTGGCTAGAGGAGAGGCCAGCCATGTTGTGGTTGTGTTAACAGCTGTCTTCTGTAGTTCACAGACAGCTCCAAACATTCATTTTAAGTGGTAACTCAAGACAAAAGTTGGATGCAAGTCTTCAGGGATGAATGATGGGCATTAAAATGAAGCCACTGTGATACCTAGCTCCATACAGCTATCTTTGTGTCATCAGGGTCATTATATGTATCTTTATAAAACAAAAAAGGCATTTATACATGTCCCAGTCAAACATGTTTAAATGAGGATTTAATTTATGAAACTATTAATATCAGAGGGAATGACACATGCTTTGAGAATTATTTTGTTTGGCAGTCATGCATCTATTTGACAGTCTGGAAATGAATGTTCAAACAGGTTTCAAGACACAATTAGAAATGACAAAACAGTGTGAGGAGGCCACTAAAACACACTGTGTGCCAGTAACAGGCTATTAAGTTGACAGCTAAGGGATTTCAAGAGTCCAAGTCATACGTCAGTATTCTCCTAAATCCCTCATGGTATCATCTGCAATTGCAATGTATTTATTTTTTAAAGATTTAAAGCATGGTTTCTTTTTCACACATAGGTTTTACGTAAGTAAGTGAGGAGAAAAGGGAATGATAAAAGCATCAAATACAATTTCCACAAGGAGTTGGTCTGTAATCTAAAAGCTTTTGCGGATAGATACATACATCTTTTTTCCTCTTCTCTATCAATTGCCAATCAGCTCAACCCTTTCTGAGTTCCAGAGATAATTTTCTTCCATCTCTAAAAGTCTGAGGAAGACTCAGACACTGTCTTGATCCACCCTTTCTTTCCACTATAAAGAGGAGTTTTCAAGCAGGAAGTGATAGCAAGTGCTACCCTGAAGCCCCCAAAAGCAGGGGCATCTGCTGCTCCTGCCTCCCACGTCTCCATACCATAGACTTTTCCTTCCAATGTTCCCTGAAACCAGTGAGGGCCAACACTTTCAGTGGGTCTTTAGTGGGAAGTAGCCAGCGAGAAGTCTGCGCCTCCCACCTGCAATCTTTAATGCAGCAAAGCCCGTTTATCCAGCACAGTGGATTTTAACTTCCTTTCTTACCTAAAAGGTGAACTATATACTCCTCCGCATATCACCTACCTGACAGTTACTTGCCTTAGCAGTGATAGGAAAGAAATTCCTAGAGGCATTACTGTAATAAGCCAGAGTTCACACAAAGATCATCCAACCATAATATTTAGGGACAGTTTGCAGATAAAACAGAAATAAAATGGAAATAAAACTTTAGAGACCTTAAAATGCAAGACTAAAATTTTCAAATTTTCACTTACACTTCTATGTAATTATGAGGTATGAAAATGTTGAAGTGAAAATAATAATACCCAGAGGTGTTATGGATATCTGAAAGTCAAGCAAGTTATTCAATGCTGAAGCAGAGCGAAGGTGTTTAACTTTTTATCAAGAATATCAGCATTTTTTTCTTTGGTTGTATTTACCTTAAATCTTTTGTTTAGTTGATCCTTCCATTTTTCAACTAGACATCCATCAAGAAGCATCAACCTGAAAATTAAGAAATAAATATAAGTTATAGATATTTCTGGTTTTGATTCCCAAGATGCCATTCCAGATGATTTAACACAGCCCGAGGTTGAAATGCACCAGCAGGTACTGGTACTGACAGTTTCTCAGTATGGGATGATAGGCAGAAAAATATTTTTCTCCATGCGTAAATGCTTTCTAATGGATTTCTATAGGCTTATACTGATATTTCTGAAATCCTATTCTGTAAAAACAGAATACAGTTTTCAAAAGAAATCAGATTTTACAGCCAAATCTGCAGCTCACAGCCAGTGTTCAGAAAACATTTAGAGCCCTTTGTCCTCACCTGCAACTATTCTGCAGGGGGAAATTGTCTTGTCTTGATCACTGTTAACAAAAAGTGATGGGTTGGGTAACATCCCATGAAAATGTTTAAAGGTATATGTACATGTATTTTTACTTATGCCCACTATATATTTCTCTGTGTGTTTGTGTGCAGAAGAGTACTTGAAAGAAATGTAATTTACTTCTGAATTTTAAAAAAGCTGTTTCACATGCACCAGTTAATACAGCTTAGCTGACGAATGGTAACACCTTACCTGATCACTTACAACCTTCTCCATTTCTACCTATAAATACATGAGGACGGTATTATGGATTTCCTACATGTAACTACTTAATGAGTGCTTTAAAGTGAATTTGGAAAATGTATGGGCAGTGATATTGGCCTACCAATGAAATCTGGCTAGCTCCTGTATGAAAATACTGAGTCTAGGTGTTATGAAATAAACAAAACAAAAATGTAACTATTAACTGTAGATGCCTTAAACAGCTTCTAAAATAGTTTATTCTAAAGCAGTTTGATGTCACACTTTCTAAGTCCCAACCTAGAAGCAACTATTTTATAGCACAGGGATGCCGGAATTTCTGTATCTTCTCCACTGCTAACTATTTTAATTTTTTTTTTCTTTTCTTTTTTTTTTTTTTTCTAAGATACTGGGCCTTAATATGCCCTAATATCATTTCCCTAATTCTGGAAGGTTTTACTTAGACATCAGCGTTGGCTGGAGACATCAAAACATCATTATGTATGCACACAATTTCATACAGCACTTTGCTGGCGAGTGAGATTTACGCACCATAGCAGGGCCTGGCCTGCAGTTTCCATGAACAGTGTTGCTGCTCATACCAGTTCAAAAAGAGTACAAAATGCTGCCACTCGTAGCCATTAGCCACTGTGCATCCACTTTGCCCAAACATAAAAGGACTACAATGAGTGCAAGCCCTGGAGAATCAAGACCAACATGACACACACCTCATTTTCTTTCCCAGGAGAGGTTAGGTAATTAACATATAGGATTGAAGCTAAGGCCACATCATGATGAATGAAACCACAACACAGTGTGCATCTGATGCAGCTTCTGTTTGGGCCAAATAATGGAGTGAGACCCTAACCCTGCTGATGGGCAATGGGTGTTTTGCCATTGACTTCAGTGGAGATACAGCTTCTATCCGTTTTGCTTCTGGCATTTTTAAAAGCTGCTGTAACTCAAAACCTTCTGTTTGCATGCCACTGAGTTCAACAGGAAACACATATAATAGTTTATGTTTCTTTTTCAAATCCATTTTAGTACACTATATGAAATTAAAAACCTCAGTGGCCTTTAGAAACCATCACAAAATATTTAGTGAATGGTGTGTTTTTCCATAGTAATGGAGAAGCAGATTGCGATCTTTCACTTTTGAAATCTCCCCTCCCTGACAGCCTCCTGAGGGTCCTCTCCAACAAAGCTCTGCAGGTCAGAGCTCTTCAATTGCAATCTTGGCCGTGGTCCTTCTGCGTGACTCAGAGCATGTGTCCCTAAAATGGCTAACAAAAAGTAGAGCACTCTAAATTAATCTTTGTGAAATATTTCCAGACCTGGAGGAGCAAGGTGCCATGTAATAATAAAACACTGTGCCTGCTGGCTCACAAAAAAAGGGTAAGGTAATAAGGTATCAGATATAGAAACACCTATAAAACATATATCAACATAAAACTCATTGAAAATATAGATATGGCCCATCAAGTTCCACACATAGGTGTTCTATGGTCCTCAACAAGTGCGCATGATCAATTAACAGTCACATCACTGTGTGCAAAACCAGCCTGCACATTTTACAAACCTGCCTTACCTCTGACCCACGGCACACAGGCACATGTACCCACCACGCCACAACCCGTCCTGTTGCCATCTGTTGCTGCTGGTACATTTGGGGTGCTAACGGGGACGAGATGTCCCCTTCTGCCTCAGGGACACAGAGAGAAAAGGGAGCTGTGATTCATCACTCCCTCCCCTCCAGATCAGCATGCTGGATTTCCTTCCATGCCTGGGGCTAGGCTGACTGCCAGATGAAAGGTCTGGTAAAGTTAGTTTTGTTTTGCCTTTTAATCATACAGCAGGACTGGCAAGCTGCTCTGAGAGTATTTACTTTTCATCTGCCATCCGGGAGCCGGAGCTCCAATGGCTGCAGCTTTGGCTGGTCCCGGTACAGCTGTGGGATCAGAAACATCTCACCAATGGCACCGGTCCGAAGTATGGATAGGCCAGCAGAGAAAGCCTGGCTCTGTCTCCAGCAGCTCTGCAGACAGATGTGTATCATCTCTTATCCCCTTGCCGGAGGGGTCGGTGAGGCAGAACTGTGCCTTCCACGTGGTCCTGCCACTATGGACCACCACCTACAGCCACCATCGAGCTTGTAGCATGTGAAGCAGCTCATGCTGATGGAAAGCAGTCCTGGAAAAACACTCCCAAAAAGGCTGGAGATGCCTGAACTGCTGCATGATGCATTAAGCAATATGCTGCCTGCACCCAATGCCACCAGAGTTTATGCTCCACATGTGAGCCAGGTTTTGTAAACACTGCATCGTGATGCAGAGCTGAGGCTGATTAAGTGGAAAAAGTTAATTGCGAAGGTAATTGAAACATGTAGGTGTACATGTGAGTTATCTTAAGAAAAACTATCAGCAGTGTAATATTAACTATAACTCACAAAACATGCTCGTGACCAGAAAGAGAGCTCCTTCCCGTCTATCACAGCTAGCTATAACACTTTTCTGCACCGCATCGCCCGGGCTTACCTTGAGCGCCATTCATAGCACATGATGAGAACATCCTGCTTCGGTTGGAGAGGTGGACACTGGCAGGAGGAATTTGTAAGAAGAGGCACTTGAGACAGAGGAATTGACGTCGAAGACTTAAGTATGTCTTTGACTTCAACCAGAGTCGTTATCTCGTTGCAGTTCCCTCTTTCTATGCTTTTTACTTTAGCATGAATGACTGCGATTAGAAAAAGAGAGGTGTGAGAACAACAAACGGTCTTAGAAATTTAAACATCTCAAAATTAAAGAAAACATTAAATTGAAAGCTGTTGTTTCGGCTGTGAAACTAGAATTACTGCTTCATGTGAGGGCACGTACAGTGGCTTAGAATAACAGAGGCCCGATCCTGATTTGGTTTTCAGTCAGACTGTTGACAACTGTGAAATTAAACATGTGCTTAAATCTTTGCCAGATCAGGCCAAGCGATCTCGCCTGGAATCGCACACACTAACAGCTTCTTCGACTCAGACTTGAACAACGCCTCACATAAATCGGACCCGCTCTATAGCCGCATTGGCCCTTTTCCAATTAAGTAATGAATAATTTACCTCACAGACAGCTAACATGAATTCAGTCTTCTCAATAATAAAATCATTTCCCTGTAGGTTGCATCCAGGAACTAAAGTCTTTTCTTAAATATAAGAAGGGAAGGTTTGAAACAAGTAGTCAAAAACTAAGAGGCTTAGGATTGTGATTTACTCGGTCTATACTTTTTTCATCTTTTGCCTTTGGATTAGTCATCATTAGTAAGATCCTCATACAAAACAGACTCCAAAACGGGTTCTTCTGACTCTGAATACACAAACATTCATATCTTTACCTTTTCTTGAGGAATACTGCATGTCTGCATGGATGCAAGAAGGTGAAACTGTGTAGATTGCTCTAAGGATGAGCTCCCTAGCTAACTCTGTACCTGCGAACCCTGGCAGTACCTACCCCTGCAGCATTTTACCCCTTCTTCCTTGTGAGAAGTACCAAATCAGAGAAATGAAGCATGTTTTTTTACACAAAGGACTTTGTCTCTAGGAAATGTCAAAATAGGAACAATCCTATTATCACAAAATTCTTGAGTGGAAGAAGCGTCAGAAGTGTATGTACCATAGGGTGACCAGCCTGTATTGACTCTGCCCCTGGCAGCCACAAGGTCAAAAGCCTTCAAATGGACCTACAAAAGCTTGGAATAAACTTCACTCGTAGAAAACAGGAGACCAGCAATTTTAATGCTGTCTGGGTTTTATGTGCTAACTTTATCAGGACATGTGTAACAGCCACAAAACACATGAGGGATCTCAGTTTTGGAGACTCACAATGCATTTTCAAGTCTAATTGAAACCAAGTTCTGGCCAGCTAGAAAAGCAATTCGGCTGTATATATTATTTTTAAAGGATTTCAGAAAAAAGTGGATTTTATTTGCGACTTGTTCTGCCTTGCCTTGTCTCTGAATTCTTTTTCCATATGAGCATGTCCATTTGTTTCAGAGGAGGCTGAATAAAAATCTACCTCTCAAAAACAAAATCTTCATTACACAAAGTCAATGGAATTAAATTTTGGATCCCAACCTACAGTTTTTATTCAAGCAACACTCCCACTGAAGTCACTGGAATCAGTTTTTATATGACTAACACCTCTATTTCATTTCAGAATAGTAATTTTATATCACTGCTTTTTCATACATTTCAGACAAGTGTGGAAGTTCATTGTCCCACCTGGACATATCACTATATTCTCCTGAGATAGATTAAGGAATTATATAGAAGAAATATATGATATAAATGCACCAAAATGCCATAACAGAAAAAGTGTACAATTACCTAAGTTAGATGTTCAGCTTGATTATTCCCACCTAACTGGGGTCTGGATTTTTTTCCCTATACTAACAAAGAAGCAAATAACTACAAACTTGCTTTCATTTGATATCAGACAGAGAGGAATTGACTGGATATAATAACCCTATTACATAAGAACTCAATACATTCCTTGAAGAAACAACTTTTATCTGAGAAAAAGCCCATAAATTTCAAAAGACCAGGAGACTGCATGCTAAATTCACTGTTAATAGGGGATTTCTGTTGACATTACAAATATTTAATCTGGTATTTTTCTAATGTTAATTAGACTTTGTCCTGGCTCCCAGCATCAGAAAACCAGAGCGGGGGGAGCCAGGGGAAAAGAGGGGTAAATGCTTACTTATATTGCCAATAAGCCATGCAACATACGATAAAACTATCAGCCAACTCCTCAGCCGGCTGGTGCAAATTGTCACTGAATTCAGTTAATCTCTGACAATTCCGCACCAGATGAAACTCTGGCTAGTAAGTAAAAGAATATAGGAATTTCTAATAATAACTTTTTACCTTGCTTCAGCTTCGTTCACATTTACAAGTTTTGTTTGGGTGATAAACCTCTGTTTATTCCACCTGCTAGATGAAAACCGGAGCTGGCCAAGCAGCACATGGTCATGCTTACATCTCTGCACTTACTAGAGGGACCTTTGCAGTAGCAAGCACCCTTTCTGCAGAGCGACCTGTTGATGCCAGTGCACATTACTGACATTTCACTGCTTTTATCAGAAACACACCATCACCTACGCGACAACTGCTACCGCCTGCGCAAGGTGTGCGTGAGTGGCGGGTTTGGGAAGAGGACGGCTGGGTGTCCTCGGGCAAAAACCCACTTGGAAAGGCTGCGCTGGAGCGGTGTCCTCACGCTGCACTTGCTGGATGGGGCCTGGTGTGGGTGCAGCACCCAGCTGGAGCTGCCAAACTCGCGGGGGGGGGGGGGGCACGAAGAGGGGTGGGACCGGCAAAGCAAAGTATTTTTACACACTCCCCCCCCCCAGCCCATGCACTTACTGTAGCTGTAGTTCTTGGCCAGGTAGGTTGACAGCGTAGGCTTTGTCTTTTTGCACCTGCATCGCTCTTCAAAGGAAGAGAAGGGGAAATGGTTGAGGGGTGTCAGAGGGGGCCTGGCTCCGGGGATGGGGGGGGGCCCGAGGCTCACCCTGGCCACGGCTCCTGCAGTCGGGCTCCGGGGGTCTCTCCGGCACCAGCACGCCCTGCGTGAAGTCCGTCCACTTCACATCTGCAAACAGAGGGGCGGTGGGGGAAGGAAAGCTGTCGGGGAGAGGCTCCCGGGGCAGGGGTCCCGAAGCCTCTCCCCCCTGCCCGGGACGCCCGGCAGGGGGTAGAGGGTCTGACGGCCCTCCCCCGCCCCCCCGCCTCCCCCCGGGGCCCTCACCCTCGGGCAGGTCGGTGACGATGGCCTCCGGGGAGATGCAGACGCCGCGGTCGTAGACGGGGAGGTCGTCGCAGGCGAGGCTCTCGGGCCAGCTGTGGTTGTAACGGCGCATGATGGGCTCGCAGCCGTCGCGGGCTCGCTGGCAGACGGAGCGGCAGGGCTTGATGGGGTCGTAGAGGAACTCCAGGGTGCAGATAGGGGCATACATGGCGCAGAGGAAGAAAGGGAGGACCGGGCTGCAGCCGGTACCCACCAGCTCCTCGTACTGCTCGATGGCGAGGACGGCGTTTTCCTGGGTGCTGTGGTGGAGGTGGTTGGGCATGCGGGTGATGTTCCAGGGCATGGGGCGGCACATGGGGATGCGCACCGCCTCGCACGGCGCGCCCTGCGCCCGCGGGCTCACCCGCAGCCACAGGGACACCGCCACCAAGGCGCGCAGCATCCTCCTCCTCCTCCTCCTCCTCCTCCTCCTCCTCTTCCTCCTCCTCCTTGGCCGCCGCCCGGCTGCAGTCGAGTCGCGGGAGCCGCCGCGCCGACAGCCATGGACATCGCAGGACCGCATTTATACCGGTGGCACGAGTGACGTGGGGCCGATCGCGCTCCCTTGGCAGCACCGCTCCTCCGGGGGGTGTGTGTGTGTCTCTGTGTGTGTGGGGGGGTGCGTGTGGGTGCGCGCGCGTGTGTGTGTTTTGCTGTGCAGGCACGGTGACATCACCTCCACCCCGTTTTAATCCCCCGGCGACATCACTGCGTCTCTCCTCCGCGGCTCCAGCTCCGTTTCAGTTTTCATCTGTGTCATAAATTCCTTCAGGTGGAAGGAGCGGGGGGGGGGGGGGGGGGGTAGTGGTGCTGTGAGAAAAGCAAACCCAAACCACACGCATCTGCCGCGGGGCTGCGCGCTCCCACGCGGGGAGAGGGGAGGAGGAGGAAGCGGGAGGGGGCGCGGGAGCCGCCGCCGGAGCATCCCCCCCCCCATCGCCCCCCCTCCGCCTCCTGCGGGGCTCAACTTTACGCTGCGTTTTCCGAAGGGACACGGAGCAGAAACTTTTTGCGGGCTTGGGAGCTCGGCACGGACGGGGAAACGCGTGAGGCGGACCGGGGTGGAGGAAGTTGTTCTTTGCCCGGTTTGGTCAGGAAGGGGGAAACGGCGGGGGTCGACCCGAGGCGGGAGCGGGGCAGCACGGGGCCGGTGCGGGGCTGCTCTGCGGGCAGTCACCCCCCCCCGCTGCGCTCCCCCCGTCTCTGTCGTCCCCGCCCCCCCCCCCCAGTCGCATCTGCAAATGGGTGGAAGAAGGGATTTCAGGCTTTTCCCAAGCTGCTTTTTACTTTTCTTTCGTTAGTGGTCCACGGCCACACGCCCCTGATGCAGTGGAGTGGCATGCCCCCGCGGGAGCAAGGGGCTCCCCCCTCCCCCCCGCGCGCGCGCAGCCCCTCTGCACGGAAAAGACCGATGGGCCCTTGCAAATGCCGGACCCCAGCCTTCGAGGCACCCGCTGAGAAAACGGGATTAACTCCATGCCGGGTTATTGCAACGGCCTAGGAAAGCCCCAGCGGGGCTCCGGGTTAGCAGCTCCCGGGCCTGCCCTGGCCGGGTACCGCGGTACCACCGGTGTTTTCCCCTTGCAGCCCCGGCAGAGGTGGGTGCTGCAGAGCCGGAGTTATATGTGGGGCACAGGCTTCCCCCACCCTTTGTGTGCGAGGGAAGCTCATCCAGAGCGGGCAGGAAACTACAGCTGAGAAAGCTGAGAGGGCAGCGGGAGATGGAGGGATGCATGTGCAGGGTGACACTGTCTGTCCGTGGGGACCTGCTGCAATTCCTCCCTCGAGAGCAACGTTAAAGCAGTTTCACCCAGTAGGTCCCTCCTGGCCGTGTATCCCCTCCCTCCCAAAGCCCACACAGAGTGCCCAGAGGTACCCCAAAGCTCCGGCCCTGCAGCAGCCCCTCTGGCATCGCCCCCCCTCGAGGACCCGTGGGCACGGCCAGGGCAAGCAAACCCGCCCGGTACAAGGGGGGGGGGGGGGGCACTGGCGGGCGAGGGTCCCCAGCGCCCGTCGCCCCACTACCTCCTGCTCTCCCATCCCGCTTCTAGACAGCAGCTCGGGCAGAAACCGCCTCTCCCCGCTGTGGTGATGCGGGTTTGGAGACGGACCGCCCCCCCTCCCCCCCCCCCGGCGCAGGCCTGCCCGCCCGCCTGCGCGCCGTGCGGGGCGACCGTGCGCGGAGCGGAGCAGGGCGCGGAGCGGAGCATGGCGCGGGGAGCGGGCGAGCTGCGGCTGCTGGGGCCGGGGCTGCTGCTGCTGCTGCTGCTGGGCGGCCTCCTGGTGCGGAGCGGCGGAGCGGCGGCGGCGGGGCCGGAGCCGTGCCAGGCACCGCGGCAGTGGGAAGGACGCACCGTGTCCTACGACCACGGCACGGGCCGCAACAGGCGGGCCGCCGTCTCCTACGATGGCCCCAACCAACGCCTCCGCATCCTGGAGGAGAGGAAGGCCCTCATCCCCTGCAAGAAGTAGGTGCTTGCCGTGGGACCCCGCGGCCGGGCCGGGCCGGGCCGGGCCGGGCAGTGATGGTCGGCGCGGAGACCGGAGGCGGCTCCCGGGGGGCGGGGGCGGGCAGCGGGCGGGGGGGTGTCTTCCTCGGCCATCCCTCACCCCCCCCCGTATCTCTCTCTCTCTGATTTATGGTCCAGAGTGTCAGCTTTTCACCCCGGGAGATAATTCTTTTCTCCCATTTTTAAATGGCACGGGAATCGAGTCCAAAAACACAGCCCAAAATGTGCGGTATAACCGGTATAATGAAGAGTTTACACTGGAATAATGCCACAAAGGGGTGGGGTGGGGGGGGTGGTAATTCTAGCCCAGTAATTTGCTAACAAGTTTGAGTCACGTTTTACAAGTTCTCTGGTCTTTCTCCGTTCCTGCAAGTGCTAAGTCAGTGCAGGGGGTCAGGATGCATCTGTCACCTGTGGGACAGTGTACTCATTCCCATTGCACAGACTGCCCAGCCCTGGAGGACCTCCCTGTTTTTAATTTATACAGTAGGTATCTGTTAAGCCTGTAACTAACCCAACAAAATCACTGTGTCATTGTGCATTTCCTGATTTGCTGAAAAATAAGTGTAGAAAAAAGCTGACTGAAGGAGGGCCTCCTTTTATCTCCTCAACCTGCCAAGCTCAGGCCCTGACAGGCTGGGTGGAAGAAACAATCAGCCTGGAGAGGCCTGAGTGAGTGAGACATTTCTTGTACTGAGCATCAGTAACTCCCAGACACCCTGTCAGGACATACCTGCCAGTGTGAGGGTAGCCAGTCTGCCTGTACGTCTGCCTCTCCCACCTGAAAATTGTTCAAATAATAGTGCATCAGCCCTGGGGATGTATCAGCCAAGGTGAAGCCCAGCCTACAAATACTGTATCATCCAAACTTAATGGTCTCTGCTATTGAAAGATCAATATTCCTTTTTGCTCCCAGCTTTTTTTCCTGACAGTGATCAATTTCTTACCAACATCACATAGTCATTGTTTTCATCTTTCCAAAGTGTATGCTCTTCCTTGGTCCTTTCTCTGACAGTCCCCCAACACTCTTAAAACTGTTCTGTGTGTTTCATTTTCAAGCTTAGCTTTCCCTCATCGTGAGCTTTTTTCTTTATTACTGTTTTCATATAGGAACCCTATGAAGAATGTTGAAGCCAACAGACAGCTGTTTGCTGGTGGTCTGCTAACATACAATATAGAGTCTGACACTGGCTCTGCTCATACGCCCCTTCTTTTGTAAGTCCTAGGTTGACCTTCATGTTCGACAAGGGTAAAACTGCCCTACAAAGTCTGATGCAAGTGTTTTCTAGCTTCTAAGTTGTACTGAGCTCATTTCTTCAAGCTTATGTTTATTTTATTTGAAAACTTTATTTTAAGATTGAATAATTATTCTACATTTTCTGCTCTGGGCCAGATTTTGGCTTTTGCCAAGATCTGCTCTTTTTACATTTTTTTTGGTAAATATTTGCTCTGGATGCAGTTTTGTCTGGGCTGATAGTGCTAGAAAGAGTCAGAGTGCAGACAGGTGCACTTGAAGCATCTCTCTGTTGGATTTTCCTGTATTAGTTTTTTTGTTGTAGACAATCCCTGACCTCAGGGATCCCTGCTGTTTCCAGGCTGACCACATTTTCTGCCATCCAAAACTGGAGGGTGGTTTTGTTGTGTGCACAGCTAGTGTCTGCTAAGGGCGTGACCCAGCTGCCATTGAAGTCAACGGAAAGACTCCCATTGATTTCAGTGTGTGTTGGATCGGGTCTGGAGTTGTGATCACAACTTCATTTCACTGTGGACACAGTGAGTCATAAACTGAAGCCTTCAGAAGTTAGAGGCAAGGGGATTTATCCCGCCTTTTGAAAAATAACCTCTCCCCCACTCCACTTTGACGTTGGCAAGAAAAGGGTAATTAGGTCAAGGCAGTGACTGACTACAAAAGCAAGAAAAATAGTGCTGTCCTGGTCTCTAGGGAAATTTTAATTTAAATTCTCATGAACGGACACATTTTGCTCCTATCAGATGTAACTTACATGCAGCAATCAGGGTTGGCCAACAACCAAATTTTTGTACACAGCGTTTTCTGAAGCTTGCGACTATGGACCTTAATCAGACCCAGCCCTGTTTAAGTTACTTGACTGAGGTTAATCAGGGACACAAAGACCTGCCTGTGTGGAATGGCTTCCAGGCTCATAGTCGCAGGAAAACCTGAAAATTTCAGTTTTTATTGTAGATATATGTTTCAAATTCATGTAATTTGCTATGTGGCATTTTCATACCTACATCAACCCAGTGTTCTAAGTAAGGTCCTGAAAAGTAACTGTAAGGTAAATATCCCATCGCTGCTTCTTTGCTCACCAGTCATTGTGAGAGTACCCGAGATGCAGCGACTGTGTTGGTAAAGGCTGCCCGCTCCCCATCGGCCCGCTGCAGTGTTGTCACCTGCCACCTGAGCACACACCACGCTCGCTGCACAACCACGTGGAGCCGGTTTGTTAAAGCAGTCCTTGATGGTTGTTTCAGCCAGCTCGTTGGGTGGGTGTTTCTTTGGTTCATACTGTTGACTGCCTGCACTCCAGCTTAGAGTGTAAAAACTACCAATAGTGATCCTGGGCTGAGCTGTTTAGAGGAGAACCCCTTCCAGTTGGATTCATTACTAAACTTTCTTTTTCACTTCTTTTACAGCCCTAGCCTTAGCTACACTTTGCATCTTAGGTTTTCTGAAGTGTGCCTTGCCCCGGTGCTTCTTTCCCCTTCAGGATCAAAATTTTGGGGATAGACAAGGAGGGCAGGGACAGTCTTCTCTTGGTTTCATGTAGCACTCAGCTGAATACCGGGCACAGAGAAAAGAAAACAGATCAGAGGTTTTTATTGAGTAGATTGTGCCATTTCCCATTTGGAGGAGGTCATGCCAGTAGGGTTATTATATGATGTGAAAGGAGAGCGCTTGAAACGGTTCCCTGGAGCTCTTGAGGCAGAGCTGTGTCACATTACCTGTTAAACACAGCACATTTTTTAATCCTTTATTGCCTACTACTTGGAGTTACCTCCTTTTGTGCTCTCTGTATATTAATCTTTCCTTGCTCCTGTTCAACCCTCTGCTGACCACCATCTCGGGACACTTCACAAAACAAGTAACAGTCATCAGCACGGTTTTGCTGTTGCGGCAAAAGTGTTTTATTTTAAGGTAACGTGTACCGGTTCAGATTTGAATATGACATCACTGAAAACCGGTGAGAAATCCTGGCACTACAAAGGTCTAAACCAAAAATCCTACTGACTGCATTGTGGCCGGAACTCCATGTGTCCTGCATCACCTTTCATTTTCTTGGAGAAACAGAATGAGAAGTGTACTGCCTGGCACTGCTGAAGCCACTCAGCAGGCATTAGTGCTCAGTTATGAAGGAAGAAAATCACAAAGTGAGGAGCAGAGCAGAAATCATGCAGGTGGTGTTTGAGGGCTGGGGTGTTACTTATCACATGCCATATTTATAGTTTCACCCTTCTCTTCTGTACTATTTTTCACAGAGTGATGAGGCACTGTGTTCAATTTGTCCTAAGAGGAATGCGATGGTGGGGAGAAAAAAATTTCCATGTGGTCAGGAAAGTCAGTAGGAGGAAAGAAAATTCATTTTTCTCTTCTATGAGTGTTTTTTAACCATAACCTCCATGGGCCGTTGTACAGTGTGCAGCACATCGGGATGCCTATGTATCTGAGACTGCTAGGGGTATTTTCTTAACAACCATAACTGCAAAGCAGAAAACCAACCTGGAGATGTCATATCAGTGTTTATTTAAAAACAGAACTGCATGTTGGTAATTTCTTTAGGGAGGATCTGGGGAACTACAGGCCTCTCAGCCTGACCTTGGTACTGGGGAAGATTATGGAATGATTTGTCTCGAGAGCACTCACATGGCAAGTCCAGGATAAGAAGGGAATCAGGCCCAGTCAGCATGGGTTTACGAAAGGCAGGTCCTGCTTGACCAACCTGATCTCCTTCTATGACCAGGTGACCCAACTAGTGGATGAGGGAAAGGCTGTGGGTGTTATCTACCTCGACTTCAGCAAGGCCTTTGACACTCTTTCATGGTATACTCCTTGAGAAGCTGGTGTCTCGTGGCCTGGATAAGTGCACTCTTCACTGAGTGAAAAACTGGCTGGATGTATAAGCCCAGAGGGTTGTGGTGAATGGAGTTAAATCCAGGTGGCGGCGGGTCACAAGTGGTGTTCCCCAGGGCTCAGTGTTGGGGCCAGTTCTGTTTAATATCTTTATCAGTGGTCTGGACGAGGGGATCGAGTGCACCCTCAGTAAGTTTGCGGATGACACCAAGTTGGACAGGAGGGTTGATCTGCTCGAGGGTAGGAAGGCTCTACAGAGGGATCTGGACAGGCTGGATCGATGTTGGGCCCGGTTCTGTTTAATATCTTTATCGATGATTTGGATGAGGGGATTGAGTGCACCCTCAGCAAGTCTGCAGACAACACCAAGTTGGGAGGCAGGGTCGATCTGCTTGAGGGTAGGGAGGGTCTATAGAGAGATCTGGACAGGCTGGATGGACGGGCTGAGGCCAATCGTATGAGGTTCAACAAGGCCAAGTGCCGGGTCCTGCACTTCTGTCACGGCGACCCCATGCAGCGCTACGGGCTTGGGGAAGAGTGGCTGGAAAGCTGCCCGGCAGAGAAAGACC
The DNA here is from genome assembly GCF_964188355.1 of Buteo buteo. Classification (NCBI taxonomy): domain Eukaryota; kingdom Metazoa; phylum Chordata; class Aves; order Accipitriformes; family Accipitridae; genus Buteo; species Buteo buteo. The sequence goes on along the minus strand of NC_134172.1, from coordinate 59,465,443 downwards.
TGGGGGTGCTGGTTGACAGCCGGCTGAATATGAGCCAGCAGTGTGCCCAGGTGGCCAAGAAGGCCAACGGCATCCTGGCCTGTATCAGAAATAGTGTGGCCAGCAGGAGCACGGAGGTGATTGTTCCCCTGTACTCGGCACTGGTGAGGCCGCACCTCGAGTACTGTGTTCAGTTTTGGGTCCCTCACTACAGGAAAGACATTGAGGTGCTGGAGCGTGTCCAGAGAAGGGCAACAAAACTGGTGAGGGGCCTGGAGCACAAGTCTTATGAGGAGCAGCTGAGGGAACTGGGGCTGTTTAGTCTAGAAAAGAGGAGGCTGAGGGGAGACCTTATGACTCTACAACTACCTGAAGGGGGGTTGTAGTGAGGTGGGTGCTGGTCTCTTCTGTCAGGTGGCTGGAGATAGGACAAGGGGAAATGGCCTCAAGTTGAGGCAAGGGAGATTTAGGTTAGATATTAGGAAAAATTTTTTTACTGAGGGGGTTGTCAAACTTTGGAATGGGCTGCCCAGGGAAGTGGTTGAGTCACCATCCCTGGAGGTATTCAAAAAGCGAGTGGACAGGGTACTTCAGGACCTGGTTTAGTGGGCATGGTTAATGGTTGGACTTGATGATCTTGAAGGTCTTTTCCAACCTAAATGATTCTATGATTCTTTAGTTTCAATTGTATTTGCAAAAGACAGACACAGTTATGGGCAGGATTAACTCCTTTGCTTGACAACAAAAACTGCTTAACAGAGAAGCAGAAAAGCTGTGTTTAGAGAAATATGTCTGTTATACCGGCAGGCTGTTTGCATGCATGTGTCAATCCCTGTCCTTGACTGAAGAGAAGCAGTGTATGGTCAGGTGCAAATGTAACAGCATTCATCTGGAGAAGAGGTGATGACTTTTCAAAATAAACAGAGTGTGGGCACACGTGTCTGACTTAACTACTTCTCAGTTGTTTTAGGATGTGTGATTGTCAAGGAAAAAACAGCGGTGTCTGACCTATTAAAATCATATAATCCATCCGTTCTGTGGTCATTATGGTGACTCAACAGGCTAAGTATTGAGCTACCCTGAACGACTGCAAATTTGTTTCCCAGACTTGGTTTTGGGAGTGGTTTCTGCAGCTTAACGTTTAGGGGAATGAATGATGGTCATCCAAGTTATTCGGGAGCCCAAGCCCCATTTTTTTAAGACTATGTAGAATGTGCAGACTTCTGAGACCCTTAATTTGCAGTGAAACATAGAAATGAATTTTCAGCAAAGCATAGAATTGAATTTTCAGCAGTTTTTCGAAATCTAACACGAGTTCTTGGGATCTAAAATGCTTCATAAGCTGCGGTGTAGGTAAGTCACTTTTGAGAATAAGAACGAAGGGAAGTTACTCAAACCTCCTGCATTTACTTTCTTCCCATAGGTGCCAAGTTCTTTCAGGTGTCTGCTGCTGGTAATGACTGTGAGTTTGGAAAGGTGGCACTGGAAAGCTGCTGTGATGGATGCGGGCTGGCAGTCAGATGCTAGGCAATAGCCTGAAGCATGCAGCAGTTGTTCTAGTGAGCGTTGTGTGTCATAGGGGTATGGAGGGTTGGCTGTACAAGCCTCAAATTTTGCGTTTCCATCATAAGCCAATTTACGAGTCAGTTTACTGAGTCCCTCGGTGATGCTCCCTGCCAAGGCGGCCAGTTCCTTGGAGAAGAGCACTGTACAAGGAGGGAGCCGTGGTCCACGAGGACTGCGTGGAGGAGCACCACGTCTTGCCTGGACTGTTCATTCTGTTTGTTTCTGCCTATGAGAGGCAACAGCCATTTTCCTTTCCAAGTTCTCAATCTTCTGGGAGGTCAGAGAGGCTGTACTGTTCAGGGAGGCAGTGAAGTTAATTGTCTTTGTTGTTACAAGTGGGCTGGGTGGGAAGAGATGAAAACACCGCTCAGGGGAGGTGGTTGAAAGTCTTCAGCCATTGAGCTGCAGCACTAACAAGGAAGTGGACTCTATCAGGGGAAGCTGGAAACTGTTGGCTTACCAATGTGCTTTTGCTGTCTCGTGTTTTATGCTTTTGGTAACTTCCTTGGACAGCAGCATCTTTGTCAGAGTTGGGCGGGGGGGGAAGATAACTGTATATGAATGAGGCAGATCCATTGCTTTGAGATGCCGTATTTTTGTTTAGTGTAGTGTTCTGAAACCCTTTGTTTATGCTAAGTACTCTAGAGCCCTTTCACACGCTACCGAAACACAGAACCCACCCAAACTGCAAAAAATAAAATGGCTCTTAAGTTTGAAAGAGCAGGATCCACAAAACCCTTTAAAGCTGGACAGAATGTGTAGCTAAACAGTGTCCTGTGACCCCAAATTGATAATTTGCTGGAGTGCTGGTTGGTGTGCTTAGAAACTGCTGTCAGGCACTCAGTGGGGTCATTACTACCACATCAGTTATAGATGTTGTTGACTGGATGTTCTTAAAAAATAGATGTTCTCATCAAAAAAGTTGTTTTTCTAAAAAGCATTGTTAAATAATAGGCACTGGCACCATATTGCTGTTCATACTAGTGGATATTGGCTTAAGCCTTTTATCTGTCTGAACTCTTTAAAGTTAGGGGAATAATTCCACCTTCTTATCATCTTTTCCTTGTCTCTTTGAACTCTTTGGAATAACGTGTGTTTGTATTGAAACTTACAGCTCGTTTTGTATTATTGGACATTACAGTAGAAACTTAGAGCAAACCCAGAACTGCACTGAAGATATAATATACCTACATTTCTGCAATTCCAACCAGAGGACCAGTGTTTTCACAAGATAAATCACTGTCATTTTTATTCAGGGCTTTTTTTACTCTTTTTTTTTGGTAGAGACTTAGAGTGGAGGTGAATAGAGAGAGAGATTCAAGTTCATAATTTGTTCTGTGCTCGCAGACAGCATGCAGACAGTCGATGGTGACATGACTGCACAGCTAAACAAACATGATGAAAGAAATCTTTATATTCATGATCTTAATTTGGGCTCCATTCAGCTTGAGGCCTGATGTAATTCAAATGGCACAACTGGCAACATCACACCTATTCTCACAGGACCAAATGCCATTTGTCTGAAAAAGTATCTCCTCTGAAGGATAAACCGTAATCTTCTAATTCAGGGCTGATCTTGTACTGCTGTGAGCTGAGAAAAAAACTGACTGTACATTGCTTTTGGAGAAATTTGAGGGATAAAAGCATCCAAAGGACACTTTACCAGTTGATGCATCAGTCCTTCCATTGTAATCTGTTTAAGTTAAGGCTCCAGGTCTCCTTAATGCAAAAGGGCCAGTAATTTAAAACAGTTTTAGGTGTTCAAGAGCGCATTTACTGAAATGCCTCCAGAAATTTGTCTGCTCACACGGTTAGTATATTCACTATAACCCTCTAGAATCTCTCCTATCTGTAGGCTCTCTGTATCTTCCCATCCCAGTTTGGTTCACTGCAATTACAGTGCACGACACGATCAGGTGGTTTAGGGCAGCGTCTCTTCCCAATGACGTGTATCCATCAGTACACTGTTGAGGCTGTAGCTGTCCCTGGGCTGAGCAGTGGGTATGTGCCGGAGCTCCCTTTGTTGCAGGGTGAGGGAACATGCTCCAGTATTGTCCCAGCAGCTGGGGAGCAGCTGTGGCATGTTCCCAGGAGCAAGATTTAGGAGGTACTACTGCACCCTGGAATTTGGAGAGAGCTAAGACCAGGGGACACACTGAATTGTTCAGTCCCATGGTTTATCTTCCACATGCAGTTCAGCTGTATTTTCCTTGATAGGCCAGAAAGAGAAGGATTTTGAATATGAAGGCTGCACATGAGCATACTGAAAAGCTGAAGAGTTTGGATTAATGAACAAATTATTATTCCCTTACTTTTTGCTTACTTTTTAAACTCAGGGCTGCAAACTTAGTGAATGAGAATTTTGCCTTTGGCACAAGGATCTCATCCCAGGACTTTATGTTAGATGCACATTTGTAACATATGTGGGAGGTATGTACAAGAAATACATTTCTCCGTTTCCAATTCAAACTCGGCCTCAATTCCTGAGGTTGGTCCACACTGCCAAAACTGAAACCATCATTCAGCCTCTAGCCTTATTGATGACAGCGATGGTAGAGCTGTGGTGGACAGCTTTTAATATTGTGTCATCTGAGTGGAATTGGAAGATATAGTGATAAAACCTGTGCCTCTGAATCTGGTCCACACCCTACCTCTGCCAGCACTTCCAAGGATGAATTTTGGTAGGCGATTGCCAGTTAGAGGAGAGGAGGTGTTCAGGGCAGGAGGCAGGATGTTTTAATTATAAGAACAGAAGACTTCTCTTTTTTTTAACCTTCCCTGCATTTCATTTTGCAGTCCATTTGTTCAGTAAGGTACTTAATTTTCATGCTACTGCTGTTCATTGGTTAGTATTGCTATTGATTTGTTCACGTGACAAGAGAATTTATGTATGTTTATTATTTTGTAGTTCAGAGGATGTTCTTCTTGTGCTTTTTCCTGTCAGAGGTCATCCTGCTCTGAAAATTTTCTTCTCCAGCTAGAGAACTGATTTATTTTGCATGTGAAGAGGCTTGTCCATTTATTAACTGGGTGGGACAGGTTTTCAACTGGATGACATTTTCATAGACAAGTGAAGTCAGTGAAATGGTACTAATTTATGCCTTCATCTGTATGCCAGGTCATTAGCTGATGCAGAGTTGAAAGGTAGGGTTCAAATATCCTCCCATCCTCTCCATTTTGTGATGAACTGATGGCTAAACTTGACATGATTAGGTGTTTCAATCCAGAAAAGGACAGTGGCATAGCAAATAATACTGAGTTATTCAGAAAAAACATAAATACACTTCTGTGTCACATAACATGGGAGAAGGTTAAACTTAAAGGAGCTTTAGGAAAGAAGAATGCTTGCCACAGTGGCCAGGGGTCGTGAAGAGGTAAGAATAGGAGTAAGAGGCATGTTAATAAATGTGTAAGATTAAAAACTGATTCAGTCTTAGGAGTGGGCTGTTGACAATTCAGGGATGAACACAGTAGAAAATAGGGCAGGGTTTTCTTCTCAAGCCAGGATTTAGGCATCAGATCTGTGCAAGGACTAGAGGAAAGAGTCTTTTTCCCATGCCTGTCACGCTAGGGCTGCTTTCTGGAGAAATGGACTTGTAGCCATCCGGCCAGTGACTTTCGGGCTGTGGACCTGTGTAGCTGCAGCAGCAATCTAACTCCTGACCCTCATGTTGCCCAACTTCATCCCTATCAGACGACCTTCAGCTTGGCCTTCCCTGTAGATTCGCAAGGAATTGCATGCTCAGCAACTTGCCAACTTCTCTCTCAAAGTGTTTTTACCTGTTGCTCTTCATAACTCAAAGGGGAAATTAATTTCCCCTCCAAAGTGTTTTTAAGGCATGGTATAGTGTCTGGCGTGCTGGGGAGAGGGTGATGTCTGGGTGGAACAGGGCCACCTTGTGCAATATTTTGGCTCTTCTAGAATAAGGAGCATTATGCCCGACATGGCATTGCATAACCAGAAGGTACCACCGGCCAGTGAAACTTCTCCTCATCTCTGCCAAGCAGACCTGTTTCTTTCAGCTGTTTTTGTTTACCACCTCACTTTTATGGCCATGGGGGAGGTGCATGTATGTTGACAAGAGCTCTTAGATTCCGCAGGGAAACTGTGTGTCCTCCTGAGACTCCGGAGGACGGCTTTTTGCCTCTATCTCTGATACTTGAGAGTTACAGGTCAAGGACAGGATTTTCTGCCAAGAGTTTGTTCCCATGCGTGAAAGTACAGAAGGCTCAACATGCGAGACAGCCCTTGTTTTCAGTAATGTATTAATTTCTGGAGTTGGTACCTTTTATACTTTCATACCCAGGAGTAAATTAGGGGTTTCCAACAGCAGCATAACTGTCCTTGTCCAAAACCTAATTTATGACAGGTGGTAGTAAGAAAGAAAGAATCACTTGTTTTCATCTGAACTTGTACTTTTTTCATCTTTTATAAATATAGATCCTCAACAAACATTTATTTGAGAATCAGTTTAATCATTCTTTTGAAGGCTGTGTGCACACATGTGGTTTTATGTCCCATTTGGTTATTAAAAGATGCTTCCCTTGTACCAGAAAAAGTGAATAAGGTAAGAGTAATTTTTGCAATTCTTGCTTTTGCTCTGAGAATTTTATTAGCAACATCCTTACAGTCAGTAGGGCTGTTCCCATAACTTAGCAATGACCATATTTTTGCTTTTTCAGATTTTGGTTTCAGATTTTCCCAATTTTCAGAATTTCTGGCATCAGAACACGAATTTGGCAGGCACTTTCTTCTTGTACAGTGCTCATACTGTAGTTATTACAATTTTTAAGTCTTTGGCTACTAAGATTTCATATGTCTTGGGAGCTACTTAGCTATTCATTCCATGAAAGCCTATTTTATCCCTTTCATTCCTTATGAAATTTACTCTCTCATTCTGGCATCATCCAGACTATATTTCGTGGGCCAAATCCAGCCCAGAGGGAACTTCCATCCAGCCTTCTGCCTTTCCCTGCTGAATAGCTCCTTGTTGCTTTTGTCTGACACTTGGATCCCCCTGCGTCACTGCCCCTGTGTCCATGTTGGAGGAGCAGAAGGGACTGGATGCATAGGTTGGAAATTACCCCGGTGAATCACTCCTGTGGATGAGGGTCAGTGGTATGCACTGCCATATTGGAAGAGTAATGGAAAAATCACCGGTAATTTATGTGGATGCCACACTGCATGTGTATAGCTTATTTCTTTTGCATATAAAACAATGCAGGGTCGAGTGATCTTGGGACATTATTAATTTCTTGTCTGACAAAAAAACCCTGTAGGATTCTGGCAGTTAAGAAGATTTGGATGATCAGATATCCTTCGTAGACACCAAATTATTCTAAAACTGGAGCACTGCATTTTTTTGTAAATCAAGAAAAGAACATGTTTCAAAACTTAATAGAAATACTCATAGAACTGTGTAACTGTCTGATTCAACCCAAATGTCTCCAAAGAGCCATCTAAAAGCTACAGGTATAAAAGCACATAAAGTTTCTGGAATTCTGGAAGAGTAGTAAAAATCTTGATTGCTGCCTTATTTTGAATCTTAGAAAGCTGAAACTGTTTTGCTGTAGCTCCTCCCTAAATTATAAACAAAAGCAATCTCTTCACTGCAGTTGAAACTGTCTTTTAATATGAAATATCCAAGAAGTGACTTATCCTTAAGTTCACTAAACTCATTTGCCCCTCTGAAATGGAAGGTAATATTAGTGGATATCTTATTTTTTACATGTATTATTTATCCTGAGGCCAGTTCTTAATGAAATGTGATATTGTGACTGATAGCAAAACAATGCAGAAGACAAAAATTACCACATGTATTGCAACATCCCATATTAAGGTTACTTACGATGAACATCGTTTCTTTACTCCGTTTAAAAAAATAACATTATAATAATGCCCTGCTATTTACCTTTTGGTCAGTTGAATAGTTCACAAGTAATTCATTCCAAAAATGGCTTCACTGACCCTTGTTGATTGACTTCTTGTGCAGTAACAAGCTCTTCAGAATCTGCTCCTTTATAGCTATTGCCAGATATTATTTCATTTTTTTGAGTGCATGTTCAAAACACACTGTCAACTGCTTTACTGGAGTTAGCAGTAAAGCAGAAGTTTTATGACATCTGTAACTAATATTCCCAGGTTGTCTATTGGGAACAAATTGTTTTCTAATAGATTTTTTTTTTTTTTTAAAGAACAAACTTACTTTTTCTTAAGGCTTTAATGGGGTGAGAAAAAAAGCCCCCCAAAACACCTCCACAGAATGGTACCACTTACCAGCAGGTTAAAGAACAAAAACCTCTGCCTTTGTTCTGCTCTATTCTTCTGAGCTTGGGACCAGCTGCAGAAAATAAAGGGTGTAAGATAGCAATGAAGACATCCACTTACAAGACTTTCCACCGAGGTTTCGGTCTCTGATGTTGCCCATCCATTTCTCTGTCAGGTCTGGCACTTTCACACTTAGCAAGCCTTAGCTGCTGTCCTCCTGTCCATTCTCTGTGGGAATTCATGGCAAGGTTGCTGCTTCATCTGAAAATCAGATAGCTCAGTAGATAAGAGGGTTCCTAAAAATGTGGTGTGCTTGGCATTTACCATTTATTTTGGTCAAACGCTACACAGGGAAGCTGGTGTGAGACCTGTATAGTGTTTAGCTGCTGAACAGCTGGGAATTTCCCCTTAAGTAGTCTGTCTGCATGGAAACCTGCTGTTTGTATGGATAGCTGTTTTTTCAGAAATTAATGTTTCTGAGATGCAATGGTCAGACTTTCCCCAAACTTTTCCAAGGGCAGTTTTGTGCATGGCAGTGCTAAAGGCTTTTACACACTCATATGGAACACAGTCGATACAGTGAATGCAGCATACAAAGATCTTATTTTTCATTCTTTCAGTATCTCCTAATACCATTTGCAACTGTGGTTTTATTATATTCAGATACTTTTCTTGCCAGGAAACTTACGGTTCTGCCATACTTTTAGGCAGCCAGCACTGGAAAGTTTACTCATGCTATGCAGTTATGGTAATTCTCAGAGGATGTTTATTATTTGGAAAGCAGAGGATGCTTACAGGATGAGGAATTCTTACTACAATTAGTTCCCAAATTAATGTATCACTATTTAATTAGACCCAGATTTGTTGGTCTGGATCTTCTGTACAAGAAATAAATTTCTTTTTTCTTATCTGTGGTGGCATCTGGGGACTTGGACGCCTCCTTGTATCACTTTAAATACCTGTGCACAAAAACACATATGGATATGCAAAGTCAGACTGGGTTGTTACCCTATCTGTCCCAGAAAAGAATGAAAGGGACAAATTCGGATAATATGCTTGATAAAGTGTGAAGGTGTGGCATCTCCTGTACTTTTTTAGGGAGGGGAAAAAGAATTAGGGAGAGTAAACAGAGATAAGGGTGTGAGTGTGGAGATTTCCCTTGCATTTTGTTCATCCCCTTGTTATTGAAGACTGAAAATGTAAGGGACCATCTAACTGCCTCAACATAGCAGAAGATGAAAGACTTGCTATTTTTTTAATTTATCTTCTGGTCTGCCTGTCTCCAAAACCAAATGCAAGCATGTAGGTATTGATTCTCAATACATGTATATGTATTCTTTGTTTATTGACACATTTCTCTTAATTTTTGGTTAGTTACATTGCCTGTAAGAGTAGGTGATTTCACAACATACATACATCATAGGCAGGTAATTTTAAGCTCCTAAATCCTTAATGTAAGTAATCCAGTCTTCTGCAGTAGAAAACAGTTGGCCATCAGAGATGGAGGCAGAATTGGGTATAATTCAGATATGTTCAGGGTACCCAGTCTGTCACATCAGTTGTGCTAATACAGTCAAGCCAGGTCAAAGGGATGTACAGTCTGGCATAGAGGCACGAGCTGCCATTTGAGGCATCGCCAAATGTAGGTACCACAACGGCTTAGTTGGAGCCCGAAGAAGGGATCCATGGTGAGTCAAGTGGGATCTCCTCTTTTACTCTGTTTTGGAAGTCTACCACATGTCTGAAACACAGTTTGGTTCTCCAGATTTCCTTCCTCTGAAAGAATGGAAAAATTCACTTACAAAGCTTGTATTATGTCTCTGCAGGATATGTATTATAACTGAGATGCTTATATACTGTAGCAATAGTAACTATAAACATTGTTCAGTGTATTCAATGTCCTTTGGATTATTTTTTTTAACTGTGGAAGTGTTCCTTAAATATCCAGTTTCTCCTCCATGTTGGGCTAATGAATCATCTGCTGTTTGCAATTGCTGACCCCATTTATAATCAGCCTGGTCTTCATAATTCACCCCCCCCATATTTGAATGCAGTTTCAGGCTGTAAAAATCCATAGATCATTTTTGTATTTTTTAAAATATCACTTAAAATATTATGAAAAGAGGGAAAACATCCCATCATTACAATATGTGTATGATGTTTCTGGGAGATAAGTATAATGTATGAACAAGCATCAAAGATAAAGACAAAAATCTGCTTAAATTGTTAGCCCGCACTGTTTATACTGAAGCAGCGTAGGTGGAAATTAAGCTTTGTTAGAGCTGATCATAGCAGCCTCCAGCTACAGTGCCCTTGAGATACACCGATACACCTGCTGTGTAGAGGGCTGGGGCAGGCAGTGGCAACATGGGGCTCGATTGGCGCAGAAAGCTTTTTCTGTCCTCTGTTCTTCTGGTTGCTTCAGCAGCAAGCCCACTGATCCTGCTGGAGGGTGGCTGGCTCTGCTGGGAAGAGCTGACCCGTGCCACTGGGAACACCGTCAGGATGGGGACCCGGAGTAGCACAGCAGCACGTCTCTGGTCAGAGAACCTTCTGTCCAAAGTTTGGCAGCGCTAATAAGCAGTTTGCTGGAGGAGGTGGACCATATTGTCACAACCAGCGTGTTATAAAATAACTCTTGCTTGCTGCCCTGTAAAGCTGTAAGGATAGGGAGGGTTTCCAGGGTGAGAAAAGTGGTATATCACACAGGTCTCCTCTGAGGACTTGCTAAAGGCTTTGGACATACCTCTACCCAGATGCTTTTTGTAAGAAGAGGTGAGCAGCAACTGAATCACTGTCTTGGCCAGACTGAGTTTCCTCTGCGATTTTTGCTTCTTACCAGCTCCCTCTGTCAGAAATAGCTTTCCTGTTCCCTGAATGAGCCCAACTACAGGGTTAATGCAATGCAGAGAACCTGGAAGAGCGAGTACCCCAAGAGATACTGCAGACCAGAAAACAAATGGATAAATGAAAATGCTGCAAAGATTTCTCATGAGCTAATTAATTTTTCTGAGTTTCTATACTCTCAGAGCTGTAGGATTTTTGTCAAGTTAGCTGTAGCAAATGACTACATAAAAAAGGCCCCAAAGAGGGTTTTTTATGACAAAAAGATGTTTCAAATAATTTAAGTGTTTGTAGTTAAGGATGTAAAGATATTAATTACTTTGCCTAAAAACAAAGCCCAGAACATTGTGGAGAAGAGAACAAGAAATATCACAAGAGCCAGAATATTCACAAGTCAGCTTAAACTTGTGGAAATACATTTTGGGGAGTTGAGAGTGCATAAAACATGTCATGTTTGCCTGGAGCGTCTCCTCAAATTGCCCATTTGAGATAAGTTGATAGCTGTGTTAGGTTTTAAACATTTTTCAGCTTCTTTTTTCTTCTAAATGGAACAGCTAATAAACACCTGATGTAACATCTGTAAAAATCAGTGAATTTTTTCTGGCTGATTTCACAAGGCTTCAGGTCAGGTTAATGTGTAATTTTGGAGAAGTTATACAGCCAGATTTATCTCTAATTACATAGCTGGTAGATGGAAATTGTAAACAGCGGCAGTTACATGAGGATCTGCTGTTATGATGTGGAAAGAACAATTGTCTCTTGACAGCCAGGGGAAACATGAGAGATGGGAGGGAAAATCTGATGGGCAGAAAAGTGATTTCTGCTGATGCACGTCTCTGGGAAGAGAATTCAGGAGTTTCTTCTGCAGAAAAAAAGTGTCTAGTAATGTTGGGCACCTCAGTTTTGCAATGGTTACACTGACACACTGAATTTTAGAAAATACTGAATACCGTCCCTCTGAAAATTTGTCCTTTTCAAGAATCTTCATGTTAAACATCCAAAATAGGAAGCTGTTCAAAATCACTGGTCAGTTTTGAAAATTTTGCCCATTAAATGTATAAAATATTGCAAATGGAAACAGCAAAAAACTACAATGTGCAAATATGAGATTCTGTGTAAATTTTAGATAATTATAAAGTCACTTGTACTTTAAAAACAAGAGTTATTTTCATATTTGTTATGGTTATAGGAATGGCAAAGGAAAATAATTTTGGAATGTACAAAAGTTCAGAATTCATATTAATCAAGAAAAGCTCCAAGAAAACTGTGCCTCCCTGGCAATGTATGTATGACACTGGGCTCTGTGTTCAGGAAAACAGCCCCAAATTAGGTAGGCATACCTGTTTGCTAAAGACTTCAGTTTGTATTTGTGTCAGATGCTAAATGGTAAAGCTATTTCTGTCATGTTTTAAGCAGCATGGGTAGTCTAAACATGTTCAATAGGTCTAGTGACCTTTTCCTGAGTAATGGAAAACTTTCAGCTGTGCCAGTACAGTATATTTATACCAATATTATTTACAGGTCTTGCCCTCCTTGCTACTGCTTCTTAGAACTGTCCTTGAATGAAAAATAAATGTGTCAGGTTTTTAATACAATTAAAAGGGCTATAAACATTCTTAAAAATAGAAGTGTATTCTTAGCCATGCTTACTTTAGCTGGTTGCTCTGTCTTCAGCAACTGTTGTTTCTGTGATGGACTAACAGATAACCTGTGAAATGGTTCTGCATCAAATACACCGATGTGTATCCTAAAGCAAGTACTCAATAATTTGAAGAGAAAGGTTTTGAAATTTTTATTCATCTATTAATTATTTATGTATTTGCAGTCCAGCTGATTTTTAAGAACATACTGAGGTCTGCCAGTTTCTTGTGATGCATCGTGTATATTGCTTATGGAGGATTCCTGAAAGCAGTGTATGCGTGGTGACTGCTGAAAGTCCCCCACAAAAGGCAGACAAGTTGTGGATTACTGGAGGGTTGTAATAGTAAAAAGCACAATAACTCCACAGAAGACCAAAAAAACCCAGTTTTGTGAAGAGCAATTTTAACAGATAGTTTGACCTTTTAATTATTCCCTTTGGATGCTGAGAATGTATCATTTGAATCCTGTCTCCCCAGTCCTGATTTTAGACAGTATTTGTCTTTAACTCATTCAGGCACTGAAAACAATGTCATGGTGTAATTAGTGTTAAGTGTAAAAGCAAACAGAGCTGAGGATCATCAGTGTGCAGGAGATGGCACCATCCCTCAAATCCCCAGGCTCTCTGTGTGAAATAAGATGGAGGCTGAGCCCTCCACTGAGGCTCCTCAGAGAGGATGCACAGGTGCCACCATTGCTTTTGGGAGATCTCAGAAAGTGATCCCCAAGGGTTGTTCAGCACCTTTGGGCAGGTAGCAGTGTCAAGGATCCAAGTCATAGAACTGATAATATCAGGACTAATTGATTAAGCTTGTCTGTTGCCAGAAGAGATGAGCAGCCATTGATATTCTCTAATCACCTATGTGTAAGGCTGGGAAGGTCTCCAAGTTGCCATATAACCTCTTCCTCCATCCTCGAGAAGCAAAGCTTTATTTGGGATGTCTCTGACCCCTGGTTTTGTTACCAGTACTTGTAAAAGCTGGAATGTAAGAAGGCACACAGAGACATTTTCAGAGTGTCTCATAAGTAAACCCTCCTTGCTTAAAGTGATGCCGTTTTCTTCCAATGATATCTTCAGGTAACATGGAGAAAAACTGGTATTCTTTCTTAGCTTTTTATATACTGGACAGCTTATCATGTGTCCTACCTCAGTCTTCCTTTTGTAGACTAAATATGCTGTTTCTTCATAGGTCCTGTTTCTTAAACATCACACCATTCTTGCTGTTCTCTGGACTATATCCCATCTGTTTATCTGTTCCCTTAAGTGTGGCATCCAAAACCAGGAACAGCATTACCACTCTGACCTCATCAGGGCTAAGCAGAACAGAATAAATGACCTCTCTAATTGAACCAGAACTGTAAACTTGCCTTTCTAAATCATTACTGTGTACTGTACCGCATGTGTTCAAAATGCCGTTTGCTTTATAATCATGGAGCAATTAATGTCTGTCCCTAATGATATGTTTTCTCTTACACAGACATTCCCTTCTTTCCCGTAATTCTTTTATTTTGCACACTTTCAGTCAGCTCCGCCTGAACTTTTAACACATCAATGCTTTGTATTTGAATCCAGTCACTAATTTATGCACTCAGCAAACAATACTACTTTTGATTGATAGCTGCTGAAGGAAGAAGAAAAAGACTTCTGGATGAAATGAATACATTATTTTTACCTTGGAGGTGGGGAGGGAGAACAAAGTGCAGTGCCAGGACTTCAGGTCGCATTTATTTCCAGTGAAGTGAATCTCCATCTTTCACAAAGTTTATTTAAAAATAAGCTATACTCAGATCTTTGGATAAAGATGTTAGAAAGTTAAAGTGTACTTAGCTTTCAAACTGTGTTGTCTGATTATCCTAGCTGGCCCGACTTCCAAACTCCCTTGAAAACAGACCTAGTATTTTTTATTTTTTACATTGGACAGATATCTGAACGACCTGAATCATCCCTCTTAAGAAAATCATTGCAGATGGAAGGTGGAAATCATTACATCTTGGGGCAGTAATCTGGTACAAGCACATATCCTCACAAATTTTTCCAGGGAATATTCCATCGTGAAAAAAAAGTTTGCTCTATCAGAACAGGGACCTACTCCCGATCTGTTCCAAAGGGCAATCTGTTCCTCAGACTTCTTTGTGATTACTTTTTATACGGGAATGCATACTGAAAAACAACTAACTGGCCAAGTATATGCGTGACAGGATTTACAATATCAATGAAGAGCAATGTAGTACCTGTTCATGGTATCTGAAGATCCTTCTCTGTTTATACACAGAAGTTAAGATGTGTAAGAAGCTGCAGTGCCCAAGTCCTATCTGAAAAAATGGTGTTTACTTTTTATTATTCTTTTATTCCTAAGTAAGCATCTGGAAAAGGGAGATTGTTTAAGTTTAGTTATTTGTGATTAGGGACCTCATTCTGCTATGCCTTTCTGATGTGTAAAATAGATATTACCATATTGGGCCAGAGCTGAGATCCAATTTAATATCCTGTCTCTGAGCCTGATTCAGAGAAAGGTGTGAAAACCCCGGATAAACCTGACAATTAGAATCATAGAATCAGAGAATCATTTAGGTCAGAAAAGACCTTTAAGATCAAGTCCAACTGTTAATGTAGCAGTGCCAAGTCCACCAATAAACCATGTCCCTGAGCACCACATCTACATGTCTTTTAAATACCTCCAGGGATGGTGACTCAACCACTTCCTTGGGTAGCCTGTTCCAATGCTTGATAACCCTTTTGGTGAAGAATTTTTTTCTAATATCCAATCTAAACCTCCCTTGGCACAACTTGAGGCCATTTCCTCTCGTCCTGTTACTTGTTATCTGGGAGAAGAGACTGACCCCTACCTCACTACAACCTCCTTTCAGGTAGTTGTAGAGAGCCATAAGGTCTCCCCTCAGCCTCCTTTTCTCCAGGCTAAACAACCCCAGCTCCCTCAGCCGCTCCTCATAAGACTTGTGCTCCAGGCCCCTCACTAGCTTCGTTGCTCTTCTTTGGACACGCTCCAGCACCTCAATGTCTTTCTTGTAGTGAGGGGCCCAAAAATGAACACAGTACTCAAGGTGCAGCCTCACCAGTGCTGAGTACAGGGGGAAGATCACTGCCCTAGTCCTGCTGGCCACACTGTTTCTGATACAAGCCAGGATGCCGTTGGCCTTCTTGGCCACCTGGGCACACTGCCAGCTCATATTCAGCCGGCTGTCGACCAGCACCCCCAGGTCCTTTTCTGCTGGGCTGCTTTCCAGCCACTCCTCCCCAAGCCTGTAGCGCTGCATGGGGTGGTTGTGACCAAAGTGCAGGACCTGGCACTTGGCCTTGTTGAACCTCATACAATTGGCCTGGGCCCATCGATCCAGCCTGTCCAGATCCCTCTGTAGAGCCTTCCTACCCTCGAGCAGATCAACCCTCCTGTCCAACTTGGTGTCATCCGCAAACTTACTGAGGGTGCACTCGATCCCCTCGTCCAGACCACTGATAAAGATATTAAACAGAACTGGCCCCAATACTGAGCCCTGGCGAACACCACTTGTGACCCGCCGCCACCTGGATTTAACTCCATTCACCACAACCCTCTGGGTTTGTCCATCCAGCCGGTTTTTAACCCAGCAAAAGAGTATGCATGTCCAAGCCATGAGCAGCCAGTTTCTCCAGGAGAATGCTGTGGGAAACGCTATCAAAGGCTTTACTAAAGTCTAGGTAAACAACATCCACAGCCTTTCCCTCATCCACTAAGTGGGTCACCTTGTCATAGAAGGAGATCAGGTTAGTCAGGCAGGAGTTAAATCCAGGTACTGCCTAAAGGCTTCTTTTAGACGTGGCAGGGGGCATGGCCAGCGTTGCTCCTGGCCTGGCCCAGGTCCTGTCAGCCGCTGTCGGGAGAGCTGTGGGCTTCCAGTGGCTCTCTAGCAATAAAATTAAAACCAGGTGTGTCTTTTATGTGTTTGGTGTTTTTTTTCTTTTTGGAGATACTCTCAATCACTGTAACCATTATTTTTCTGGTGCTCTCTACATGTTAAATTTCTGCTTCCTTTTTCTTACTTTTTTCCAAGCTCATAGAGTGCCTTAATATAATTGCATGCTCAAAAGAGCATTTCTGTGTCTCAGTTTTGAGCATCCATTCTTTCTATTGAGTTATTTACTTCCCTTCTGTATATAGCACAGAAGATGAGAAATACAATAAATAAATCATAATGTACCTCTGTCATTTACCTCCTTATTCTTCTGTCCTTCCTAAGGTCTTTAGTATACATTGAGAGGCAAGTTCTGGCCTTCCTCATTCTTTTTGGTCTCCTCTAAGCCCTGCTGTGATTTTCCAGTAACCTTTATTATTATTAATGTACTCAGGGCAGCAAGGCCTCACTCTACTAGACTTTTTTACAAACCCAGAACAGGAAAATAATGTCTGACCTCAAGTATAATTTGGTATCATGTGGTTCTACTAGTATATACCATATTCCCTTGGAGGTGATTCCATCGATTCATTGGAAAGCATTATGGTATTCTGTCCACATCTTCCATTCCTTTCCTTTTGAACTATTCTGTTGTCTGCTGCGGGCTCCAATTCACAAATATACCCTTACTTATGTAAACACACTGATGCTGTCTATTAAGGACAGTGCATCTTTTAGCCTCTTGCAAAACACAGCTCCCTTAAACACAATGCTTTATTGTTTTCCTGAATTTCAACTTCAATTAGAATGTGTTGTTCTCAGGGGTGCAACTTGGTGGATCAGACTGATTATTATGGAATGTCAAAAAGTGAAAAAGAGACAGCAAGGGAAATGGCTTTCTTGCTGATGAATTTGATTTCCAAAGTAGCTAATCTAATTCAAGGGAAAACAATTAAAAGAATATGACATTGCATAATTTTTTTATTGAGTTTCATAATTAAAGTCACAAAAAATGTCACCCTTTAGCTGTTGTAGCTTTGAATTTCCAGCTATTGATTCCTATATTGAAAGGTTTTCTTTCTACATGAACTTCATAATTAACAGGACTTAAGCTGCCTAATTCTGTCTGCTTTGAAAACTGGTAGTGCTGTCAAAGTTCCTTATATACCGTGCTAATTAGATACTTGATGCAGGGAGCTTGGTCGCCTTGAAAATAAAAAAAGGCCTTTACAATCTGTGAGTGATTTAAGTCAGACTAAAAAATACTGCTTTCACACAATATCAGATTACATTTACTGTCACGTATTTGCACAATACTGTGTTTGTACAATATACCATAGTCCAGCACCACTGCCAAACATGTGAGATCAAATATGGTAAATTACTGTTGTTGTTGAGGTCTGATACACCAGAAGAAAAACACAAGTCTGAAATTACCGAAAACTTCATGGGAAAAAGGAAAGGAGTTCCCAGAAATATACTGAAAAACGAATGCTTCTCAGTTTTGAAATGAGCTCACCAGGGCTTTCCAAAAGCAGATGAATGTTCTTGACCTGATGAGTGTTTATCAACTGTCTGCGTGTCTGCTTGGCAGCTTTGCTCCCTTGAAAATGTTCTTAATCTGAAGAGCTGAGAAGATGAGGTTTTGTAGTCATCCTTCTAGTAAAGGTTCCCATTCTCCCAGTACATCTTTCTTCAATAACAAAGAAATAAAAAAATAGTGGTATTGTTGTGGAGTATGTTATCAAGAGGATACAAGATAACTCAAGAATTACATATTTGGATGTATCTGTCCATGCACACTCGAACAGAAAATTTGTTTGGGATCTTTTTAGTGAAATTTCTTCTAGTTAGAAGCATTTCTAACTTCTTTCACAGTGTTTAAAAATGCCTTTTTACAAACAGAACTGGCAAAGAATTAAGTAATAGCACAAAGGCAGACAGATGCTTCAAGCTTTCAGTTAATCTCAAAAGGTGAAGCAAAATTAGCTTTGGAATAATTGCAGTGACCTCAACTTGATATCTTAAATAGCAAATACTGATCCCTGCTGTGTAATGCAATTGCTCTAGTACAAATCATACATAAAATTTTGCTTTCATTTTTCAATTGCTTTATAATACTTACTAAGTAATATAAATAAGTCCTGGCTAATGCAAGTGGGAGTTTTAAGGATACAATAGCTGCAGCTGGGAAAACTGAATCAACAGGTTAAAGCCCTGGATGCATGACACCTCATATGCCTTTGCAGGAAAGGAAAGTCTGTTTTACAAGAACCATTGTTTCATTGTTTTCTGGGGTAGGAACTGTCGTTTTGTTCTTTATTAATACAATGCCTCGCCCAACTGGTTCTTGATCCCTGATTAGTGTCTCTTCAGTGCTACACCAATAAATAACAAGAATGGCATTTTAAGGCTCCGGTACTGTAAGTTACTTGTCCAAAGCCACAGAGTGAAATGATGCAGAGCCCAATTTAGCACACAAGGAATTTCTTTCACCCAGTCTCAGCCTCAGACCATTATTTTGCTTCTCTCTAGCAAGTGACCTTGTCTGATGTGCCTTGATACATCACGTGGCTCTTGGCATGCCACTGCCGGCACCTCTACTCCTCTGACTCACTATGAAGGCAATTGGACAGCAAGCAGCTCCTTCCTTCTAGGTTTGACGATCACGAGGGAGCCTTCAGAAGTGCAGAAGGGAGTCATGCGGACGTGTTAGGTGACGGGCAGGCTTGCATGCTTCAGGACTGACAGCTGGGAAGGATCTCAGCACAGGGCAGTTTTTGGCAGGACTCAGTGCAGACTGAGTACCTGAAACAGAGCTGGTAGCATGGTCTTGAGCCTAATGACTTTTTTTTCTGACAAATGTTAAAAAATAATTCATTGTTTAGACTTGCATTAATAACATACAGAACAATAATCCATTCAAAAGACAAGTCATTAGGTAAGTTTATTGGTTTCAGTCATTTACAAGAGTCCAAGAGTCTGTCTGTATGTTTTCTGGGCTGCCTCCTGGGAGGCACCTCTAACTATGTCCCCAAATTTCAGGACAAATCTCAGAGGTAGGACGGTATTTGGATGCACAACCACTCCTCACAGTGTGTCCTCAATGCAAGTGCTTCACCTCATGATTGTGTGGGCACGGTATTCTGCCCTTGCATTAAATTCAGTTGAGCTCTTATTCAGAAAAATACTTTCCTTAGCTCAGGAGAAGAGAGTACTGAGTGCAGCGTGTATCCTACCTGCCTGACGTGATTATTTCCAGCAAAGTCAATGGAATTATTTGCACAGGATATGGTCCAGTGTTAAGAAATTCTTTAAAGCATAGGAGCGAAAAACATGTGTGTGTCTTTATATGCTGGAATTTATCCATTTTCAGGCACAGACAAGGGGATTATTAAGGACCATGAGAGAGTCCCGTTAAGGGCATAGTGTACAAAGGGTGTGAAGGATAGGACAGAGTAGGATGGAATAGGATAGGAAAGGAAGGGAAATAGTCTCAGGCAAATAGAGTAACTTCTCCAAGTAACTTCTCCAAATCTGTTTGAAGGAGCCCAGTGAACAGGTTGGGGCTTCCTTGAAGTTGGAAGTTTAAGGAATGAAATTATTATTAAAATAATATTAGAGGTGGGCACAGGCTGCAAATATGTTACTTTTTCTGAAAAAACAAACTAATTAAAAATCATTTCCTCTTCTGTTTCTTTGCCAAGACCTATCTTCAGGACTCTGTGCTTCCCCCCAAGTAGCCAATGAAATCTCAGGCACCTAAAACAAATAGAGGCAGTATACTTAGAACTTGGCCAGTAAAAAAAAAAAAAAAAAGAAAAAAAAAGAGGAAATTATTTTAAAATATTTTGCTTTAAAATATGCTAGATTGTAATTTTTATATTCATGCACATTTTGTTATTAATTTTGGCTGGTAAATAGTTCTCTTTATAAAACAACCATTCACCTTTCATATCCAGTTAAACTCAGATTCTATGTAATCTTAGGTTTCTCTGCTTGCTAATTCCAGGATACACAGGAACAATTCTCTTTAAAACTTGAATGTGAGGTACATCTGGGTTGAATAATGACAGTGTAAATCATGTTCACTGCTTACCCAGGGCTGCCATGCGCAGTGAGTAGAGCCACACTCTCTGCAGTTCTCATCTTGTGTGTGTGCCACCACAGCTGCTGACTTCATCCCAGCAGCACATCAAATCGTACGACTTGTGTCTGTTCCACATATGTCCACTCTGCTTCTGTCAGAACCAAAAGTGTAGGTGGTGGAGCCTCTTGCTCTGCAGAATGGGTGCTAGAGAGCTGCTTGGTGATGGGTTTGATTTGTTTGGATTTTTCTGATCCTTCTTTTCATTGTTGTTTCATAATGCACATCTTGCTGTCTGCATGGAAGATAGCAAAGTCAAGAAAGTAGGCTTTTTTGG
This sequence comes from Buteo buteo, assembly GCF_964188355.1. Lineage (NCBI taxonomy): Eukaryota > Metazoa > Chordata > Aves > Accipitriformes > Accipitridae > Buteo > Buteo buteo. The sequence goes on along the minus strand of NC_134172.1, from coordinate 59,444,833 downwards.
GTTGTGGCCCTCCTTCTGCAAGTGTTCTGGCCATCTGTTGAAGTCACAGAGGCTATCCATGTGCTGGAAGTTAAATACATGCATTTGTCAGACTGAAGTTTGAACTACTGTTTCACTTGAGTAAAGGTGGCACATGTCCCTCAAACAATGATATCATTTCACAGGTTACAAAATTTAGAACAAAAGATATTTATTCCATTAATTAATTTAGAAAGGAAAGGATAAGGAAAAAGAAAATGTGAAAAAAATTATTGTTAAAAATGCGAATAAAATTCTGTGTGAAAAAAGTTTTAAGTAAGAATTTAAAATAAAAAAAGAAATTTAATTGTTTAAATTTTATTCCCAGTAGTTTGTAATGCTTCACTAATATATTGCTTTTTTGTTCTTTCACAGAATGACTGTATTATTACTCAAATATCTCAAACATGTTGATAGACTCATCTGTAAGGCATTCCCCATCCCACTTTTATGGGAGCTACTGGGCAGCCAGCTGAACAGTAGTTGAGTCATTAGAGCCTGGCTGCAAACACATAAATAAGTGTATTTTAGTGTTTTTATGAGTAGGTTCTCTGGACTGAACGTGATATAAAAGTTACGTATGTCCTTACGTGCTCAGAGGCTTGGGTTTACATAAGGTACCAGTTTATATATACTGAATTCTTCAGTAGCATCTCACAACTGTGGAGACTTTGCCTTTGACTAAGAAAATGGCAGGTGAATTTAGCTTGGTAGGAGTCATTACAGTAGCATGGATATTTTAAGATATGGGCAGGAGAACGATTTACCACAGGGAAGCTAATATGTAATCCTGCAGCTTCTCAGCCTCTCTGTGTGCGTCTTGTTAATGTGTGGGAAGTTCCTGGTGACTGACTCCCTCAGGGAAAGTGGGACAAGCTACCTCCCATGTTGTGCAAGGTCATGCGTGAGAGGTATGCCCCAGCTTACCTTGTGTCAGCCTGCTTGTCCCCTTTTACACTCTTCATCCCCATTCAGTTTGGCTAATGCCATTTAGCTTGCCTGTGTTTCCACACATGCTGGATAAATGATCCTCTCAAGAATTGATGGGAAAGTTGCTCAGATGCTTTTCACCATGCTTAGACACTTCTCATAGTGCAACCTTTAAATGCCTGTGTTGATGGCAGATGAAGCATTCCTGTCTGATGCAATTGTATAGTGCAACAATTAAAACTGTAAATTGTTTTGTTGTCAGCCCTCTTGTATGTAAACTTCACATCCTCCCCAAAGGAATGTGAGAACTGCAAAGAGAAACATGCAGGAGTTGGGAAATACCACAGAGAAGGTCCCCTCTTGCTTTTGTGCATCATCTCTAATTACATGGATTATGCACTGTTTTCCACCAGCTTCCCATCTTGCTGATGGCACAGGATGAATACTGTTAGGGTCTAGCACCAGGTTTGTGAAGTGGAAGTCACCACTGTCCAAAGGACACCCAAGCCATTTTTTTTTTTTTTTTTGGCAGGAAATGGAGGCAGCATCATGAATGAAGCAAGAAATTACAGATGGAAAGAGGCACTATTACAGATAGGCAAGATGAAGGTGTTTGTGGTAATTAATACCATCCCTTCCTTTTCTCTAGAGTCACTGCATAACAGTAGATTGTAGCCAAATACTTGAGCTGAGATATTCACAGGGAGCCTCTAACAATGAGTGCACAGTTTTGGGGGGTTTAGAGAGTGGCTCCTGGCTCTGCTTTGCAAAAGGTGCAGCACACACATGAGGATGCTTTGAGTTGTACTTTGAACAACTCATCATCTGTTTGATAATACTAAGTATCCTGGAGAAGTTAAGCTTCTGGTGTTTCTGGTTGTGTATTCAAAATCAGCTCATACTTCTGATAATTTTGATTTCAGTTTCTTTGTTTCTGTCCCCTGTTATAAGGCAAGAACCATACCGCTTCCTTTTTATAGGTATGGAAGCAAAGTCACAGTGTTTGTGGTAGACCCAACTACTATAACTAGTAACTAGATGAAAATGTCCATGAAAAGGTTTATCATCTCTCCTAAGAGCAGGGCTTGGTCACTTCATATTCTATAGAAGATTGTTTTCAAATCCTTGTTAACTATCCGTTTTGTTGACCTCACCTTCTGGCCTCTCAAGCTCATTGATCTCCACACCTCTCCTTATCTCTGCCTTACTATTTTGCTCCTCCGCTTTCTCTTTTCACTACTTCTTGAGTCTGGTGCTTCCAGAGGGAAACTTTGCCGTTAGCAGGGAGAGCTTCTCAGTTCTGCACTTGGGACCAGGTACTTCCCCCTTCACCAACATGTCCCACTAAGCTACATGGGTTGCCATGGAGGAGTGTCTGTGAGGATGCCAGATGCTACATCTAACCAGCACAGAGAAAGGCTCTACCACATTCATGGGGAATTGAATCTATCCAGCCTATGCAAGCAGATTTTTTCAAAGGCTTATAATTTAGCCAAATCTGGGCAACTTTTAATAAAAACTTTTCCCCTGCCAAATTTCAAGTCCTTTCTCCAAAACATGGAGGCACTAGAGCTTTTTAATGAAACAGTTATTAAAAAACAAACCAAAACTAGGACTAACAACATGTTTTTCTCCTAGTTGTTCTCAGAAAAGTTGTTCTGTTGTTCTCAGAAATGGCTGAACCAGTTCAGCCTGATTTATTTATTTTGGAAAGAGTCAGCTGAGACAAATTTTCAGCATGGGAAATTTCAGCCCAACTGGTTGGTTAGCCTTTCTCAAAGTTTGGCAAAGTTTAATGCAAATGAAAATGGTCTTATACTGAGAAGTCAATGGCAAGCTTACTTATCAGCAATGCTTCTTGCTTAGTATAGAAAAAGACTGTATATATATAACTGCTTTTTTTTAATGTTTCAGATTCTTTGAGTATATATTGCTCTACAAAGATGCAGTGATGTTTCAGATTGAACAAGTTACAAAGCTTTGCTCGAAGATTGCTCTGACAGAGCCATGGGATCCATATGATATTCCTGCCAATTCAACTTATGAAGATCAGTACTACATTGGGGGACCTGGAGATGAAATTATGGTACAGGAATGGTCTGACAGAAAACCAGCCAGGAAACGTATGTGCATGCTTTTGTTTCATCTTAATAGTAATCATTGTCTCTGCTACCCAGGGAAAAATAAAATTACTCATGTTTCACCCCAGATTTCCATATTTCTATAAAGTTTGCTGGAAGAAATAATATATATATCCTGAGAACAGTATATCATTTTATTATCAATGTATTTTATTAAGAAAATGTGTTATATCTCAGCAGGATCAAATATGTCCAAGGGACTTGATTGTGGTTTAGTTCATATCATACAGATTTTGGCATGGAACAGCATCATTTTGCACCTGAATCAAGCAGCCTGTATCCAAAATATATCTAGAGAAGAATTGGCGATATAATTAGGGGCACACTCAAACTAGAGGATGCATAATAGAAACAAAGCAGGTGTCACTGTGTGTCTACACACAACTATCAAATGTTATCGCAGAATACATCCAATACATGGTTCTGCAGCAATGGACATCCTTAATATGCACCTAAATTTTGTTATCCACTACACTAGTAAGAAACATCTGCTTGCAAGACTTAGTTCTGCACTTGGCAGCTGAACACCTGCATCATAAAAGAAAGTAGGCTGAATTTTCCAAGGTACAGTATGTTAGGTTTTGGATGCATAGCAATTTACTAGCACATTGGCTTCAGTTTCGTCTATGGTTTACTGATGACCCAGGCAACTATAAAAATAATTTTAAAACCCCCATGAAATTTATGGCACTATTCAGCTCATGCAATACTTATGGTTATAGACACCTAATATATAGGCTGGTTATGAACCTGAGCATTTAGCCAGGGGAAAATATTTCTTTCTTGAATAAAAGTAGAAAGAATGAAGCAGAAAATGAAGGATAAGATGGTTAGACCTCTGTAACTAGGTCGATATACCTCTGCTATTCTACAAGACACAAATTACCACTTACTGCAAAAATTTTGTTTTTCAGATCCGATATTTTTGGAACTTTTATGGAACTTAATATCCAGATACATTCAGTTAATGATGTCTGATTTTTATCCTGTATCTCCAGTGCTTTTCTGTATGATCATTCATGAAAATAATGTCTTAAAGTTGTCTACCCATCCACCTTTCAGCTAATGTTGGCTTGAATTCTAGAAATTATATTTCTGTTAAAATTATAAAGGTTTCAGTGGAGATACAGGCTACCTTGGTAGCATCATATTTTACCTGAATTTTTTATTCAAAATTCTGATAGAAGACTTATTGAGGAAAAGAAGCCTCCATTTCTGGATACTCAGAACCCAACTCATTGAGGTCAGAATGGTTTTGGTATATTAGGATGCCCTGGAGAGGTATGTTCAAATATTGCTCAGCTTGCCACCCTTTCTTTAGATACTGTATGTGTGTTTCATGTCACAGCTTATCTATTTCTGATAATGTGATTGTGGTACAGCATATGACGCAATACTGGAAGGACAGAAAATAAGTATGTTTGCTGCTGAGTGAGAGAAAATAAACCTCCTTGGGGCTGGAAAAATTTGTTACAGGCATCCCTCAGAGGAACTGATTTATGATCACAGTAGGTAATTTTGTATTTTAACCTCATGAATTTCTGCTATCAAGAGATCTGAAATACATATAACGACTGGATGAAGTGGTGTACAATGGAAGGGGTAAAGAAAGATCACAGAAGAGGTGCATAGGGTTAGTAAAAGAGATTTAAAAGTGAAGGGTATTCAAAGGAAACCACCTCGATGCTACTGACTACAGAAATAGCATAGTGGTGAAAGTAGAGGTGATGGCAGAGGACAAGGGGGAAAGAGAGTGAGGGAACACCTCTGAGATAAGCATGTTGTGGAATTAAACCAAAGTTAAAAAAAGGGACAGACTTGCTACATCACATACATGGAGGAGATCAGCATTGAGTGTAGTCTTGAAATAATTAATGAACCAGTAGAAAAGTTTGAGAGGAATAGGAATTAAAAAGATTAACATGATAATGATGATATGAGTAGATTACGGTAAACAGAAGGAATAAATTAAAAGAAGCAATGGAAGCACTGGAGTTGTATTTGGGAATGTTCCTCTTCTAATGAGACAAAACCTCTGTGCTTGAGAGAGTAAGATGGAAAAAGATGAAGCAAGGTCGTGTTTATTTGGATTAAAGATGTGATAAGTATCATCAGTGTAAGAATGACAGCTAAGATTATAAAGGACCAAAAGCTGTGGAAGCAAGACGCTGTGGCTGTCAGTTCTGGTGCAGAGAAGTCCCCAGCACCACAGAGGGCTAGTGCTTCCTTGGGTAGGTGAGTGCAAAACTTCCTGTGCATGGGAAGGAATCGGATGTCCCACATAGTTGGGGGGGGGGGGGGGACGGACAGACGGATGACTAAGTGGTTTAGAGTCAAAGGCTGTGTTGAGGGACAACATTGTGAAATGGACCACAGGTTTTCAGTAATCACACCTTTCAACTTGTCAAGGACAGAGTGTAAGGTAAAGTGTCCCGGTGCTACCCAAGGTGATGGCACCAAAATTTGCCTTCTGGGAAAACACAACATTTCATTGCTTTACTGGTGAAGTGAGTAAGTGCTGACATGAAAGTGGCATGAGAGAAATCAGACTTGTGCAGAACACAACTATATTTGGGACTGAGCAGAAGTGACGGTCCTTCAGTAGAGGTATACTTGAAAGGTGGCATACCAATGCCATGACAGTATCATGATTTGAAATGTGCCTAACACCAACATGTCCAGGTTTAACATCATTGCAGTGTCTAAATTATACCAGTTTTGTGGCCTTTCTTGGTGTTGCCATGCATATGGACAGGACTATGGGCAGTTCAAGCCTGTATGCTTTGCTTGAGAAATAGCCATTTTTTTGACTGACATCATTGTGACACATTCATTTATTCTTGTTATCTAAAGTAGTCACATTTCTGCTTGGTTACAGTGGAATCCTGGGTCGGCGTTTACACAGTCAAAGACTGTTACCCAGTACAGGAAACCTACACGAAGAACTACAGCGTGACAACCTCCACTCGCTTTTTTGATCTACAGCTGGGCATTGCTGACCCCTCCGTGTTTACCCCACCCAGCACCTGCCAGACAGCCCAGACGAGGAAGATGAAAGATGAATGCTGATTATGGACACTGGCTGCCCCGGGCAAACAAATATTAGCCAAGAGGATGGTTATTAATAGCCAGCTGCTGACGTCTAACCTGATTTTTCAAGCTTATTGTTGGTCTTTGGGGAATTGTAAGTTTTCACTTGAAGGAGAGCATAAACATTTAGCTGAGTAAAATATGTAACACAGAAGATCTCTTTCATCACATTAATCTGTTCAGTGATGCACTTGCAATACTATATAGTTACCACTAAGATAGTATTTATAGATGCTATTTATTTAAGCTGTGGCTGATTTTCCTTTTGGAAAGGTTTCATTATTTATTTTTTCAAGAAGACAAAGCATAAGAAGACTGCAATAATGGTAACATCTAGAAGTAAAAGCTAGATTTTGTTGTTGTTGTTACTTCTGGGGACTTCAGGGAAAGGGAAGTATGTCCTGGGTAAGACCTCATCCCTAACTGAAAAATACCCTGTTTTAAAAAATGAACATCAAAAGTATGGAAATCCATTATCTTAGTTTTGTTTTGCTTTGTGGTTTTTTTCTTTCTGCCCTTCAGGAAGCTGGTAGTCTAATGTTTGAGCTGATTTTTTTTCTTTCTGAAAAGAAACTGGAGTAGCTCTATTCATGTAATGCTAGCTAACATGCAAAAAGTACTTGTCTGTTTCTTGGGAGAATGGCATGAAAGGAAGGGAAGGAGGGAGAGGTACACCCCCAAAAACTAAGCCAAAGTTTTCTTGCATTTACAACACTTTTGGTGAAGTGTTCCAGTAGGGTGCAATGAGACATTTTTTCAGTCATATTTTACTTTAGCACCCACTTTTCAAGGCAATACTAGTTTTGACCTATGCAAAGAGATTAAAAGGTACTGCACTCTAGACAGCTTTAATATTTTGTGACTGTTTTCAAAAGTCCTTACTCACAGAGTATGGAAACACCTTTATAATTCCAGGCAGAAGTGAAAAAAAAGCCGTTCTTAGCGCATAATTAGTAAAGGCTAAATCAGCATCCACACAGTGCCTGGTGATCTGGATGGAATGAAAGACGGAGCTGTGTGATTAGCGTGGGGAGGTGGGAGGAGGAATGGGAAGGAGAAGGAGAGTTTTTAGATGTCCTCTGTGCAGTGTGGCTGCAAGGCACTGCAATCTAAGCAGAAATGACAATCTTGCTTTATTTTGCACCCACTCCATTAATGCCTGCCTTATTTGCTGTTCCATCAGCATCTCAAACCTTATTATCTCTGCATCCTTTTCTGGTGGGCAGAGCAAAAGTTTCCTTGAGAGGAATAAATAACTAACCAAAAAAGCGCAGGAAGCGCACATATTTTGCTTTAGAAAATTCAAACCAAATCTTCATGCACCTTCAGGCCCTCAGAAGTGTGGAATGGTGATGGGTGTTGTGCTTTTTCTAAATGAAATTAATTGGCCTATTCTGTAAGTCTAGGCATGCATTTTATTTATTATTTGCAAATATGTTTAAAGCCAGATTCTTGTCCTCTTACACATGTTGGGTAGTTACTTGCTCCAGAAATTATCTGGCTGAAAACAGTGCAACACTGGGAAGTTTGGTGTCTCTGGAGGAGAGATGCTGGGCAGGCTTTTAGTGCTTTATATGCTCATAGCTTTTTGTACGTAAGCAAGTGGTACAGTGGTTATTTTGCTTTCACAGTTGTGGTCAGAATGGCATTTTACTTTGCCATGTGCCTAATGAAAGCATATACACATACCTGCTAAAATTTAGGTAGTTCATTAAAAATTTTCTCTCAGACATGACCATTTCACTGAAACATGCTAGTGGAAAGAAGGATTGGGTTTCCTTGAATTTAGAGTGCATTTAGTCTGTACTCTCCTTCTGTATTTTTTGTGACAACCTAAATGCTAACTGCATATTGTTCTCATTAGGGCAATGATTAACATGCATTTCTTAATATCTGTGTCTTGTTAGAATCTGGAAAATATAATAAATCTGGCTAGCAAACATGAAGCTGTGGTACTGTATCATTTGGGATGACTTTGTTGTGGTAGAGCAGATAGCTGAGTAATCAGGGTGTTTGTATTATGTTTTGCTGACAGTGATATCATTTCTAGCAATAACATTAAATGTTCCTTTAAATATGAATTTGTAAAAGTCTGGTACACAGAAGTGCTTTAAAAATGTTGCCATGACATACAGGACAATTTTATATGGCTAAATATGTATTTCTAAAACAATGCTGTTGTCTTCGTATTTATGCTCTGCAAATTTAATAGAGTTGTCAAAGAGATGTCAAACAACAAATTTTTGGAATACATTTTTTAAATTAGCCATGAACCAAATATGAAGCACAAAATAGTTTTTGTTATCATGTACCACAAGAGACATTTTGTCTTTATGTGAAAATGCTAATGACTCAGTAAGAATGAGCATGAAAGGACTTTAAAGTAGCCACATAGTGTGCTGTCACAGTAAAGTAAAAATGGGATTCTGATATGTCTGATAGCCTGGGGAATTTGTTTATCACAGTTCCCTAGTGGAAAATTAATAATAAATTGCTATGGACATGAGTTACATTGTATTCTATTGGGTAACTGTGACAGAACCTGGGAGCTGGGATAGCCTGTGAGACAAAGCTGGTTTTGTGAGATTTCCAGTACTTCCTGGTTTCAGCTGGGACAGAAATAGTGCAAGCATAGATCTGCCTGCCATATTTTTGTATTTCTGCTTGGAGGCTTCGCTGAAAGCAGGATGTGTAGAAACACAACATTGTTTTATTTAAAGTTAACCAACATTCCTGAACCTCAAAACAGGTTTAGTTTGAGTTTGGGGAGGAGATCTGGGCATTTGGTTCAGTTCCTATTTTAACAGTTTACTTAACTCTAGTATTAGGGCCAGATTTTGCTGCCTCAAGCCATGCTGCACACCATGGAAGTGCTGCCATTTACCAGGGCATGCCAACTTTCATGAAAAATGTAGGAAGAAATATAATAATCTGCAGTCAAAGTAAATTTTAGTCAAGAAATCTCTAAACAATACAATATTCTTATTTTGGGACACTGTAACAAAATTAGTGTGTTTTCCACCTTGAAGTTCATTTCATTCTAGTGCTCACACTTACACATTGCATCTCTTTTCCCACCACTCTATACTTCACAATGTCAGTGGATAATGCCACTTCCAAAACAATTAGAACCCTCGATTGCATTTATTTCAGTAGGAGTTCAGCACTTAAATGCCTGATGGATCTGATCTCTAATTTTGCCATCAGTCTTATCTCAAGTGCAAGACTGGTGCCAGCCATAACCAAATGTGAACAACATACACTGAACTATGTGTAAGTGGACCAACAGTGAGAGCAGCATTGGCTCAGGTGCAATCACTGGTGCCCCAAAATCCCAGTCGATGAGAGGTCTCAGCATGGCTCCTGCATCACATCCTGCATCTCCTGCATCCTTGGCTACAAACTGGTGCTGGAGGCAAGCTGCAAGACGTTCCCACATGACAGAAAGGCACATCAGGTAATCATCAGCTAGTTGCCTGCTCCCTAGCCATGAGGAATAAAGATATCAAAAAAGCACCCACACAAAAAGACAGAGGTCCCTGACTGTAAAGATCCCAAGGTCTCCCTTAGCTACCTTTCCAGGAGGCTGCATGTATGGCGTGGACTTGGGCACATACAGATTTAATCTTCACATCTGCACTTCAGCATAGGAACAAATGAAGCAAGCTTGGAAAGCTCTTTAAACACTTCTGAGCATTTGCTGCTTTGTAAGGGGAGAGGGAGAAAATCTTATGATCCAATGAGTAGTCTCAGAAAACAGTGACAGCTACGTAGGATAAGAATGATGACATACTGCTATGAAGCTGCTAGGGTAGATTTCCAAACATTGTGTTGAGTGCATACTGGTTTAACATGCTCCAGAGTAAAGATCCATGTGGTTTGATATGGCTGTTTCAGCACAGAGCCTGAAACTGCATACTGAATGAAATGATGCACATAGTTTCAGTATGATATTTTGTTTGAAGTAAGGACAAATAGCCCAGCAGTGCACATTTTGCAGGCATGAGTGAGTGACTGGTGGGCTTTCTGTTTAGCTACAGGAATATATGTGCCTTTCAGGAGGGGTGCTGCCTGCTGCCTCTGAGTGGAGGCTGAGTGTGTTGGAGGACAGAATTATTCATCACCCCATCCATGGGAACCCACTTTCGGGTCCTTCTTTTCCTACTCTGCAAAGTGGGGCCAATAATTCTGCTTTCAACCTGCTCTTGTCTTCCTGATGGTGATAGCCCTGGGCCAACATCACCACCTCAGCCAGTGGGGCCCACAGAGTCTTGGAAGCATTGCTGAAATAGCACAAATGTTACAGGGGGGGTCCCAGCCTCTGCCTTAAAACGTGTAATGAAATTATGAGTGTGTGTTATACATGTGGGCTTACCCTTTGCACCCCTGCATGCTCATGCAGTGCGTGGGGTTGTTGCTTATGCGCTCAGCACCCGGCCATCACCAGTAACTGGGCTCAGCTCTGGCTTTGTTGACGCTAGGCAAAGGGGCTCACGAGCAAAAGGAAAGGAAAGCCTGCTGGGCTTGCTCTGCTCCCTGCAGGGGTTTTTCCCATGCTTGCCCAGCACCAATAAACAGCTTTGACATTCCTGAAACAGCAGCAGCTGAGTTGCCAGCTCTGCATTACAGCCCGTGTCATGCTGAAGGAGTTGGTTGGGTTTCACCCTCTGCACTAAAATTATCCTTCAGGTCATGCCAGGGACCCAGTTTTGGTTTTGGTGGAGTAAGCACGGCTGCTCCCATCACCCCTGCCACTGCCGTCCTAACCTGACTGGCAGGGTTTTGTGCCCATGCCACCTGTCCCTGGCTGCCAGTCTGTGACAGCCCCCCAGGCAGCCAGACAGTGCTCCCTAGCCTGTCCCCACTGTCCCCTCTCCATCCCCCCTCCCCAGAACAAGCAAGGGTCTAGCAGGGACTTCACTGTCCCCACACAGGGCTGGTGGGTCTTCTCCACTTTCCTATGGGGCTTGCAAAAGTGTGGGAAAAGCCCTCCCTTCTCTTCCCACTGCCGTGCCATTTTGAAATTCATTTTTGGTGTGGTTACTTCAGCTGGTTCCTTTCTTCTTTATATGACAGCTGCTTCTGTTAATTTCATAGGGCGATTTGTCATAGGGATGCTAAATTTGGGGTTTTTTACCACCCTCTTGGTGCGAGGTAGCTGCCCTAGTTTATTGCTGCAATATCTCACATTCAGTGACCTGTATAGCGATAGACATTCTTGATGCTGGCAGCAGCTTGCACTGGTAAATGCACAGGGGCTGGAAATACTGAAAGTAATCATGAGTGACAGCAGAGATCCTGTTACTTGGTGGCCCAAGTGACTACCAAATACCACAACAGTGTTAAACCTCTGGGGAGGGGGCTCTGGAGAGGCTGTAGACACTTCACCCTGAGAAATAACCCACAACTCTCCAAAGGAAAATCAGGAGCTGTGCTGGGCAGCCCACATTGCATTTACTTTATTAAAGTAATATCTTGTACTAAATCCTGTATGCATGATCATGCATCATTCTTGAGCAGTTGCTTCACAGAGGGACAGAAAAACAGATGTTTTCTCCCAGCACCCTTCTACAGAAATGATGTAAAACTTAGTTATTGGCAGAAAATGTTGACTTTTGAATTAAAGAAATGGTATGTAGAAAGTTCCAAAGACTTGTAGTGGAACAAAAGCTGTATCTATAAAGCAATCTGTAGTTTTAAGCTAAAGTTTTTCAGCCTTAAAATTTCTATTTTAAAGTAAATAAATAATGCAGCTTGTCAGAAGGACTTAACTCTGAGTAACTATTCTCCACTGACATTCAGCTTTGAAAGAAGCTGCTTCTGTTGTGGGCTTGAAGAGGGGCTCTTGCCTAAAGTTTGACACTTTTTCCAACCATACCAACCGAGCTAATGAAAGAGATTGCCTTTTCCTACAGACCTTGTCCTGTCAAAAGGATGGGGTTTCTTCACTTGTGTGTATGCTTGGTACTCTGCAGATTTCCAAAGAAAGGTGATGGTTTATGCCAGCACAGGATCTGTCCTGGATTTTTTTAGTCAGATGTTCTTGCTTGAACACAGAGCAGGCTAAGAGCAACAAACAGTGCTCCTTATGACGGGAGAAAGCTTACCCAAACCAATGGCATTTTTCCCTGTTGCTGGCCTACTGGGACATCCTACACTGGAAATCCCATTCAGGGGATCTATAAGGTTCATGTTCCATGTAGGCCAGAATGGGAGAAAAACAGCAATGAAAGAGCAAGGTGAAAAAAGAAGTGAGAGGAGGCAAAATTAAAGTATATCAACAGAGTGGTAGCCCAGAAACTAGTCAACAACACCCCCCAAAAAAGAGGGGGGAAAAAAAAAAAAAGAAAGGAAGAAGACAGAGAACCATCTTTGCCTGCCCCTTCTCACTTTGTATTATGGATTTATGGAAAAAATATGGGGGACCAAATCCAAATTTAAAGGTTCCTAAACACCAGCATTTCTTTTCAGGCAATTCAAATCCCTGAAAGACCTGACCAGCCTGACAGAGTACCCGTGGGGTTTGCTCACATGGATGCTGCTCACTCAGTGCCCCATGGCCCCATGGAAAATAGTGCAGGGCTTTCGGGTGCCCTGCAGAGGGACGGAGGCTTTGGGTGGGCCTCTGCCTCCTCCTTGGGAAGGAGGCTTTGCGTGTATTTGACCTTTCAGGCTCACTTCAGGGAAGTACCAAACATTTGCACCTCCCGCTGAAGTGGATAGATTGAGCGCAAAATCTTCTCTAGCCAGTGGAAATCAACAGTCAGTGCTTATGACCCTGTTCTTTCCTTTCCAAGAAAAGTTTTCTTAACTGAGCTGCTGAATTTGGACATTGCAAGTGCTTAACGCCCTTCCATTTAATTTCCACCTTGTGCTAGCTCACACTGCCAGAATGATACTGCCCTTAGGATTATTTGTTCCAACAGTCTCACTCTTACAGATGTGGATGAAAAGGACAGATGGTCCCCTTGGGAAACATTAGGGGAAATAATCAGAGGGAGAAGACCAGAACGAAGCAAGGCAGGACATGTTCCCATGCACCTGCTGCCTTTCCTATCACACCGACCGCCCGAGCTGGACTTGCAAAACGGTCAATCACAAAACTAAGCCACAGGAAGCAAAGCCCTATTGCACTTCAAAGATTGGGGCTAATATTGTCTGTATTAGAGCAGCACTCACATGATGTCAGATACGTTGCTCACTAATGAAATCTCCCTCTCTGGAGGATCTTTTTTAAGAGCAGAAGGAAATGTTGGATATTGCCTCCACGGCGAGTCGCATCCCAGCCAGCCAAAAGCACCAGGCAAGGGTAGCCAAGCACAATACATCTTTAAAGCTTTCTCCTTTATTTCTACATGGCTGTCAAAGGGCTTTAGAGGAGGAAGACATATGTGGCATGTGTTTGGTCAGGTGTCTCAAGCACTACAATGAACTTTGGGCCACCTGAACCCGAGGGTGCCAGCAGAATCGTTGCACTCAAGTGCCGTAAACAGCACTTGCTTTGTACTGAAAACCCTCACACTGCAGTACCCTGCTGTGTAACAGCAGTTCATAAGAAAACATTTGGAATGAGATATAAACCCCAGATCTGGCCATCAGTGGCCATAGTTAAAAAAGAAAAGCCAAGGAATTGTTAAAGAAAGAAGACAGCCAAGTAACACCTGCACTTCCAAAAAAATTTCCATCTACATTGGCTAAAAGACATGACCTTTTTTTTTGATGTGGCAGTCAGTGCAATTATCTAGGAAATTGTTACTTCCAGTCTGGATTGTTGCTAGATACAGCACAGTATGGGAATGTAATTAGTACAGCTAGAGCTAATTGTTTCAGGATGTTTTAGTTCAGCATTCATTTGCCTTGTGGGGCCCTTTGCAAAGAGAAAAGCACGGTCTTCAAACACTCTGGCTACCAGTTTGTTTTCAAGTGTAACTCAAAGCAAAGGTTTTAGCTTATAAATTCCATAGACTCTGAAATTCTTGCTACTGACAGACTGTCTTTTGCCTCAAAGCCCTCTGGACAGGGGACATTCCTGACAAGGGAATTCATCTCTAGCCTCACTCTGCCTGCTGATCCATCAGATCCACATTTGGACACATGCAAGGGCCTGTCTCGTCACGCTGAGCTTGAATCAAAATATTGAGATTCTGTAACTAAATAGAGATAACCCGGCAGCTTTCTGTGCTCATTGCACCCATTTTGCAAATGAATTAACAACCAAGTGTGCACTAGAAGATTCTTTTCCTTAGTTTCTTTCATTAATTAAAAGAAAAAAATAAAAGAAGTCCCTTTGTACCTGAATAACATAATTAGTAATTTCATCACACTGACATTCTCAGGTGGTTTCAGGTGGGAATAGAAAAAGCAAAATCTTCAGTCCTTCATTACAGCTATCTTACAGGTGCACAGGGATTCTTAAAGAGAGGCAGTTGTCTTTTAGTGTCAGACAGCCACCTGGCCACCCAACTCCTTACCCATCTCAGCTTTACCAGCAACAACCTTCCTCTTCCCTAATGCCTGCAGAATTAATTTTAAAAATCATCAGCAACCTTTACTCATGCTTCTGGAGAGTAAAGCGTATCCCCACAGACAGCAGTGCCACTAACTGCATCACGCTGACCCATCAGCCTTTCACCTCTTCTAGCTTTCCCAGTGTCTAATCTGATTGGGCACTTTCTCCAGCCAAACTTCCACAATGGAAGCTCAGTTAATGTCTGCTGTGGATATTCTCTTCCCTAGGAGGCAGACATCCATTTTGAAAGTGACTGGACTGACACCGCCAGCTTCACGTTCAGAGCCCACCCACACAACCCATCCATTACTCAGCCGGTCAGTGGAGGGCTGGATCTGTTAAAGAACAAAAAACAATGCAAGACTTCTTTCCAAGAAGAAGACCTCACCATAAACAGCGTAGAAGCAAATGTCCCCTGGAACGGTGAGGAAATCATGCGTGGTCTCTATGTCTCTGCAAAGTTCGTGCAGAGGGAACCAAAACCCTCTCTGGCATCACCACAAGCAAATAAACGTATAGGGCATAAATGCCCTTTGTTACCTGAATGTACACAGGAGTTTTGGCGCAAATATACCAAACGGCAAGAACTCTACCTTCCTTAGTCTTTCAGTACTCAAAATACTAAATCCTAAAGGAAAAGAGATTTGCCAGGGTTTCAGATAAGATCTGAACATCTTCCCACAAATCGAGGTAGGCAACTAATTCTCAGGAAGGTCAAAGTCACAAATGAGCTCTGAAAGTTTTACCCCATGGCTGAAGCGCATTTTGTATCCCACATAAACACGGCCGACTGTGCAGCTCGCTTTCAGCGGGAGAAGGGGATGTGATGGCGATAGCAGCAATGGGCTAGTTTTGCTGTTTGGAAGAGTTGCCATTTGCCTGGCTGGGCTTTGGGCATGGATCCAAATGTTCTAGGTCTGAAAATGACTGCCTTTTCCACCACACCAGGGTCACTTCCGCTCACTTGTTTTTCAAAGCCTCTGTTATTTCTATGGTGCTCTTTTGGCACCGTCCATCCCAGCCTATGGCTCTAGTTACGCTCTGGCTTTCCTCCAGGCTGAAGCTGCTGAAACCATCCTCTATTATCCCCCTGGAAAAGGGCTTGCGTCCCTGGTCCTCCTCTCCGTGTGGCCTCACAGCTGTTAGCACAGAGAGGGGACGGCTAATTGGGGTGGTTCCTGCCATGGCCTGAGAGAAGAGTAACAGCATCAGGTTTGTCCTTGGGAGCCGAGTGGCAGAGGATGCCTCGGGGACACCCAGCAGCTGGGCCCAGTGCATGGCCACCAAGGGCAGGGACAGTCCCCGGCGCCTCCTGGGCACAGGGACAGCCCCCAGGGCCAGCACCCCAAAGGCCTTCCTCCGAAGGACGCTGGGCGGAGGGGCTGTGCGTGGGGGGCCCCGTCACCCCCGTGTCACGGTGCCACCACCCGGCAGTGCAGCAGTCACAATGCCCCGGGGCAGCATAAAAGGGGCAGCCTCCCGTGTCCCACTGCCAGAGCCGGCCCGGGGACAGCCCCAACACATCCAAGAGGAAGTCTTTGAGGAGCCCGTGGAATTACTTGGAGGGGGCTGGCGGAGGAAGACTGGAGGCTGGACCAGGCTTGCTGGAGGGACCGTGTTCAAAGCTCATCTGACAGATGGAAATCCTTCTCAGCTGGACAGCAGCGGCAAGACCAAGGGAATGCCTTCTTGAGTAGCCCTGCAGAGCCAGGGGCAGCAGCCGTAAGAAGTGGGATGCAGAGATGTTGCCAGGGGTCCCGGTGCTTTGGAGCACTCGCTGGCGTCCCGCCAGTTGCAGGAAGGATTCTTGCCCCCAAGGTCCATCAGGCCAAGGGCATTTGGCCACTCAGAAGCCCCTGAGATGGCTCCAGGTTGAGGGAGAATAGGGCTTGGGCCATCTCCTGGGAGGCGTGACCAGCCTGGAGGAGGAGGAGGAGGCAGGTCTTGCTCACATGCTCAGGGAATAGCCGATCGCCAGCTCTGGGGTCAGGAAGGAATTTTCCCCCAGGGAAGATTGGCACTGGTCCCTGGGGGTTTTTTGCCTTCCTCTGCAGCATTGAGCATGACCACTTGTTAGGGCTCCTCCAGTCCATTTTGGTTAGGTTACCGCCTGCTGCTTGTGCCCCACGAAGACGGCCTCTCATGCCCTGCAGCTGGGGGGAGGAAGGCTTTTTTTTCCCCACGGTGGGCTAGCAGATGTCCCCGGGGTTTTTTTGCCTTCCTCTGCAGCACTGAGCACGGCCCCTTGCCAGGGCTGCTTTGGGCCCTTTTGGCTAGGTTGCTGCCTGCTGCTCGTGCTCCACGAAGGTGGCCCTCGTGCCCCGCATCCAGGGGAGGAAGTTTTCTGGCCCCACGGGAAGTGCCCAGGGGTTGCTGCTTGTCCTCTGTAGCACTGAGCACAGCCCCTTGTCAGGGCTCTTCTGGGCCCTTTCAGCTCCGTCCTTGCCTGCTGCCCTTGCACCTCCAAGGTGCTCTGGCTCTCTCGGGCTCTCTTGCACAGTGCAAGTCTGTAGCGGGAGCGAGCTTTGCTCTTCCCTTGGCTCCACTTCCCCAGGGATTCTTGCCTGGGCAAAACAGCCCGTGCTTGGAAGGGCTCCAGGCTTGCTGCACCTTTTCAGCTCTCCCTGCGTGCAATGCAAGAGCTGGGCAGGTACGAGACCGCTTTTCATGCGTCACTGGCAGAGAAGCACAGTGGAGCAAGTTTTGGAAGGCAAAAAGTATGCTTGTCATCGACACATGTCATACTTTTGAAAATGCCACACACCACTTCTTTTGTGTGTGATTGGTACTGATCCTCATTCTCGCTTGTCAGGAAACAGCGACTGCTTGGCCTGTATTCATGCTGCCATATTATTTGAGTTTTTGCATCCTAAGTGAAACAGGACATTGGTTATAGTCCTTTCTTCTCAAAGGTGAAAAGAAACAAAATAATTTAGAAACAAAAGAGGAAAAAGAATTATAAACCAGATGTGAGAATGTTTGGGATTTGCTTTTTTTTCAATGCCAAAATGGAAATCCATGTGAAAAAAATCCTTTAACCAAAACAAAAAAAAGAGAGAGAAAAATTACATTCTTAAAATTTTTGAGTTTGTTCTAGAAAGAGCCACCTTTGTGCATCGGTCAGTTATCTGCTTTCCTGTTTCTGGCAAAGGTCAATATTCAACGGTTCATTTTTGTTTCTTCAATATCAGTTACATACTTTCAGGATTGTTGTATGAGATGTGGGTTGACCCAGTGTCTGCCTCTGATTTGAAGGAGGCTGGGTTCAGCTGGCACCCCTTCTTTTGGCTCCAGGCGGTCCCATTGTTTGGGTTATTCTATATGGCAGGCTTCAGGAAGGATGTGTGGTCAAAATAAAGTATGCCCTATGAAGGAATGATGTTTACAGACCGGCATGTTCATTCGCTGCAGCGCCTGGGAGAAGGGATTCACCAGGAAGATAAACAGTCCGTAATTCATGGTACTGCAAGAAATTCCACGGCAAACTTGCCTGGAGAGCTGGAGTTCATAGCAACTGCGCTGGACACTAACCATGCCATTAACTCCTTGTCGCTGGAGACATGTCAGTGAGCTAGAAATCGGTATTCCCCACGCAGTCTCAATAGCACATGGCTCTCCACAAGATGTAGGGGATTTGTGACTTTCTGTAGCTCTCTGACTTTCCTTTGCCAGACTTCAAGTGATGTTTTTTCAAGCTAAACTAAGGATTGCATCAGCCTGCTCCTGGCTACGCTTGCGCATTGTGTTAAGGCTTGTGAGCACCGGCTCTGAAACAGAGTCAGAAAAATAAAAGAAAATCCTGTTGCCACTTGTATCCTTCATGTTGTGTGTCCTTGAAAGTGTTTTCAGAGCCAGCCCCCACGCACACCCCAGGATTTCAGGCAAATAACAGTCTCATCGTTGACTTATCATGAGTGCAGGAGAATAGAATAGTTCAGCTGGGTAGGACCTACAATTATCATCTAGTCCAACTGCCTGATCGCTTCAGGGCTGACCAAAAGTTCAAGCATGGTATTAAGGGCATTGTCCAAATAAATGCCTCTTCAACACTGACCGGCTCGGGGCATCGACCCCCTCTCCAGGAAGCCTGATCCAGGGTTACAGCACCCACTTGGTAAAGAAATGTTTCCTCATGTCAAGTCCAAACCTCCCCTGACGGATGCAGCTTTGAGCCATTCCCACACGTCCTGGCACCGGGTACCAGGGAGAAGAGATCAGCACCTCCCTCTCCTCGTCCCCTCCTCAGGAAGCTGTCGAGAGCAGTGAGGTCGCCCCTCAGCCTCCTTCTCTCCAAACTAGACAAACCCCAAGTCCAAGTCCTCAGCCGCTCCTCAGAGGACATGCCTTCCAGCCCCTTCACCAGCTTTGTTGCCCTCCTCTGGACGTGTTCGAGTACCTTCACGTCCTTTTTAAATCGTGGGGCCCAGAACTGCACACAAAAGCCAAGGGGAGGCTGCACCAGGGCTAAATACGGAGGCATAATCACCTCTCTTGACCGGTGCGTTATGCTGTGTTTGATGCACCCCAGGATGGGGTTTGCCCTCTTGGCTGCCAGGGCACACACTGCTGACTCCTGTTGAGCCTCCTGTCAACCAGCACCCCCAGACCCCTTTCTGCAGGGCTGCTCTCCAGCCACTCCTCTCCCAATTTAGAGATGTCCAGTGTTACTCTGTCCCAGGTGCAGAATCCAGCATTTGTTCCTGTTAAACATCATGCCATTGATGATTGCCCGTTGCTCCAATCTATCCAGATCCCTCTGCAAGGACTCTTGTCCCTCGAGAAAGTCAACAGCACCTCCCAGTTGAGTATCACCAGCAAACTTACTAATGGTGCATTCAACTCCTGCCTCCAGAGCATTGATAAAAGCATTGAACAGAACTGGCCCTAGACTCGAGCCCTGAGGAACACCCCTGGTGACTGGTCACCAGTCAGATGGAGCCCCATTCACTATAACCCTTTCAGCCCTGCCGCCCAGCCAGTGCACTGTCTACCTGCTCACTTCGCAGCTAGACAACTTGTCCAGAAGGATGCTGCGAGGGACAGTATCAAAAGTCTTACTAAAATCCAGAAAAACTACATCCACTGCCTTCCCTTCATTCACTAGGCACGTGACGTTATCATAGAAGCATATCAAATTTGTTAAACAGGACTTTCCCTTTGTGAACCCATGTTGACTGTGCCTGATGATTGCATTGTCCTTTAAAGGCCTTTCAATATCACCCAATATGTTTTTCTCCATAATTTTTCCAGGTACTCAGGTTAGACTAACAGGTCTGTAGCTTCCTGGGTCTTCCCTTCATGCCTTTCTTGTAACCTGGAATAACATTGGATAGTTTCCATTCACCAGGGACCTCTATTGCATAAAAACACCTGGTTCCATCACTGTGCTTGCTGGAGTAGCATAACTGGCTAGCTAGCCTACAAAAAGGGAGTTTGAGAATGCATTCAAGAACATAGCTCTTGTCCATTGGTTGTAATGGTAATATGCTTGTAATACAACCTTCTGTGAAGAGCACCTGGACTACTGCATTATCTAATTTTTTTAGAAAACTAAAAGCTTCATTCTTCTGTTTCTTTATACAAGTATGGAGCCAAGAACAATTTAGTTGGACTTACAAATCTTCCTCATACCAGTCAGATCTTGGGAGATTAATCCAGGAAGTCCATTTTCTTATTTTGTTGACAGACAGTGAGAAGTTAGTCTCACCCATCAGAAAACAGAAGTATTTAGCTTCAGATCAGACTTTCAGCCACATGTTTTCCTGTCAAGTACGGCAGGAAAGCAGACACCCCAGCAGACAATTCAAGCTTGACAATGCAACAGTTGGTAGCAGGAGCCTCAAGGGCTCTGTAATGTGCAGATGGGCATGAAGGAGCATCATGAAAGAGTCTATCAAGTATCTTTGGTTCCAGGTCCAATATGGCAATGATCTGGGCTCCTTATTTGTTCATTGTTCATCGTGGTGGGGTTTTTTCCCTTGTGAAATATCTTTCTGGAAGACTGGAAAACTCTAAGAAGAAAAACTGGTGTTCTAAATTTATGCAGCTCTTGGAAGAGCACAGGCCTGTTGGCTCTATAGTTCCTAGTATTTCTTTCAAGTTATCTGCAATAGCTGCAGAGCTCAGCTGCCACCCATTGAAGCTGAATTTTAAGCTTATACTTCCCCGTTGAAAGTCCTTCCTTCTCTACCCACCCTATGGCTGGCCTCTGGTCCAAGCTCTCTCATACCACTTTGTTTTTCCAGTTACTCCATCCCACTGCTTCCATTTTTTGAGTACTGTAAACCACTCACAATCGTATTGTAGACATTCCTCTTAAGGTACTCAAATGCTTCACCCCTTTTCAGATGGCAGCTGAGAACACCTGACCCCTCACTCTTAACAGCGTATTATATTAGAGATGCATGTTATATATATATGTACAATACAAGGATAATTTATGTAACTGCCAAGTATGAAAGCACTAATCATTATTACTGTGGTTATTTACATAGAAACTATTGTTAAGAAGACTGTTCATCTTACATGCAATGGTTATAGCACCATGTTTGGAAGTTTCCCCCACTGCTATGATCATTATATTAAGTTTTTCCAATTTTATTCCTTTATTTTCCTTTTCCTATAAAGCTTTGTTTCAGTCTAACATTAAAAAAGGTTGACATCTGCTCATGAAACTCATTTCTATTTTGATGCTCCTTTGTAGCAAATCCTGGCAAGGATCTCAGTGAATGTGATGCTCTGTATCACTGTATACACCCTTAAAATACATTTATTACAAAAAGCTTTTCATTTGAACTCCTGCTGCCCTGGTAGGGGTCTTCCTAAGTTAAACATGGCATCTCCAGGAAAGAAGTCTTTGCAGATGGTGTGAGCTCATTCTCATTCTCTGTTTAGCTTTGGTATTGTTTCCACAGGATCTAAAGATGGACTTAAGTTAAAAAGCAAGTGGAAGGCTAAATCACCAGGGAGATGGAAAATTGTTTTCATGAGATCTATAAATCTTCTTGAGACATTCTAAAATTACAGATAGCTGCCTTGGCCAGGTTTGATGCTAGCAGTCAAGAAACTAAGCACTAATTTTACATTTTTAAACTGTCTTAAAATGGGTTTATTTTTCAGTTGGAATGTGGATGACTCACAGCAATCAGGAGGCCCAAAAGACCGTGCACCAGATCCTTGCGCGGCGCAAACTGATGTCAGTCCACAGCATCCAGTGGAGCTACGCTGGCTGGCACCAAGCGAGCTGCTGACTGTTACCTACCATTTGCTAGGCATGAAATCCAGGCAAGCAACCCTTTAGGGCCTGGGGATGCTGGGGAGCTCTGAGGGCCATATTAGAGAGCTCCTCATTATATAGCCTGGCTCAGTTTTATCTCCATTTTCACTGACCTCAGCAGTGGTGTGTTGGTCAACTGCCTCGGAAACAAAATGTGACTCCCCTCAACTTTGCTGGTCTGTGCATGCAACTACCCCAGGGGACATGTGACGTGACACCGGTGAAGTGACCTCATAACGCTGAGTGCTGACATTGGCCCCTCTCTGGCATGATGAAAGCAGGATGTTTTCGCGTAAGTGGTGGACAAGCACACCCTTGAATTTACTGTCATTTCCTTGCGACCCTGCAAGGCACAGCAGACGCCAGTGCTGTCCGCAGTTGCATAAACATACGCCATCAAAGACCTGGAAGCCACACTCTGGCACAGCACACAGGCGGTGCTTCTGGTCTTGTAATTAATGAACTCCTGGCAGGCGGCTGCTGGGAGCTCAGCATCCCCTAATGAACACATGCCAGACCACGCAGGAGTGGCACTCATTGCGATTAAAGACGTGGCTCCAGCAAAATAGAAAGCGGAAGCAAACAGCAGCCTTCTGCCAATAAGTGCATTTCATAAGGTCAAGGCTCAGGAGCTGTGCAAACTGGTGCTCTGCACAAATTGGATTTTCTTCACTCGTGTTCAGCTCAGTGTTCATCAGCATCGCTCACGGTTTCCATGACATTGCCTGGGTGTCCTGTTTGATGCACAGACCCCATGGGTCTAACCTCTGCACACCTGGAACACCACAAAAGGTAGTCCCAACCCAACAAATAGAAAAGGTAATGTTTGGCTTCCCAAATTGTCATGCACATACAGGTGCCCACGTTAATCCAAGAGGTCCCTGTTGCTTGATGTTTCCATACAATGTAGTTTGTGGCATCCTCTGTTAATAATCTGGATAACCAGTTCCACTTGGATGAAATGCCTTGAAAGGACCCATGCTTAGGCCACGGGGATGTTTGTAAGGAAGCCAGGGGAAGACCTGAACCAGAACAGCAAAACTGTGATAACCTACTGAAAATTCCAGTGCAGAACACTGTGCTAATACTAGGACATCATGATACTGAGCTACACATCTGTTCAAGGTGAATGAATTCAAAACAAGACCCAAACCCTAACTGGACGACTGCGAATGGGCACCTTCAAAGCCAAGCCCAAAGGTTAACCCAAGCTCATCAAGGTAACTCCAGAGCAAGCTTTACCTTCCTGGGCAAGGACTGTCCATTTCTTTGCCATTATGGCACACAGCATGCAATGTCTCAGACTGAACTGGAGGTCTGAAATGCGGCATGTTTGCTTTTACTTGGTTCTCAGCACCAGACTGCACAGGGCGAGCCCGAAAATGTCCCACTGTGATGCCTTGCCTTTGTGAAAGCTGCTGGCACACAGACAAGGCACGATGGATTTCATGGAATGATTTGTTCAAATGAGAATTTCTCTGGCATAAACTCAGCAAGTCTTGCTCCTAACCCTTACTTCTTCAGAGCCAGCACAGCTTTGGCCTGTTTAATACCCCCATGTCTAACACCTAAGTTCTGGTTGATATTCATAACCATTAATAATCTTCAACTTTCCAGCATTGGAGAAACCTTGCTACTAGTTTTAAAGTCATGGTAAGCATTAAGAAACCAAATCACCTTGCCATTTGTGGCTTGAATGGATTTGTAGTGTTAGAAATCATGCTTAACCTCTTCTTTTCTGGCTGCCTTTGCTTATATTTTCAATTTAGGAAGAAAATTTAGATAGGAGTTATTGCTATTTCAGTGAGAGAAGTGCACAGTGCAGATGTGCCTAGGAAAGAGGGCAAAGCAGCCACAGGTAGCAGACATACATAACTGAGTAGGAATTCTTTTTACATTTAATTTGGAAAGTATCACATATGTTGAAAAATAACCTAAAGCACAATAATATTTAGTTCTGTCTTCTGGAGAAAACCTATGCAAGCAAACAGGCACTTAGGCCAAAGACTTTGTGACTCATTTCATATCTCTCTAATGAAAATAAACAAAATATTTCAGTTCAGCAGGAATTTCTAAGTTCAGTATCTGTAAAAAACCAACAACAACAAAGTCATAAATTTAGGATTCTCAATTAAAAATCACTCTGATACATGTGTAATGTGGACAGTTTTGATAGGATTCATTGTACTCAACCTTAGATACCAGCATGGGAAGCTCTACATCTGGCTGAGCAATCTTAGTTCCCCTCAGAGACAATGAGTAAAAAGAGGTATTTTATGGAGTGAACTATGTGACCTGTGTGAGAAGTCTGCTTTAGGAGGAGGCAAATCAGTCTCTCAAAATGCTTATTTATAACCTTGGTTCACTAAACAGTAATGTCTTCACCCAGCTGCAATGCAGGTAACTTTGCTGACACCTTCCTTGGACCACATGAAGCTTGTCTCTGTTTTCCACTATTGTTAAAGGAAATGGTGCAAAGTTCCCAGATTTAGGCACTCAAACTCAGATTTATTTTTTGTGCAAGTATTATTGCCTCGTTCTGCATATTTTAACAAGAGTTGCTACAATTTTCCCTTTGGATAGTGATACAAGTCTTACATTGTGTAGTGATTCATTTCCTAGTCCTTTTTTTCATCATCCTTTATCATATAACTGATTTCTTGGGTTATTATTATTATTATCTGATCCAAAATTCAAACTTTTTAGTCCGTAGCCAGGCTTTTCTTTTACTTACATATGGAGCAAATACTCCTACAGCTGAGGATAAAATGGAACTTTTTTGACTTCAATGAGAAAATGACTGTTTTCTCCTCTACTAAAACCTGAGGTGGCAAATACCATGTATTTGCTAATCTCTGCAGTGTAATGTCTTTGTTCAAACCACTTTACAAAATTAAAGCTTGTCAGTGTATAGATATGGATCTTAAGCTTAGTTTACAGCCAACAATCTTTTAAAAAAATTGGTAAATGAAGCCAAATTAATGACACACAGGTTTCAAAATTCAGTTTCTTAAATTTGTATTTAAGCACTTACAAGATAATATCAAAGACTGTGGTTTGTTAAATATTCACCCCTGAAAAAAAAACCCAAAACATTGCTATTTCAAATGCCAGTAAATTCACTTGAAACCTAACTTCTGTCATTGACTTCCAAAAATTAGAGTTAAGACTTTGATAACGTTAAAAGTAGGAAATGCAGTCCTTTCTACAGAGGATCCTGGGAGATCCAGCTTCAATGCTATAATACTCTATATCTAAAAGTTATTTTAGAATATGTTTTAGACTCTTTAAACTACATTTTTGTTATTCTTCAGAAATGTATGCAGATCTTATTAAGAAAAAATAATTCTGTAAGTTCTACTTACAGATATAGACAATTATAATTTCTTATTAAATTGTACAATTCCTTATGTTAATGAACAGATGGTTCTGTCTGCTACAATATGTGTTGAGAGTGGAACTTGCACTTCTTTGCTTGTGTCTTATAAGCCTTTATTTCACACTACAATACCATATTTTTTAACTTACAAGACAGTGAAAAGAGCTGCAGTGCTAAAAAATGGAGAAAGATCAAATTTGAGTTGCCTTAAAACCGTGTTACCAAAAAATTCACCTTGGAGTCCATATTCTACACACTGAGCATTGGCTCACTGAAATAAAAACCTTAGGATAAAAGAAAGCAAAGGGAGGTTGGACAGGCTAAGGAAATGAGGACAAGAAAAGAAAGAAGAGATGAAAAAGAAGGGGATCTTGGAAGCAACACCTTACGCACTGCAGATCCCAGTTTACATTTCTCCTCTCTTTGGGATGTTCAGTTCTAGGGAGTCTTCTAAAAGCACATACCTCCCAGTGTTCCCAGTGAGTTAGTAAGCAATATATTGACTCCCAAATATGAGTTATGTCTCTCTCACACTGAGAATTACTGCTAAGTAAAGGTGATGGAAGATTTATATGCCTACATAATAATGCGTTTGTTCTACTGCAGTCAGGATATGTGCTGAAACCTAATGAAAGCACTGGAAAGATGCCCATTGACTTTAAAGACATTTGGATCTGGTCCTGAAGTGGTAAAGAAAAAAATCTATCCCTCCTCTCCGCTCCTCCTTCTAAAATAAATTGTGAATGCAATTGCACAGTCATGCTGGAAGACAGATACTGTGGTAACAGAATATGAGATAACAAACAGGCAACCTTGTACCTCAATGCTCTTGGCTTGTGTATCACACCCTAACAAACACACACACAGAGCAGTGTTCTTGCTCACTTAAAAGATTTGATTATTCCTATGTCTCTCGTGGTTGGCTCATTGTCCTCTTGCTTTACTTGACATTAGCATCCTGCTGCATCTCTACCTGACAGTCTTACGGTTTGATCTCCTCTTTGCACTGAGTCACTGCATTTCTCCACTGACTTTTTCAGCTATTCTTTGCCACACTTTCAGACTCTGACAGGAACCTCAAATATGGAGCATCAAACACTGACAGCTCTTTTGCATCCCTTGCTTTGACATGTAGGCAGGTATGATGCTACCACAGGGTTTCGCCTGCTGCTGATACACCGGGGGTTGGCCTGGAGCTTGCCCAGCCCTGAGCCAAGGGTGGCCTGGGCCGGCGGGAGGGGGGCTGTGGCAGCGCTCTTTAGCCACAGCCCACTGGCAACATGGCAGAAATAGGCTTTACCACAGCACGGGTATATGCTGCTGTTTATAATTTATCTGAAACAAGTGAGTTCGTAAAGGTATAACTGAAAAAGGCTCATGAACCTCTTTTCCATCCCCCTGCTCATTGCAGGTCACAGACTGGGTTACACATACACTGCACAGAGTTGAAGGAAAATTTTGTCTGGGTGCTCAAAACCTTTTTTATCTCACCCACGCTACAATAACTTGTCCCTGTCCAACGGGAGTGCAGGGGCTGGACAGGCTTCCTGCATCGTGCTCCCAATGTCTCCTGGCTCGGGAAGTGACAACATCTTGAACTAATTTTTTTAAATGGGGGTTGATTTTAAGCAACATATTTTCCAAACTGTTTTTTTTTTTAAATGTAGGTCTAATTCTTTTTTTTCTCTTTTTCTTCTTTTTTTTTTTTTCTTTTTTTTTTTCAACCTCTTGGCAGATGAGAGAATTCTGTGCAGGGCCTTGAACGAAGGACACTCAGGGCAGCCAAAGACATCAGTAACATCTGCCAGCCACCTCTGGAAGGCGGGAGCATCGCCGAGGGCTGGACGTAGGCTCCTCCATCAGCAGAGCCCTTAGCCGCAGACAGGGTCAGTAACCACAGCCCAATCTGCTGCTCTTTCCGCAGCAGACAGTTGTCCTTTTCCACATGGTCAGGTACATTGCTTCTGGGACAAATTTGGGGGTTTTCATCACCGGCAGTGAGGGGGTGGGAGAGAAGCTACATCCAAATAAAGGACCATCACGTGTTGGGCTGGAGTAGAAAGGTCTCCTGTTAGCCAGGCTGCGGATGCAGGGAGAGGTTTCCTCTGTAGTTTCTCCTCCTGGATGTTAGGAGCCTTTTGAAGAGTGGTGAAATGGGCAGCCAAGGTTTCCTCTCCCCCTGCTGCCTTCCCACCTTCGTGCAGCCACTCGTGGGGCTTCCTTGGCACATCATGAGTCTGCATGACAGGGAGGAGGACTTGGCCAGCCCCAGCTGCCTCGGGCTTGTTGGCTCACCTTGCATGGAAAATGTATGAAGTGCCAAATTTCATTCACTGTGTCCATTTTGCCAGCCCCAAGCATTCAAACATTAAGAAAAATGCTCCCACATATAATAAGAGTTATAAATAAACCCCCTAAAATTAAAGTGTGTGAGCTTGCCAGCCAATGTGCAATTGTTTCATTGCAACTCATGGTTGGACACTCCTGGTTGGACACTCTTGCATGCCAATGGGGACAAAGTTTCCTGATGGGATTTTGCTTTCCCTAGGCTTGCCTGGTGCAATGTGGTGGTGAAGATGCTGCAAGACACCCCATGGTCCCCAACAGCAGGACAAGATGAGGCCCCACGCCATGGGCAGGGCTATTGCCTATTGCGGTGCTCTGGAGGGCAAACTCAGATTCTTCGCATAGATTCAAGCTTTTCTCACTTTGTGAAATTTTCCACCTCCTTTGCAGACAGACTGCTCTGGCTCTAGGCTGGTTTCCATGAGGCTGGATGGGAACGCTTCACAGCAGCAGGATCTTTTATTGCTGCCTTTTGTATTTTGCCCAGACAGCATTCCTCTGTCCATGTGCCCAGTG
Organism: Buteo buteo; assembly: GCF_964188355.1. Classification (NCBI taxonomy): domain Eukaryota; kingdom Metazoa; phylum Chordata; class Aves; order Accipitriformes; family Accipitridae; genus Buteo; species Buteo buteo. The sequence continues at coordinate 59,416,628 of NC_134172.1, read as the reverse complement.
TCAATGATTGTAGATTTTTCTTTGGTGTGTAGAATGCTTTTATCTTCCTGGAAAGCCAGCTCCAAAGACTATGACTGACAGGTAGCTGATATTTAAGCAAGGAAGTGCTGCTGAGGACAGGTTGCTGTGCAGCGAGGTCTGGATCCTGCCCTGCAGCAGACCGGCATTTGCCACGTGGCTCCTTCGAGCAGCTGAGAGTAGGTCCTGACATCCAGCCTAACCTCTGTGGGCAAACAAGCAGGCTTCCTGAAGCAAGGAGGAGCTTTTTAGCTAGATTTGGTGTTTTATCCAAGGACAGGAAATTCATAAGAAGTATTTGCCCAGAGAGCATCTTGGTTATGGCCAGCTTTCCAGTCCCAGTAAAGTTACAGCCCCACTTTTCCACATTAGTCTTGTGTCTGTCCCATGCCTTAACCCCTTATATTAGGCAAAACTAGGCTGTAGCTAGTTTTAGCACCTCCACCTCTCCAGCAGCTAAGATAGAAAATAGTTGTTTGAAACAACATAATTATAGTTTCACCCTGTAAGCTACATATTTTTCATTGTATATGTTGCTTTAGACTCACAGACAGTTTTTGTCCAGGTCTGCCCACAAGCATTAGTCTGTAAAGGTTTGGGCTTCTTAGAGAGTGGGTAAGTTTGGGGGCTGGGGAAGGGAAGTTTACCATAAACATTAATTGCATTGCAGCTGAGATAATAGGCTCAGGCTTCCTACAATAAAATGTTAACTATGGTAACAAAACAAAAGACCTCAGAATGAACTAGGACGCACATTTAATATTTAGAGATTATGCATACAAATCAGATGGTACTATACCAAAATCTTGCTCAGAGTGAGCATGCACACCAGGGACCTTGAAAGAATTGCACCCAGCCCTTGGTTTAAACTTAAGAACGAAGTGGGGAAAAGAAGCCAAATCAGCAGTTTTGCATTAAGAAAGAGGGGAGAAGTTTGTCATGCAAGGCAAGTGGCAATTAGCTCAGCACCAGGCGGGAGGGAGGGCTCAGGCTTTGGCTGTGCAAGCATTTCTAATGAAAGAAGCATGATCAGGCAGTGTGTTTTGGTGCCTAGCTAATCGTTTCACAGCAGACGTTTTCATCAATTATTCAACTACGTCAGAGCATCTTTTGCCAACACTGCCACTGAACTTCGTGTAAACCCCTAGAAATCTTTTGGGAAACACTCTCATTGTTACAGGTCTGTGCATCATTACTTGGAGCTAGAGCAGACAGGAGCACAGTTTTAAACTTGCATTTTTGCCATTATAGGATGCAGATGTCCAGCATTTCAGAACATTCTTTTTTTTTTTTTTCCCTGAAATGCTTGGGATCTTGTAGCCTCTAGCCCTGCAAAAACATTTTAAAATGTAATGCATTTTTAAACACCGCCGGGCTGTAGCAATTAGCGGATGCAGCAGCTTTGGCAGGAGACAATGCAAATTCTTCACTTCACCAAGTTCAGCCCCTGCCACCTAAAGCACACACAACCTGGCTCCATGCAGATGTAAAATGCTGTGTAAATACAAAGAGCTGAACAGGGGGTGGGGGTTGCAGTGCCTGAGCTGTAGATAGGGATGTTGCCTCCCAAGAGTGACAGACCCTACTTCTGCCTCTCCTCCCTGCTCCCAGCAGTAGCAGGATGATTGAGCTGGCTTCTTTAGAGCTTCTGTCTTGATTCCCTCTATGCTTTGGGATCTTAGCTGTGCAAAATTGATTTGCATTGATGCAAAAAGAAAAGAATTGCAAAACTGGCTCATTGCCATAGGATACTGGTACCTATGAGGCAGATGAGCATCAAAAGTATCTTTTAGGTTCAGGTAGCCTTTCGACTTCAAAGCACATTGCAGGTGGCTGAATGAGATGAAGCTAAGTATCTCATGCTCCATGGTAAGATGTAAGACTGTATTTCATGCACCTGGAAATATTGAGATCAGGGTCAGCAGTGGGATCATGCCAAGCAAAGCTCTCAAACTCAGTACATGGACACCTACAGCTACCAGTAAGAGAAGCTAAACTCTGGGGGCATCGCAGACGTCTCCTGCAGGTATGTTACATCAGGGGGGTAAGGGGGTTGCAGCAGCCTTGGGGCAGATCCAAGGAAGGTCTTTGCTCTTGCAGAGGATGACCCAATGCCCCTGTAAGATCTGCGGCCTGAAATGGTGGACCATGCATCCAGTAACAGAGGTGGCTGTCAATGTTTGTTTGCAGTTCATGTGGACTATTTGCCACAGCACTGAAATGGGATATTTAGCACGTGTCTCTGCTGCACCTCACACCCAGCACTCAGAAGTTTGTATCCACTCCTTGGTTTCCCCTTTCTTTCCATATCCTGCATGGGAGCAGAAGGGGATTAAATAGGCATAAGCACTTACATATTGTTTATCTTCCAAAGTCCAAAGTGAATTCACTGGAAAGATTCCAGTTAGCTTCAACTGGCTTTGGACCAGTCTCTCAAGGAAAAGTTGCAAACTTTGGTTTGCAATCTAGTGTACCATCCACTTGAATTAGTTTGGGAAGGTAACTTGTAATTTAGCACTTAAAACATTTTAACCACTGTTACTGAGGAATTTTAAACCTAAGCAGTATAAAAAAGTCATTGCTCATGGACTCCTTCATAAGTCAGGTTTTTAATTTGCATTTAAATTATCATATTACGAAGCATGATCCTCCTTTCTAGGTGGGAATTCAAATTCAGAAAACTGATAAGTTGTGTTTGCGTATCTAGCAGAGGACTGGAAAGCCTCAGCTGATGTTCATAAAGCCTTATGTTAATATGAGATTTAAAGACTGCGGTAGTTTTGTTTATATGGCAGTTTATGAAGGAATTTACCTGTCTTCAGAGCATTTTCAGCTTTAAAAAGTTCATCACTTGACTTATGAATGGCTTTGTTTCCTCCTGTCTCATTACAATTACTTTTTTCTCAGGGAGAGAACAAGCAAAGGCAGTAAAGGCAGAGCTACTCTTGAAAAAGTTTGCAGAGAAAAAATATGGCAGAACATTTTTGAGGATTTTAGAAAATTGCACTCATTTAAACTTATTATAATATCATCATTACAGACACGGTGAATGTTTTGTAACAAGAACTTTCTCTTAAATGAAAATGAAACCCACAATACCATAAGCAATTGGAAGAGGAGTTAGCTTCCAGAATCTGTCTTGCCCTGATAGCAACAGCTTTCAGCTTCTTAACACTGACTATTGTGATGCTTGCTGCTGACTTAAGGATTTGAACTAAATCCTTTCAGATGACAACTGATCTCTCACCGTATGTTGCAAAAAGTGCATCCATGAGAGAACTTTACAGAGTATTTTCTATAACCTGAGAATCTGAACAAGATTTATATCCTAAGCCTTTCTTCTGGAGCCATTTCTCTTCTTTCACCTTGTCCTTCTGAAGGGTGTAAGAATGTTTTATTTGGTCTTTACACCTCTGCCTTATCTGGATATCTTACATGAGCGTCATTGACCCATGGGATATCTAAGGCTGGAATTGACTGCTGGTTGCCCTCAAGTCCAACACTGCTCAATGTAGGGCTATCTCCAAAGAGAAGTCAGGTTGCTCAGGACCATGCCCAGCTGTGTCTTGAGCTTCTCCAAAGAATGCATCTTCAAGGATGGAGTTTTCCCTCTTCCAGGGCTGTGCCACTACCCCAGTGCATTCCCCCCCCCCCCCCCCCCTTATGTTCAACCAATGTTTCCCTTGCTGCAAATCTCAGCTATTGCCTCCTGGTCTTTCCATAGGTGGCTCCATCCATTCTCCAGCCAGACCTCAGGGGGTGAAGGGCAGCAACTATCCTCCCCCTTTGCCTGCTCTGTGTGCCCAGCTCAGATGTGGTATCACCAGTTTGATGGGTCTGTGGTACCAACTGCTACCCCCCCTCCCCAAGGTCATTCTCCATCTCAGGCACCCCAAGGAGCCCTCTGATTCTGGTATGCATCAAAAGCTCCCAGGGCTCAAGATCCTGGGAAGCACCTTCCTCTTCCTGACTCCAAGGGCATTTGGGTACCAAAATGTTGGTCTCTGCCACCTTTGCTGTGTGATCCGCAGAGTTTTACAAAGTCTGGGCTATTGAATCCTGCACCTCAGTTCCCTTCACTGTTTCCCCAAAGTGTATGTAAAGAGATAGTAAGAAGAATAGAGGAGATGGCAAATTAATTCCAGAAAATCTGAAGAGTTGAAGAAATTTTTTATGTTTTCATCAGTATTTTACATTTGCCATTTTCCTTTGAAACCGAGCTTTCTAATTTTCAAGTGAATTTGGGAATGAAATACTGATCTATTACTGAAGGGAACCCATATTTTGACACATAAGAGAATGAAGAGGCATCTGCAAAAGATGAAGTCTCCAGACATGGCATGATAAGCCAGATATGTAGACAGACTTATTTCGTAAAATGAGGAGTAATTTATGGTCTCCTATTAGAGTACCTTTATTAATAATACTATCCTGGAAACAAATTTGAATAGCACCAGCTACATTTTTAGAAACACTGACAAAAAGCTAGGTCTTCTAAATTCAAATGATGTTTTTAAAATATCACAAAACACAAATGCAGTCATCAGAGTTGATCACCTTCAGATCACAGAGGAAAATAACTTCAATTTACTTGACTTGTTTTCACCGCCATTTAGACTGAGCAACATCCTCTAGAACTGAAATTTCAACTTTCTGTGGCAAATACTCTAATTTCTGATGCAGTGAGGCAGAAAAGTTTGCAGCTTAGAGTGGAGAAAGCAATTTACTTTTTTAACAACAATAGCAGTTACAGAAAAAGTAATACCGAGGTTGATACACACTCATGAACTGATCTGCTTCTCAGTGCCTCTATAGATTTTCCTCAATCAGCTGAAATCATTGTCTAAATCAAAGCTGTAAAAGCTGCTATTAGCTTATTATTCAAATATTCAAAATTGATGCATAAAATATATATAAAAAAATAAATAAAAAGAGCACAGTATAAATCCCAAGAGTCAGGCACATTTTAGTTTTAGACCTAAGCAGTTTCTCCAAACATAACCTCAGTGGCTGATGTAAATTCACACTCTGAATTCATAACCAACAATTTAATATGGAAGTATTTTGCTGTAGCCGAAGTGGAGCATTCACCCACCTCTGAACTAAGTAAAGCACCTGGGTATGTAATTAGGGAGACCAAGCATTCTCCTCAATTTTATTTTTCACTTCCTCCAACGACCTAAGAAGTTTCCAGACGCAAATTGCCATACTGTACAATACAAGGCAATAAACTCTAGCCCTAACCTTCCTGGCCAGGGTACATCAGTCATCCCCAGGCAGGCAAGAAACCTAGAGCTACTCATCAGCACCTTAAGGCTTGTGCTTAGGCTTCCTCTGATTCTTTTCCCTTGTGTTTAAAATAAATAGTGATAATTTCTAACGAGCATTTAAACCTTTCAGTACAATGGCAGTATTTATGCAGCCTTGTGCTATGGCTGCAGGTAGTTATTTACAGATTTGCAATAAAACCTTTAGGTATTTAGCATCCTTTTAAAAGACCTAGATGGAGAAAGTCCCTACCGGATGGGAAGAATGATACTGGTCCTTACAGAAGGTGTCCACCCTGCCAGTACCACAACTATTTGATTAATACACCATTTTGAAAGAAAAGGGAGGTGCTGACAACGTGCACTTGCTAATGACCCTGTGAAGGACTGCTTCTTCCTCTCCTCTACTGGCCTGTATGCTGGCCACAAAGGGCTGGCAATGACTTGCATGCCCTCAGCCGTCTGGAGATGCTTTCAAGGACTGTACCCATCAACAGAATAAAAAGGAGGTTTGCTGACTGATAAAATACAAGTCTTTTTGCTGGTGTACTCTGGAGGGAAAAATAGTTCCAGGCCAGCTGACAGCAGAAGTTAAGTGTAGTTGAATGTCCTTTCCTAAAATCTGTTTCTTTCTTCTGCAGTGAAGAAAGAGCACTTACTGTAATATTTTTGTTGCCCCAGAAGGAACCCTAGACAGATATTAGACTGCATCTGAAGGAATAATTGGATGAGAACTAAAAAAACCTATTATTTACCAAAAGGCCTCCAACCCAAACCACGACAGAGACAAAGCCACTACATTTCACAAGACCAGTCTGGAGGGAAATTCTTATGCGTCACTTAAAAGGCCATTTATTTTTAAAATACAGGACCCTCTAATGGAATAAATGTTTCACCTCCAGCTCACTTATATAATTTTTGGCATATTAAGATTTTGCCTTCCTTTGTGAAGACTTATGACCATTCTTCAGAGTTATGAGAGAGAAAATCCAGCAGGACTGTCCGAGTGGATGGCTAATGATAGGTTATCTTTATTTGTACTGAAAAGACTTTGTTAAGAAAGTTAAAGAATATAAACTTCAAATATTGACCTTGCCATCAGCTTGCAAAAGTATTTTTCTTGGCAGAAGTATTTTGAAATTCCTCCCAAATAGCCCTTTGATAATATTTTAACTTTATTTTTACATACTCTTTGAAAACAAACCAGTTTGTTGAATCTTTTTTTTTCCTGCAAATTTAACAATCATATGAGGTCTTTTGTTGTAACAAAACCAATATTTTAAGATGGAGACATCCAAAACTTCCTGCATATAAATTATCACATAGTGCAACCTTAAAGAACAGTAATTACAGTGGCAAAGTTACCTTAAAGGTTAAAAGACCTTATCCCAAGGTAATAGCTCAGGGTGCTCCAATCTTTTCCTCTCAAAGCTCTAGAGGAGTAGAGAGGTGGGTGGCCAGGCTTGGGGAAGTCTGAAAATCCCAGACTGCAGTACAGGAACTGTTTTTCTGAATTTGATCTCAGTTTTTCCTCTAAGACCATGCTTAGGTAAAGATATAACCTTCTACAGTTAGAATTCTGGGGGCTTGTAAAGAGAACTTAAGCTAAGAGTGTTGTATCTACAAGCAGTGAGCAGACGAGATGGGAATCATTCCTGTGCATATTTTTTAAATAACAATAACATTTGTCATTTAACTTTTTTTTTTGTTTGAGTTGTTGAATGAAAGGGAGCATGACTGTTGGAACCAATATACTTTTCCCTCATTTTTGAAGACATGATGGAAGTTCAAGGGCATCGTAAGCTTAGGCAGGATGTGCTCAATGTCAGGCTTTGAGATTGCAAATTTTGAAGCCAATTAAAAGCAAAAAAGACAAATATAAAGCTTTTATATAAGCATTTCAAAAACACACTTTTTTTCTGTTGAAATGTTTTTTAAAAATAAATAATCCATTCTAGAAACTCTGGTTTTGTCCAGTCAATAATAAATCAGCGAAACAGCAGCTACAAAATTAGTGCATTGCCTGAAGTCAGATGCAACAGAATTACTCTGTTCCTTCAGGAAAGCCAGAGAACTAAATGCCAGTGGCTTTTTAGCCTGTCTCCAAAAGAAAACTGTAACATCTATCAGTGAACAGGAATCCAGCTCTGACCACAACTGTAAACTGCACGGCACAGGAAGAGACAGAGACCAAGATAAATAATTACAACCCCGTTAAAGGCTTTATGAACAAACCCCAACATGACAAAACTCTATTCAGCATTCAACAGACAAGTGTTTCGGTTCCTGGCACATGGGCACGATGTACTGTGGAGACGTAGCCTTCGGTACCAAGCTACAACCTGAACCCTGGGCTGCCTTCCACTTCAGGAAAAGCATCAGGTGTAAGTGAAGTATGTCACAGTAATTCAGTCCGAAGTTAACAGATGAGAAACAAAACCATTCCTCTACACCAGAAACCTGTGATCACCAGCAGCAATGATGACTTTGTAAGCTTGACATAGATGTTAACTAACCCCTTAATCATTGCTTTTCCAGGTGATACCACTGCAGAGATTGCTTACTCAGACTGACTGACATGGAAAACTACTCATCACCTTTTGCAAAGTGAAAAATTTAGCAGATAATCTTCCCTCTGAAGAGCTTTGCAGAGTTGTTTAAACATCTGCCAAATGCCTCCCAAACACCTTACTCTGTATTTCCAAAGTTGGTCTTAGTTTAGGTGTCAATTTGTTACAATCAACAGATGCAGAGCAAGCACTACAGACATGGGAATTTATTTGAAAACTTATTGGTTTTTTTTATCTGGACTATCTATTAACACTGTTCAACAGTTCACATTGCAATGAATACTTTGAAGTGAAATCTGGAAGATGCATTCACACTTGCTTTCACATAAAAGACCTATCTTCTGTTCCAGGCCTGTTGCTGACTTGCTGTGACTATTGGCAAATAACTTAAACTGATCTTGCTTCCACATTTATTGAATTATTTGTTAATATTGCTCACTAATGTTTATCTTTTAAGAAGGAGCCCATGTGTTGTGTTATATAAAATATTTGTGATGGGAGGTGGTGGCTGATACTTAAATCTGGAGAAAAATGGCTCTCAGAAATTATTTCATTTTGCAGAACAGCCAGCAGTACATCCTACTGCAGTACAGAGAAGACTGTTTAGTAAGAAAGACATTCACTAACACCACCACCTCACCACCCCCCAGAAAAAAAAAAACACCAACAAACAACTAGGTTTAGGTATAGAACTAAAAGAAATCATGGGAACTACTGTAAAATATTCTCATTCTGGATAAATGTAGCAAGTACATCAATCAAATATGCTTCCAAGTATTCCCATTACCATTTGCTCATCACATTTTTTGGAAAATGGCTCCAGAAGATAGAAGCTTTTTCATTAGCCAAAAGTTTAAATGTTGTAACAGTTGTCTGGAGAGTTGTAGGCCAAGTCAAGATAGGAAGCTGAAGCAGCTTAGAGACTGAGCAATCTTGGAAACGAACAAGACAAAGATGTATTGTAAGATGTGAAAAACATGGCATCATATGTGGAAGAGATCCCTTATTTTCTACTTTGTCAAATCCCAAAATTACATCATATCTTTTTAGAAGCAGAATTGTTTTCTAAACCTAAGCACAGAGCACATAAAAATTCAAGGAGAGTAAGGGATCCTCAAGCATTACACGCAAATCCTTCCCACAGCTTAGCTGCTGTTTATGACAGCCATCCTTTTTTAGGCTAAGTTGACCAGTCCAGATGTTCATCTTCAACAGTGGGTCACAAAGTCCCTATGGGAACATCTGTTATCTTGGCTAGAGAGAGATGATAAACAGTATTGAGGTCCTGGACATAAACGGTAAAGTATAGACTATTACGGTTGTGTTGCAGAGATCATGGGATGTAGTAATAGATCCCTGCTCTTAGTGGAGGCCGGTGGTATTTGATAGTGGGTAGGAAAAACTGACACAGGCAATGCTGGAAGCCAATTTCCAGCCTTGGGTAAAGATTCTACTGTAACAGGCTCAAAACAGGGCAGGCAAAGCCCATCCCAAGGAGCCTCGGCTGACTCATAGGTGTTAGTGGTGTCAAACTTAACTGGGATCAAGGAACAGTTTGCAGACATGAGGTGAATCATTCTTCCAGTTTTATTCTAGGCAAAAACTCCCCACTCCCCCAGCCATATTATTAAAGCATAAAACATTTCAAAAACTGCTTCAAACCAACTTCAAGACAACAAAATGTTTTCTCTCTTGACTGTTCTCTTCCCAGTTACTTAGAGAAATTTGTGTCTTTCTGTCATTCCATCTCATTCTGTCTCTTTCTATTCATTTGTATCTATTACATGTAAGGACTTCACCTTCAGATACCTGTTGAGAAATGTAGCATATCCAAGAAAGGCATTAAAATTGTTCCTCAGAGATATATTTATTTCTTTTGAACAGTCCACTTGCATTGATTGGGAGACGGGGGTTATTTTAACTGAGATGGCAGCAAAGGATTTGTTGTCTGATAGTGTTACCACTGTTAAAATAATTAGTAGCAGGCTATCTGCAGATGGGTTTATGTGTTAATA